>NC_044982.1:70238976-70544000 GCF_008728515.1 Papio anubis | reverse complement strand
CCCGCCACCACGCCCGGCTAATTTTTTGTATTTTTAGTAGAGACGGGGTTTCACCGTGTTAGCCAGGATGGTCTCGATCTCCTGACCTCGTGATCTGCCCGTCTCGGCCTCCCAGAGTGCTGGGATTACAGGCGTGAGCCACCGCACCCAGCCTTTGCTGACAACTTCTAACCACAATAGTGACTCTGTGCTTGCCTAGTTCTGTGTATAAATGGAATGTTGTGGAGATGACCCCTCCCTGTGCTCGGCTCACTGCAAGCTCCGCCTCCTGGGTTCACACCATTCTCCTGCCTCAGCCTCCTGAGTAGCTGGGACTAGAGGCGCCCGCCACCACGCCCGGCTAATTTTTTGTATTTTTAGTAGAGACGGGGTTTCACCGTGTTAGCCAGGATGGTCTTGATCTCCTGACCTTGTGATCCGCCCGCCTCGGCCTCCCAAAGTGCTGGGATTACAGGCGCGAGCCACCGCGCCCGGCCTGGAGACCACATTTTAAATTCTTGCTACCAAAGCATGGTCTTGCTACCAAAGCAACATTACCTAGGCACCTGTTAGAAATGTAGCATCTCAGGCCCCATCCCAGACATACTGAATCAGAATCTGCATTTTAACAGATGATGTGCATGCACAATTAAAGTCTGATAAGCACTGCCCCACATTATGCTAATGTCAAACAGCAGGGGAAGGATTGAGCTGGCAGGTGTAAGGGCTGAGCCCAATAGGTAACTCTCTTTTCCCTCATCTCCCAACCAACTGAGAGACAGACCCAGGAATCAGATAGATGGATGATACCAGCTTTTTTTTTTTTTTTTTTTTTTTTTAACTGAGAAAGGCTGTATTGGAGGACATGACTTGAGTCAAGTACAGTTATTAACTCTTCCCGGAATTGAATGTAACCTCCCAAATGTCTGGCCTCTTTAGCAGCTCTGCCCCACTAAGCTCTCTACACGGCCGAGACACCAGACCAGAATGCGCCCTTTCGACAGGCAGAGAGAGCCAAAGGGGAAAAGAGCTGAGTCAAGGCCGCCAAGTTCCTGCTTCCAACCATACCAGCTGGTCACTCACGCCTAGCAATGAGGAAGCCAGGAGTCCTATCTAGGTAAGTCGTTCTGCCCGGAAACTCGAGGCCTGAGGAATGAGTGCTCCTTCCTAACATCAGATGTAAAAACTCTGAGAGCTTTTGTCCCTTTGGAGACCACGAGTTGCATTGGGCAGCCAGCTCAGCTGGCTTCAGAGTCACTGTGACATAGGGGCTCTGATGATGTCTTATGGAGTCTGGGTGAGTAGCCCCTCTGTCCTACCCAGCGACCTCTTTCCATCACATGCGGGTTCCACAGCTAGCAGGGCTGGAGGACCCCATGGAAACCTAGGTGATGGCTGCATCTGCAGATGAACTTCTGAAGGCAGGAGCCAATTGGCGAGGTGTACGTTTTTGAGGATAGAGGGCTGCATTTTACCCCTTGCTAAGATCTTGTTACTTTAGAATCCTCCTTCAGTCCATGAAGAAGCCGCTTTCCTTCCAGGCGCAGGGTTCTCACCTCCATTACAAGAAAATGACTGAATTCAGACTGATTGCCTTAATGCCCGATGGTGTGTTGTTAGTGATATGTAAAACCAGGCATTGAACCCCAGTGTGTCTAGCATTGTCTAATCATTTAATTGGCCATAATGATTTTATTATCTGGGTTGTAAAATTGGACAATTGGCAATTTTTTCCAAGTGCTTCCAGGTTGATTATATACGTAAAGGGGAGGAGGTATATAATATCTATACACCCAGTAACTGCTTTTTCAAATTACATTCATTCCTCTTTATTTTATTTGAAAGTGTACGGAGTTCAACATAGTTCAAGGAAAGCATTGTGGTAAACAGGCAGCTTAAATGTGAGCAGTGTAAAGAGCAGCAGCTTGCAGAAATATTGCTATAGATACTAAGACCGCATCCTGCCTTGATACGGACCACACATAATTGAATCATGTTCAATAGAAGGCCATTACAAAACCGAACTTATTTGCAATGCTAATGTGGGGAAGACAGCTGTCACAGGGAATTAAATATGATCATTCAGAGCTTGAATAAATGAGGTGTCCATTATCTTCTGGCTGTGTTGCAGGCTGCCTGAAGAACACAAATAAATGATACTGTTGCAGTAACCAGCCCATGGTTTTGTCTTTTAGTCACAGAAATATGAGAGGGAGGTGGGGGCGGGAGACAGGGGTATAGAAAAAAGGCTTGGCAGATAAATATAGGCAAGAGTTTTGTGCCCCTCCCCCTAAGAAACCATGAATGCACAGACATAATCAAACTCTATTTTTGATGCCTGAAATAGATTTTAATTCTATTAAAGATTTTTGTCAAGATTCATCCTTTCTAAGACTCAAATCACAGCCAACTCACAAAGGAGGCTGAATGTTGAAAGGGTAGAGTGGGGAGTAAACAAAGCTAATCCTTTTGTCCCTTCCCCAAGGCCTTCCTTCCCATCCAAATGGATAATAAATATAACAGAACTTCTTCATGGATAATCAATCTGCCAATGAGCATAAAAGGTACTTGGATCAATGCTGGTTTGAAAAATGCCATTAATTATCCAATTAACAGAAAGGGAGGCTTCCTTTGATTGGATCTAAGCAAACTATCTACAAATCAGTTTTCTCATGTTAATAACAGATACTAAGCTGTCATCTTTTGATGAACATGTAAGAAAGTTCGGGACAATCTTAAAAAAAAAAAGCACTTAAAGATGTAAGACCATCCTTGTTTCCTGAGGAATATCTGATACACGTAATGCTAGAGCATGGTTTATTACTCTGATATTACATGACACTGTGATTGAGAGACAAAACCCAACCTTCTATGAGCAGTGGTCTTTCTTTATGAAAGACAGCTTCTGGTGCCAAATGACCCCTTGGAGATAAACAAGGTCTGTGGAAGGCTTGGGTTCTTGTCTTTTTGATTTTATTCTTCTCTATAAATATCAGGAAACTTAGCAGTCATCCAAAATGCAAAAAGAAAAAAAAAAGTGATACTGAAAGAAAGAAATAGATTATGTGTGTTTATAATAGACTATGTCTATGTTAACATAATCTATGTTAAAAATAGATTATGTCTATTTTTGTATATCCTAAGGAACATAGCATTGGATATTTTCAGTATTATAGTATATAAATTACATTTATGCAGCATATAAATTCAATTCAAGAAGGTGTTATATTTTTAACTTCTAAGGGCTCTGGGTTTCTTAGTGCTGCTTGTCTGTAAATTCTCTCTAAGAAGGTGGTTTCAGGCGTTTGTGTATTATTTTAGAAATGAAATGTGAAAACTGGAATTCCAAGAATCTGTAGTGTGACAGAGCTGTATATAAAGATTATTCCTCCACACTCAAAATATAACATTTCTTCTATCGGGCTCATATTTTTTTAGGTGGTTAAAAATCTCTTCCTTTGAGGGAAGATTATTGGTAGGATAGTCATTGTGATGGGAAGAGAAAACATAAATCGGATTTTGAAAAATTCTCTAGAACCGTGGCTTGGAAGGAACTTTAAGGAGTGATGGCACTAATGCCTGGGCTGGAAGAGCTGCTACCTCAAACAGAAGTCATCCTGGATTCAGGATTTCTAATTTATTAGAAGCTTGAATAATTTAGTAGAGGATTAAGTATACGTCTTGGCTGCAGCCTTAATGATTTTTTCTGAAATAGAATTTTCTGTCTGATTGTAAATATATATGTTTATAATAAAAACTTCAAACAGGACAGAAATGTATGAAATAGCAAGTAAAACTTTCACATAATTTCAGCCTTCCAGAGATAATCACTATTAACAGTCTCATTTCTACATTTTTCCCTGTGCATATACAAATCTCTTTTTTCTCAAAAATATATGTATGGTATGAGTCCACAGGTTTTATTTGCTTAGTTACATGTCAATAGACATCTTTTCACATCTGTACAGATAGATCTGCTTTTTTTATATCGCAGGCATAGATGTACTTAATTTTTAAAAATGAAATATTCTGTTGTGTATAATAATACTAATTATAATTTAACCCAAGGGTTGGCAAACTATAGCTTGCAGGTCAAATCCTCACTTGTTCATGTAGGTAAAGTTTTACTGGAACACAACCACACTCATTTGTTTATTGTCTGTGGCTGCCTCAGCACTACAGCGGGCAGCTGAGAAGCTGCAATGATGTATAGCCTTCAAAGCTGAAAGCTGTACAGCTATGTTACTATATTGTGCATTTGCAGAAAAAGTTTATCAGCTTCTGATTTAACCAATCATATGTGTTGAGTGTGTAAATTGATTCTAATTTTGTGCCATAAAAATAATATGGCAATAAATATATTTGTACATATAAATACTGAAACCCATGTTTGTGTATTTATTCACTATTTCCTTAGGATGGTTTCTGACAGAACTGCTGAGTCTTGCCTTAACTTCTGTGGCCCATTAGTCTTCTTCCACTTGATAAATTCCTTTGCTAAATGATGTTTCATAACAACCAATTTTTCGTGACATAGATTTTAGAATCAGGAAGACCTGAACTTTCTGCTTCTATAATTATTAGCTGTGTGATTGCACAGGTTTTTGGCTGCAAACAACAGAAATCAATTGTAGTTAATTAAAGCCAGGAGATTTATTGGATGTTGTGTAGTCAAGGGTTAACCCAGCAGGTGCAGATTGCTCAAGCCCTGAACATTCCAAAGAAAGGCCTGTCTTTAGGAGGATTGGCGCTTGACAGGTTCCTGGGAGACAGCCTCTGAGCCCTTGGAACATCCTGCTTGAGACGAGTGTTTTTGTACTCCTGAGGCCTTGTGTCATGTTGTATCAGTGTGATCTCTGGGGGCTGGACACTGAGTAGCAAAGTAGTGGTCACACAGGTGCTGCCTAGCTATCTGACCAGCTGGCAATAGACACATCCTAGACACCAAGAATTGGGTGAGCTTCCATGGTTGGCAATGCTTCCCTTGTGTTGCTGCACATCACTGATGGGAGAATTAAGTGCTGTCCATGCAACTCTGCTCAGAGAGGACAACTAGAGACTTGCTCCTGGTTCCTCTTGGACTCCACCCTAGGAGTCTTTTTCCTTTGCTGATTTTATTTTACTTTTAATTAATTTATTTTTAAAGAAATGGTGTCTCACTCCGTTGCCCAGGGTGGAGTGCAGTGGCACAATCACAGCCCACTGCAGCCTTGAACTCCTGGGCTCAGGCTATCCTCCTGCCACAGCCTCCCAAGTAACTGGGACTACAGGTGCTACCACGCCTGATTAAAAACCTTTTTTTTTTTTTTGGTAGAGACAAAATCTTGTTTTGTTGCCCAGACTGGTCTTGAACTCCTGGCTTCAAGCATTTCTCCCGTCTCAGCCTCCCAAAGTGCTGGAATTACAGGTGTGAGCCACCACAGCAGGCTTCTTTGCTAATTCTGATCTTTATCCTTTTGCTGTAATAAACCATAATAATGAGTATACGTAACAGTTCTTCAGAGTTCTGTCAGTTCTTCTAGTAAATCATGGAACCTGAGGGTGGGCTTGGGACACCTGACATCTGCATATGTATGTGTATGCATTGTAGTGAGTAGCTCATACATGTAATGAGAAGGCTAGAGAGTGAGGCTTGGAATCAAGACAGAACCTATACAAAAGCCTGGTCCATTATATTTCTTGTCAGGTCAAGACCATTGAATGATCAGGCACTAACTTTTCTGTATGGGACTCAAGAATCAAAGTTCTGGAGAGTGCTAACTTAGGGCATGTGCTGCCCTCCCTCTCTTGCTGCACAGGTGACAGGAGGGAACCTCTGAGGGAGAGAGCATGTGAGGCTGTAGGCCCCTTGCTGTGGTGGGCAAACAGTACACACACCTCAGTCAGCAAATACTTATAATCTATTATATACCTGTGTTATGAGCACTGAGGATATAGGTGAGAACAGGAAAACATCCTGCCCTTGGGGTGCTTATGTTCTGCTAAAGGTAATTCTTCAAAAGGGAATTGATGTGCTATTAGGGAGGAGTTGTGGATGCTGGGTAGTCAAAAGACAGCAACCATCTACTTCAGTAGACAATTACTCAACCTTTGTAAGTCTCAGTTTCCTTGTCTGCAAAATGAGGATCAATGATGATGTAATTAGACTATTGTATGGGTTATCTCGAGATAATCTTTATGTTTGGCTTGATTCAAGAAACGATGTTTATTGTTTGAGGATAAGAGAGTTCTAAATTTTGAAATCAAACTTACAGGGTTCAAACTCCAGTTACTTTTTAACTCTTGATCTTACAGAAGTTATTTAATGTCTGAGTTGGAGTGTCTTCATATGTGTGCAATCTATGCAGTCACACAGGTCTCTGAGCTTAGTTTAATACTCTGTTGCTGTCGCTTTGACACTCTTGGTAATTTTTGAACAAGAGGCCCTGCATTTTCATTTTGTACTGGGCCCTGTAAATTATGTAGCTGTGGTCCCATCTCTGAGCTTTAGTGTCCTCATGTAAATGGAGATGGTAATACATACCGCATTATTTTTCAATGGTCTGATTTTAAACTCTTGGTTTAAAAGTTTTACATGAAAAATTCTATCCTTTTCCATTTGTCTCCCTTTCAGACATAATAGTATCACATGGTGCTCATATGGGTCCATTTCATTTATTTTATGGAAAGAAAGCAAACTTTTTTTTTTTTTTTTTTTTTTTTTGAGACGGAGTCTCGCTCTGTCGCCCAGGCTGGAGTGCAGTGGCCAGATCTCAGCTCACTGCAAGCTCCGCCTCCTGGGTTCCCGCCATTCTCCTGCCTCAGCCTCCTGAGTAGCTGGGACTACAGGCGCCTGCCACCTCACCCGGCTAGTTTTTTGTATTTTTTAGTAGAGATGGGGTTTCACCGTGTTAGCCAGGATGGTCTCGATTTCCCGAACTCGTGATCTGCCCGTCTCGGCCTCCCAAAGTGCTGGGATTACAGGCTTGAGCCACCGCGCCTGGCCGCAAACTTCATTTCTTATAGGAAGATGAAATATTAATAAGCCCAAGGCATAGACAAGTTTTGTGCTCTGCAATGAAGAATCATACCCTGAGTGTTTCAACATCTTTCACAGACCACTCAGTGTTTTTATATGAGGAAATTGTTGCATTTAAAGCTGAAGATATAACAAAATGTAGAGCAATTCATAAACTTGTATAACAGGAATATAGCTGGCCCTTGAAGGTTGGTACTTTGATGTAGAGCGTGGTATAAAAGCAAACTTCAGTATTGTTAAATGCCCTCTTATAACTAATTCTTGCAATTTAGGTCCTTGCAGTCTAGGGCAGAAATAAATAAAGAACCATGTCCCCCTATACTGGAGAAAGTAAATTTGAATGAAAGGTTAAAGTAAAAGGAATAAACCATTTCAGAGTGCTTCAAGCATGACGGCATGGTTGTCTTTTTAAATATAGTACTTTTATTTAATTTGCACCCATCAGCAGGTAGAAAGAGAAATGTAAAAAAGAGAAAATAACTTTACAGATCGACAGAGGTCTATTGAGGTAATAAGAGGTCTAAGGTAAGCATATGTTCAAATCCTGGCAATTAAAAAAATTCATATTTGGATTTCTATCTTCAACAATAGTAAATTATGTGTTGGTGTGAAATTTAGTACTATTTGGAGCCCTGACCAAATTTCTTCAAAACCTTTGAGGCCTCCAAACATGCCAGGAAGATGCATGCATGTATGTGCATGTGGGTACGCCTGTGTTTGTGTATAGTGTGAAGGTGGGAAGTGTTTGGGACTGCCTCATGGTGAGGTGGAAGTACACTTTAGGTTTGATTCTCTTGGTGGCTCTGTGAAGGGTTATATGTAAACAAACTAGGATTTTACAATTTGGCAACCAGGGGCTGTTGAAAAATTCAGAGAGAAGCTGTATTGAAAACAGAAAAATCTTTAACTGATTTTTAAAAATACCAGTGGAAAAATAGTTTGCAAAAAGGAAATATACCTGAATTGAGTTAAAAAATGAAATTATTGAAATTCATTGAATTAAAAAGTATTCCTACAGAAGGAGCAAAAATTGGATTAAAAACAACAAAAGTATTCCTCCTGTGATGGTTATGCTAATTACCCTGATTCGCTCATTATACATTGTATATGTGTATCTATCACAATATCATTCTGTACCCTATAAACATGAACAATTATGTGCCAAAAATAATTTAAACAATAGGATATACAAAAAAAAGAAGGAAAAAAGTATTCCTCTTAACTTCGTGACTCCATGATTAGCAGTGAAGAAAGACAAGGAAGAACAGGTACAGCCCTACAAGCAGGCTCTGCGGTGTGGGGAGCGAGGGCGGTGTCGGCTGTGAAAATGATGGACCCCTTCCAGGAAGAGCTTTTAATTTAGCAATTAATAGAATGTCTGTTTTATTTTGCACCAAATTTAAGCTTACAATGCTACCCCCACTTGAACTTTAACCAATAAGAGGAAAATGGGCATTGGCATGGGGTCCAGGGGATGGGAGAGTGAGAAGAGCACGTGGTTTTAAAATTCATCGTTCATTAGTTCATGTTTGTAAGCTGAAAGCTTCTCTTCCAACCTCAAAGGTCAACAGTATAATAATGCTCTTTATTACCATAATTATGATAAATAGTTACCTTTTGCCACTTTGACTGTGCCACTTTGAAAAATTACTTTGGAAAATAGTTTTTCTTCAGTCCTCCCCTCTCCCTGACCCTCAGAGAGTGGCAAAAGGGAATTACTGGTGTTGAATCATGCAGGGACTCAGAGGATACAGAAGTGGGTGGGCACAGGCCGCACAGAGTGCGCATGTCTGGGAGAGGGGTTAGTGAAGAACAAGACAATATCAATGGTTTCACTTTCTGCAGTGGGAAAGTGATTGGATTTCAATTTGGAGACTTTAGGGTTGAGTCTGGAGTTCAGTAAAGCTGCTTGTAGAATGCGAGTGACAAATCCTTGTTGTATGTTCATGTAAGGTATATATGTGTTGGGTTTTTTCAAGGACCCCAGAGATAACATAACTTGAATCCATGACATGGAGTTGGTCAAAGTGTTAGGGAGAAGTTCAGCCAGGTTCTACAGCATAAATGGGGACTTAAGTTGGTAAAATAGTCTAGGTTTTAGATTTAGCAACTTGTGTATTTTTTGTTAAGCTTGAGAGAGGAATGAAGGGGCTGACAAGAGTCAAAGAGGTTTTGGGAAAACAACTTCTTTAAGATGTTCCTCAAGAAGGGCGTGTGCAACACCTTGTAATCGGTAGAGTTCGGGGAAAATCAGAAACATGAGGATAATACCTAAAAATAGAATGCCTCCTATGGGACCTGGACAATTTATAAGAGGAATATTATATTTTTAATGTTAATGAAACAATCTTGGATTAGAATGTAACTTCCTGTAATGTAATTAGGCAAATACGCTGCTGCCCAGCTAACAAGAAGGCATATTTCACTTTAGGCGGTTGTTAAGTTCTAGCCTTGCTAGAATGTTTCTTACCTGATTTTGTCATTGAATGAGCAGAGAGATATCTTATACTCAGTGTTTCAACCTTGATCGTGTCATTCAAGTGTGAACTACGATATGCTATCATAGTTGGTTAATTTATAAAGTGTTATATACCAGGATAATCTCCCAGACATAGTTGAGATTTAGGTGTTTTGAAAACACTCTGTAATACTTAAAATCAAAATGAAAACCTGTCAAGCACCTTTTACTTCTAACTGTTACTCACTGATTGATTCTCACTAATACCCAGTGTTTTCTTCTTACCTTATCTCTATCCTTAATAGGATTGAGTAATATTTTGATTTTTGAAGAAGAAAGATGCTGGGCATTCCAACCAGATAAAAAGCACCAGCAAAGGCACAGAGGGCTGGAGATTTAGGGGTGGTGGAGTTGTCCAGAAGTGTCTGGAGATGCAGTGTGATGTTTTAGCAGGGACTCTAGGGTGAGAGGAGAGGTTGAAAGAGAACATTGTAAGATGGAACCAAAAGATAGATTGGGGTTAAATCGTAAGGACCATTACAATCTGTGATCTGTGATTTCAAAAAGTGACTCTGGTGGCAGTGTGGAAGCAGGATTAAAGTGGACAAAGTACAGTGAGGTCAGAAAACCAATTATGTTGTCGCCTGATGAGAGACGATGAGGCAGACTCTGTCCATGTCTGCAGGATGGGAAAAAGACAGAAAGTTATTTCCTGAGCAGAGCTGAAAGGATTTAGCGCAAGACAGATGAGATGGTGGAGAGAAAAGGGCAAGTCAAAGGTGACCGAAGCCCAGGTGGCTGGGGAGATGACCTTGTGGTTCACAGTGAAGTGGGGAACTTCACCTTCCAGAGCTGTGTGGTGCAGCTCAGGGTGGGTGTCTTAGGCTGCCATAACAAAGTACCACAAATTGGCATCACAGGGTTCTGGAGGCTAGAAGTTCATAACAAAGGTGTCAACATAGTTGGCTCCTTCCAAGGGCACTAAGGAAGGTTCTGTTCTAGGCCTGACTCCTAGCTTCTGGAATTTCCTTGGCTTGTGGTAGCATAACTCTAACCTTCACATGGTGTTCCCCCTGCATGTGTGTCTGTGTACAAATTTTCCCTTTTTATAAGCTCACCAGTCATACGAGATTAGCGATTCACTCTATCCTGTGTGACCTCATCTTAACTAGTTAGATTTGCAACAACCTCTTTCAAAATAAGGCCACATTCTGAGATGCTGGGGGTTAAAACTTCACTATATGAAGTATTTGGGGGCACACATTTAAACTCAACAGGGGTATGTGTGCTGATGACAATTAATTTTGGATGTGCTAAGTTTTAGGTGCCTGTGGGCCCAGCATCAGGTGGCTGATAGAAATGGGGTATGAACTGTGTACATAGATTTGGTCATCATCTACATATAGGGAACACCCATCTACTGAAGAATTGTCCATGGATTATTTCATAGCTGTGGGAGAGGAAGCATTTGCCTGAGGAAGAAGAAAAAGAGGAGGAACATAAATACATTGAGTATCTAGATGGGGCTGAGGACCTGCTCTCCCCAAATGTGACACATTAGCATTTGAGAAGGCAGCAGAAGCAGAAAGCCCCCTCTTGCCTTCTTCTCATTCTTCTACCCTGCAGCAGGCCATGAGATCCTCATCTGAGAAGTGCCCTCCCTATACCTGGAGGAAGGGAGTGGAAAATGTGGAGATGCCAAGAAGAATCTAAGCAGGCCTTGCCAAGTCCCCCCTGAGTTTATTACTTTTAGCTCATGCATGCTTTGTCCAATCATACTTCTCCACGGCTATCCACCTCTTCATCAAACCTAACATAAAAAATACAAAAATATACTTTCTTTGGGGCTTCATTTCTTCTTCTTTCTTTTTCTTCTTCTTCTTTTTTTTTTGAGATGGAGTCTTGCTTCTGTCATGCAGGCTGAGGTGCAATGGTGCAATCTTGGCTCACCGCAACCTCTGCCTCCCAAGTTCAAGCAATTCTCCTGCCCTCAGCCTCCCAAGTAGCTGGAATTACAAGCATGTGCCACCACACCTGGCTAATTTTTGTGTTTTTAGTAGAGACGGGGTTTCACCATATTGACCAGGGTGGTCTTGAACTCCTGACCTCATGATCTGCCTGCCTCAGCCTCCCAAAGTGCTGGGATTAAAGGCGTAAACCACTGCACCTGGCCCGGGGCTTCATTTCTGAGGGCTCCTGTGTTATGTAAAACTCACCTTAAATACATTTATTTGCTTTTCTCTTGTTAATCTGTCTTTTGTCATAGGGGCCTCAGCCATGAACCTAAGATGGGAAGAAAGGATATTTCTTCCCCCTACAACCTCCCTATGATGGGGCTTTCTGCTCAGTGCTCAGATATCTGAACTCTCACTTGATCCTCATGGGGACCTGGTGAGGGAAAGTTTGAGTGGAAACTGAGGCCTGGGATTACATAACAGGTGGATGGTAAAACTGGGATTCCCATCCAGATGTTTTTGATTTTAGCGGAAGATGTTGCCTCTTCCTGTGGAGAGAGTATAGGATAAGAAAGAAAAGGGCTGGGTAGAAAACCCTGGAGGAACTTGTGTGCTCAAGGGGCAGGCACTGGGAGACAGTGAAGCGGAAGAGAGAAACGAGAACTAGAAAACATAGCCACTGGAAATCCAAAATAGAGTTTCAAGAGCAGGGGGAGAGCAACAGTATTAACCATTTTAGACAGGCTAAGGACCTAGAAGTATCTCTTTGGTTTAGTGCCCTCTCTGCTCTTTGAGCATCCATTTGATTAAGAAGTGAAATTATAACAAATTTTCGTCCACAGTGATTACAGGCAACAGATTCACTATAAAATATAAAAGAGAATTACTGTCAATTTTATTCCAAGCTCACCACAGTCAATGTGCTCGTCGGGGAGAAACACCAATTCTGATAAATTGCTCTATCCACGTATGTACATTGACCTAGTGATGGCTTTGGAGGCAGATTTTCTTCTTAAGTTCTGAGCATTGGGACCTGTTGCCAAGGTTGTGGCCACACTGTGTGTGTGTGTGTGTGTGTGTGCGCGTGTGTGCGCGCTGTTGTTTGGCTGTTAAGAAATGCTTTGCTTTGTATAAGCATGGCATACAAGCTAGCAGGGAAATCTGAGCGTATTCTAAATGCTAGGTTAAGGCATTTGAGGACATGCGAGGCTATTCGGTGATAAATAAGCACTTCCTGGCTTGTTGCCCATACCTGCTTTATATTCACTTCAAAGAAGCAAATTTTCATTAAAAACAAAGCAGTTAAAATGTCAAGGTGCCCATTCTCTTTTTTCAGATTCTCCTTTTTTACATTACAAAATAAGTGGATTGAGGGAAGCATAAACTGCAGCTAAATAAAGGCTTTTCTTGGCATTCCTTGGAGAAATCAAATCCAAGACCAGTGGTGAAAGGTGATTGTACTATATCCACTACACAGACTATTTCTTCTAATTATCAGCATGAATGTAATTACTTACAAGCATCTCAGGCTTCTATGATCATGTCCCTTAGAGCATTTCATCTTTAATGATTTTCCTTGATAGAAAGCCAGTTGGAAGCATTTGTTGCATAACATTGCTCAACCAGAAAGAAAAATACGTACTTCTCGAAAGAAAGATCTGTATGCTTTCTTCTCAATGGTACTTATATTCTGCCAGAATTTGATTAGGAGCTATCTTGGCACAAAGATTGCTAATGACCGAGTCAAATAACTTATATAGATTAAACAATTTCTTGGAAAAAAATACAATGTAGTATAACATCCCTTTTCCAAGAATATTGAATTTCAGAATTGTAACCACTTAAGGTGAACTGTTAAATTCTCTAACTTCTGGGGGCAGACAGTATGGGAAGAACAGCTTCCTGAGGGAATTTGTAGATTCTCAGGTGAGACAGTTTCAAGGGAAGAAATTTCTGGGCCTGGGGTGAGACTATAGACTTATATGATAGATTAAGATTTTTAAAACAATATGGGATATAAGAGGTTACCTAGACTCCCTCCTTCAAGAAATGAACGATCTATCCAGAGAAATTACAGTCCAAGTGCTTAGTAATTTGCCCCTTGTCGCACAGTTTGTTGGTGTTAGAGTCACACTAGTTGCCAGGCCTCAAATTCCTTTCCAATTATTTTCGTTGTCACTTTTTTCCCTAGGATTAAAAAAAAAAATTACAAAAGACTTCATTTATTTGGTATTGTTGAGAAATATGTTTTAAATGTTTTATATCGGCTTTCTGGATAACTAAAGTTTACCCCTTAAAGCGTCCCTTTAACGTTTTTAATGAAACTGGTCATCTTAAAGAGTATGCTGAACATAGCTGTTCTTTGAGGAAGTAGTGTCATTAGTGTGAGCATCAATTATTTTGCCATGATTGCATGGAATCCACAGTTGCCCTCTGGAGTAATTGAGGTGAAAGGGCAATTGCTATTCAGTGGCCATTCAGTTGCTCAGCTGTGTTTTATTTTGATGTCTCTTATCACCATTTTGATGCCCAGCAGGCGCTTCTCCCCCCACTCTCCAGCATGCTCTCCTAGGTGCTGGTGCTGCCTCTTGCTGAAAGTGATTGGGAGACTCGCTTGCAGGATAAAATGTGAAGTTTTCTGATCACTATGTGGTTAAGGATTTTTTTTTTAAATTTGATTTTTTTAAAGTTTTTATTTCCATGGGTTTTTGGGGAACAGGTGGTATTTGGTTACATAAATTCTTTGGTGGCAATTTGTGGGATTTTGGTGCACCTATCACCCGAGCAGTATACATTGAACCCAATTTGTAGTCTTTTATCCCTCACCCCCTTCCCAACCTTTCCCCATCCACTGAGTTCCCAAATTTCATTGTATCATTCTTATGCCTTTGCATCCCATAGCTCAGCTCCCACTTATGAGTGAGAACATACGATATTTGGTTTTCCATTCCCAAGTTATTTCACTTAGAATAATGGTCTCCAGTCCCATCCAGGTTGCTGCGAATGCCATTAATTCATTCCTTTCTATGCCTGAGCAGTATTCCATCATATATATATATATCACAATTTCTTTATCCACTCATTGATTGATGGGCATTTGGGCTGGTTTCACATTTTCTCAGTTGCGAATTGTGCTGCTATAAACATGCATGTGTAAATATCTTTTTCGTATAATGACTTCTTTTCACCTGGGTAGATATCCAGTAGTGGGATTGCTGGATCAAACAGTATTTCTGCTTTTAGTTCTTTAAGGAATCTCCATACTATTTTCCATAGTTGTACTAGTTGACATTCCCACCAGCAGTGTAGAAGTGTTCTCTTTTCACCCCATCCCTGATAACATCTATTATTTTTCAATTTTTTTGATAATGGCCATTCTTGGGGGAGTAAGGTGGGCAGTTAATGATTTTAGCTTTCTTTTTGCTTGAAAACTGAGTCTAATAAAATTAAATACCTTTTGTAATCTCTATCATCTTGACTTAATTGTTGAAAACAGGACGCTTACATAGGGGTTTCTTGTGTCCCTAAGGAACTCCTGATTGCTGACTCAGTAGCTCTCGTGCCCGCAGACTGTCTCTTGTTCCTGGGAGATGTTTTGGGGGTGATTCTTAAGCTTCAGGAGGCATCAGATTCACCTGGAGGCTTGTTAAGTCACAGATTGCTGGGCCTCACAGAGCTTCAGATTCCGTAGGTCTAGGATGGGCCTCGGGATTTGCATTCGTAACAAGTTGTCAGATCCCAGGGTCCGGGTCCAGCCCATGCTGAAGTCCGAGGGAGTGGGTGGATGGGCAGAAAGAACACCTGGGGGGCCGTAGGCAGGTGAAATGCAGTTATTTTCAGCAGCTTTCTCATCAGTGGTTTTCTCACTGTCTGCCGTGTCTCGGCTGCTTGAGCTGGCCACCCCCACACACAGCTGTGTGGCTGGCTCTACCTTGCCTTCAGGGTCAGCAGCTTAACCCTTTCTCTCTCTGGGCATGAGCAAGCTGAGATGTATCCTGGCTCTCTCCTGTCTGTCTGCAAAGACGGACAGCTCTGCCACTCTCTCTCTTTCTCTCTGGGTGCCAGCGCGCCTGCCATTTTAAGCCATGTTGAGCCAAGTCGAGCCAAGCCCCCAAGAGTCCCTGTACAGCATCAGCAGGACAGTTATACCTTTTACAGACAATAGTGGCATAGGGTGAAGTATGAACTTATACAAACAGATTATATACCAAGTGGAGGTGTGTGCTTACGTGCCAGACTCAATCATGCAGGCCTCGATATCCACCTCGGCCTATTCCTTGACCAAAGCACATCCATGTACCTTATACTCTACCCCCCCAGGCCAAGGGAGACACAGGTTTTGGATACACAGGTATGATACATAGGCTTTGGGCATGCAGGCCCGATATACATAAGCCTTGATAAACTGCCCAGCCATAGGCGCAGATTACCATAGGTGTCACCCTTTGGGTGATTATTATTCACACTGCCCTGAGTTTAGCTCATTAGCTACTCTGTTTACACCTGGTTTCAAACCATATGGCGTCAGTACAAGGCTGGACTGTGACAGCAGTCCCAGCTAGACCTATCTGTATATTATGCCCTATTAGGAATGGGGGATGCCCTTCCTAACAGTGAAGCCTCAGGACCTAGGGGTGCCTCAGGCCCCATGACCTTATCTTGCATTAGGACTGCAGGCCCCAAAATCTCTTGTAAATCTGCTCAGGGACTTGCACTTAGTGTACTTCACTGTTTGAAGTAGGTGCCCCACTTCATTAAAGTGGATGTCTGCACTCTGGGGGTTGTTATCCACGAACACACCCATCCTGCTACTGGGTAAGTTGTCTGCACAATGACTGTAACTGTCCTGACATGCTTTTATGAGCCTGAAGGGCAGCATATGCAGTTACTAACTGCTTGCCCAGTCTGGGGGGTAGTTATCCATGAATGTACCCATCCCGCTATTACTAACTGCTTCTCTATTAAAGGATACTGGAGCTCAGCTCCCTTCCATAGTCGGGACCAAAAGCCTACTAGCATACTCAGGTGATCCCTGCACTGCTATAGGCCCTAACTGCAATTATCTGTGGTTGTATGCACATCTAGCTTAAACGGGCACCTCTGGTTGACTACTCATAGGACCTGTACCTGTTGAATAGCCTGCTTGGCTACCAGGAAGGCTGTCTCAGCCGCATCATCCCAATCCCAGGTAAGAGGGGTACTGCCACTTCTAAACCTGCAAGTGAATCAGAGGTTAATATAACATCATCAACAAAACCATGATATATGATAGGGCTATGCATATAGCCTATGCATAAGCCCACCTGCTTAGAACAGTGAAGTACACCAAGTACAAGTCCCTGAGCAGATTTACAAGAGGTTTTGGGGCCTGCAGTCCTAATGCAAGATAAGGCCATGGGGCCTGAGGCACCCCTAGATCCTGAGCCCTATGCATATAACACTGAGAAAGTCCATTGTCATCTTTCCGTGAAGGCAAACTGTTCCTGGCTCTCAGTGGACTGTCCCAGTTCCATTGTCTAGTGGTCCATGAAGTCTGTGACAGACGGCACAGCTGCCAAGCCGTGCAAAACATCCATCCCCAGAATCCCATCCTTAGGCATGGGAGGGACATACACACTGCATAAGCAGAGAGCCAAGTGGCCAATGCCAAGATGCCAAGACGCAGGTTTCACTTTCACTGACCAGTCTTCATGGCCCTCGATAAATGCAGCTCTGCCCGGAAACTTATCCGGGTGCAGCGACCAGTGGATTGCCAAGTCCACAGGTGACTCTGGTCGTCCAGTGCTCCCAACAAGCCGGGTATCTTGGCCAGTTTCTTATCAAACAGAAAAGGCTTTGTACTTCCGCCAACTGCAGCAGGTACTCTTTGAACTGGAATGGTCCGGTGGGACCGGGCAGCACAGCAATGTCCTCCTCCTCCTGAATGACTTGCACTAAGTCTGTACATGACTGCAGACATTATTTGCTTAACGGGGGCACAGGCACCATAGGAAATGTGTTCCGCCATGATGGGGGTCTCTGGGCCCACCCTTGGGGCCCAACAGTTGCTCATGCTCTATTTTCTGGCGGATCACTGGGGGAGCCTGCAATGAAGGTTCCTCCTCCTCCCTGCGCTGCATCCTGCAGGGACTGGGTATGCACTTCCCGCAGCACAGTCGCAAATGCCCTCCTGACTCTGCTGGTAAAGGCATGCTGCTTCTCAGTGCTGCGTACTTCCAGGTGCTTCTGTGCTTTCTGTACGCTCGCGGGGGATACGTCCACTGCCTCCTATGTTTCCATTAGGGCTCATCCAAGCAGCACCGGTACCACTGGGTACCACAGCCCATGCTGCAGCCACGTAGCCGAGCCTGGAGCCCTGGAGGCTGAAGACCCACTCACTTCATCCCATCCTTGTCGCCAATTGTCAGATCCCAGGGTCTGGGTCCAGCCCATGCTGAAGTCCAAGGGAGTGGGTGGATGGGCAGAAAGAACACTTGGGGGGCCGTAGGCGGGTGAAATGTAGTTTTATCCAGAAGCTTTCCCATCAACAGTTTTCTCACTGTCTGCCCTGTCTCAGCTGCTTGAGCTGGCCGCCCCCACACACAGCTGTGTGGCCGGCTCTCCCTTGCCTTCAGGGTCAGCAGCTTAACTCTTTCTCTCTCTGGGCACAAGTCAGTCGAGCTGTGTCCTGGCTCCCTCTTGTCTGTCTGCAAAGATGGACAGCTCTGGCTCTCTCTCGGCATCAGCAGGCCTACCATGTTAAGCCATATTGAGCTGAGTTGAGCCAAGCCCCCAAGAACCCCTGCACAGCGTCAGAAGGACAGTTATGCCTTTTACAGACAATAGTGGCATAGAGCCAAGTATGAACTTACACAAACAGGTTTTATAAGAGTGGAGGTGTGCGCTTCTGTGCCAGACTCGCTGAGTCATGCAGGCCTGTATTTCCGCCTCGGCCTATTCCTTGACTAAAGCACATCCATGTACCTTACACAAGTTATAGGACATGTTGCTGGGCTTGGGACCATGATTTTGAGAGTCACTGAGAAAGTCATCATTCTCCACTACTCTCCAGAAAGAAACAATCAAGATGGACTGAGACTCTGGGCCTCCAGGCATCTACTGCCAGAGGACATTGTCCAGAGCCACCCGTGTGTTCATGGGGGCTGCTGTGTGGGACTCTGGTCAGTGGCTTCTCATATTGGAGAATAAAGAGTCTGCTCTCATGTTATTGTTAATAGGTTCCTACCTTTTGGCTTGAGAGTCATAAAAAGCTACACTTTTACTGGTGTCTTTGGTAGCAAATGGGCTTTATTCTTGCTCTCCTATTCCAGAACATTTGTTATTTAATTGGATTTCTTACATACACGTCTCTGGGGTTTCTTAATAACTTTCAAAATCAAAGCATGATAAACCCTTTAGCATTCACTTTAATATCCTCAGTCACAGAGAACTTGAGTACCGGGCTCACAGGCCTCTTTTCAACTCCAGCTATGTTGATCTTGGTCTTTGTTCTCCCTCACTTGCATGTACATGTAAATGTGTGCATACGTACACATGACGCATGCATGCATATTCCACATAGAAACATCATCCTCAGGAACTTTAATATCCATATCATCGACTCTGCCAACCTCTTGAAGCATTGCCCCTAACCCTCTGTCTGCAGTAAGAGGTCATGACTACATGAACAGTGACATTTGTCTCTTGACCTCCCAACCCCTCACCTTCCTGCTTAACCCTGCCCCCTTTTGAACTCACTGAGCCTATGCTAGGAGACTGTGTGGCATAATAGAAAGAACAGGGGCTTTGGAGTTAAATGTGCCCAGGTTTAAATCCTTTCCAGCTGTGTAACCTTGGGTTTTGATGTCTGTTGTGGGAGATAATACCTACATTACAGGGTTGTTGAGAGAGTTAAATTAGGAATGCATGTAAAGCACTTAGCATGTAGCAGATGATGAACTAGTGATATTCATTACCCTCCCTACACTTCAGCTGCCCACAGGGTTAATCACACCTTGGGCCTCACCTGTCACACAAATTTGCTCTGCCTCCAAGATCTTGAATCTGGAGTTTCTCTCTAGAACCAGAACATAGCATGGGGAGGTAGGATGGCAGGGGATGCTGGAACAGCAACAGGAGCAGAGGAAAATGGCAGAGATCCTAAGTCACTGGGTAGCTAGCCCTTATATCTCACCTTATTGTAAAGTTAGGGGGTTGATTCAGAATCTCTAAGGCCCTCTCTTGCTCCAATATTATATTATTCTTCAACTCCAGCTGAGTTTCCTCATTGCCATCACCATGACCTCCAGTTCTCTGTACTTTTGCAGCTCATTAGTTCTCTTATCAGCAAATTTGCCTTCCATCAACCTTTCATGTAAGTCTTCTCTCTTCTATTTTTCTGCCATAAATCCTATGTTCTAGCCAAATGGAATTATCCTGGTTTATTTTTCTTTGTGGTGTGCCTTTCTTTCTAATCTAATGTGTTACTTCTTTTGCTTTCATATGTCTTCCTTACAAGGATATAAGCTCATTGAAGGCAAAGACTTTTACTCACTGCTCTACTCCTGAACCTAGACTAATGCCTGGACATAGAAGTTGTACAATAAATATTTGTTGAATAAATTCCCTGCTTTCCTATCATGCTTCCAAATGTGTGTTCCTTAGGGTTACTCCAGTTTCTGATTAACATAGGGGCAGGAAATACATTGGAAATGTAAGGATGATGGATCCTGATCCTCCTGACTTGGAATCTAACCTGACCCTGTGTACCTTCCTTGGCAGTGACTACCTGCCAGAGAGTACTTTCCTGCCAGTGATAATGGTCCAAGTGTGTGCACCCATGACAGTAGGTGTTGGACTGCTGGCCACCTTCCTGGGGCTTCTGTCCCGCTAAGACACATTCTCTCTCTCTCCTCATCGGGCTTGTTCCTGAGATACCTTAGAACCTGGCATATTCCCATTATAATGACATTAAGTTTTGTTCAGGTCAAATCAGCTGGCCCCAGTGATGGAAAGGCTAGGCAGGTGAGAACCAGGAGGAAAGAATCCTCGTTCCAGGTGAATGTCTGACATTTGACTGGACAGAGATTTCCCAGTGTAAGTCTGAAGACAGGTTCTGCTCTCTAAGAGATTGCAATCTGGTTGGGAGACAAGACACACATACACAGAACCTTTTATTTTGTCTCTAAATTATTTATCGAATGTGTCTTCTTCTTCCCATCTCCATAATCTATACCCTAGTTTTCTCCATATTCCAAACTCTGCTCCCCGATTTGAGATACCATCTCCTCTTGCCTGGACTACTGCAGCTTCCTACCTCATTCCAGCATGTCCAATCTTGCTGCTTTTAGTCTATTCTCCCATAGAAGAATGACCTTTCAAAAATCTATATTAGATCTTGGTGCTTTCTTACTTGAAGCTTCCCGGTGGACTTTGAATTTAATTGACCCCCTACCTTGACTTATTGGGGTCTGCTTGGTTCTTCTGTGCCCACGTCTCCTTCTTCCTCTGGTGATCTCTCCACTTAGTAACTTTGATGCAGTCACAAAGAACTTCTGGCACTTCCTTAAACACTTGATGTCTTCCCCACTTCAGGGCCTGCCTGTGCACATGCCATAGGTCTGCCTGAAATGCTCTGCTTCTCCATCATCCACCCTGGTCTTCACATGGCCAGCTCCTTATCACTGAAGTCTCAGCTAAAAAGGAATCTTCTTGGAGGCCTTCTCTGAATCAAATTCCCTGGTCATTCCACTGTGGGGCATTATATGTTTCCATCATAGACCTTATCACAGATGGCAGTGATTTACCTTTTAATGTACTTGTCTGTCTGTCTGCATCACTAGACTGTAAGCTCCCTGAGGCCAGGGATTGTGCCTT
This sequence comes from Papio anubis, assembly GCF_008728515.1. NCBI lineage: Eukaryota > Metazoa > Chordata > Mammalia > Primates > Cercopithecidae > Papio > Papio anubis. The sequence continues at coordinate 70,522,735 of NC_044982.1, read as the reverse complement.
CTTCAGTGTTCTACTCTTCTAACCTCAATATCTAGCACAGTACCTGATATGCAGTAAGCCCTCAATATGTATTTTAACACTAAACAAATAATGAGTAGCTGCCAAACATGATGCTCCATGGAATGGCACTGTGTCTTTGTATAAGATAGCAAATCAGTGAAAGATTTTGCTAATTGCATTTATGGTAACTATGCTCTGTGCCAGTTGTCCTCAGGATAGCTTTACATATTTAAAAACATTTAAAAGCTATGTAATAGTTAAAATCATGCAAAAATACTAAAATTAATGTAAACTGTGTATTCTGCCATAATGGATACTTTGGTAGTTGTCATGTAGGTAGTATATTTCAAGAACTTCTATTCATAATGTGCATCATGCTTGCTTCATTTAACATCAATACTGAGATGTAGTTTATTAAAATAAAGACAATTACACTTTGAGGGAGATGACCCTCCTTTCCTAAGGATTCCTTTCAGACTCTCCAGAAGTGGAATGTAGCTCTCAGTTACAAATCCTTCTCTGTTAGGCCTTGAATTGTAACAGTCTTGTTGGAGGTTACAAAAGACAACTTTCTCTGTTGCATCAACTTACAAAAGACAGTTATTCTAAAACATGTACTGCAGATTGCTTAGTAAAATATCTGCAGGATGTGGTTGTAAGTCATCTTATGAACATGCTACATGTGGTACTGAGCACGGGGTATGTTTCTGAAAGAGCAGCTGCCTCTCATTTCATCTGACCCTATATTGATTCATTGTATTTACTGGATTCAGTGGCTGGCTTAGTTGTGTTGGAACATGGGCCTGATGCCTGTTGGCAGCTCTGGCTGTCTGGGTGCCTTTCAGTTTTATCCCTTTGATTATCAAGCAGTTTTGCGTTATTGATAAATTACAGGTATAGTACTCAGAGGGAGGATGGGGGCAGCTCAGAGTGAATGGTAGTGCCCTTGGGTCTGATGCTCACTTGGACTCATCCATCTAGACAATTCTATGTAGTGGAAGGTGTGTTTATGGGATTAGTTATTAATCACGAAACAGGATAGGAGTTACTTGACTGCTAATTATAACATTGGATGAGCACATAAAAATCATCATCATAAATAATATCATCCCTGTAGAACCCTTCACATGAAATCAGTCCCGTCAGACAAATAGTTATTTACATAACACAGAATCTTAAAAAAATTCCAAAAAACAACAACCAAATAAGCAAAATGTGTGCATAGAATCTAATAAAAATTAGTACCTTAAAAAAATCACTGCAAGCTATGTTTTCTGTAATTATATCAAACCCTAGAGTTTTAACCATGTAATAGTAATTTTTTAGTGTTTTTGCTGTTATTGTCCTTTTGATTTACTTAACTATGTCTAACTTGAACAAACAATGTTAAGTGGGGAAACAGATGCGATTAAATAGCCTGTAATTATGTTTTTAGTCAACTGCCACCATCACAGACTCCTCCTGCTACTCGGACCAGAAAAAAAAGTGACCTGACTGATTTCACCAACTGCTTTGCCAGGCCCTGATGCAGAATAGATGGCCTTATTAAGCAATCAAAAAATCAGCCATTACAGAGGAATGGTAATCAACGGTGTTTATACAGCCCACACACTAGCCCCACAATACACAATCAGGACCGTGAATTCTGCTAATTGGGTACCTTCTGTGTCCAGAGGTGCCTGCAAAGGGAAACAAAAGGGACTTGAAAATTAGTGTTTGTAGCAATTAGTTTCTGTCTAAAGGCTTAACCCAGTTCAGGGAAACCATGATTCAAACAGGGATTATTATAGCAACTCTGGTATTTAAATGTCTTCTGCCATTATTTGAGGTAGGATTTAGCTTTGGCAAAAGTAATGTAGATTCATCTTCTTTTTAAAATTTACTTAAAATGATTTTTGTTTAGAACTCTGCAAAAATCAAAACCATTAAGCCATTTGCTGCTTTAAATTTTCTGGCACTGAGTATTGTGTGTGGATGTGTGTGTGTGTTTATACCTTATGATCTTGTTCAAGACCAGTTGAAAAGACTGTTAAATACATGTATTGTTGGGAAGCTCTGCTCCGAGGAATAATATAGTCGAGTTTGCTGTGCCATTATATCTCTCAGAATGATCTGTAGTTTAGTGGGAACCACAGGGTGTAATTCTTGGTGAGGGAAAAAGGGACAGCAAGTGTTTTATTTAGAAATGTATGTACAAATTCACATTCTAAGTAATAGTGCTCAAATAGTCCAGGAGGAGAACGTAGAGTCTCTGTGTGTATTTCATCTGAGTAAACTAGCAGGGTATTTCCAAATGGACCCTACTGAAAGCCCAGTGGATTTTATAAAATTGATTACAAAAAGCCTTTTGCCCTTTTCTTCCCTTTTAGTCTTTAGCATTTCTGACGTGATAATGAGATAGACAAACCTCCATGCTTTGCTTCTGTCTTTATGGACTCCCTGCTGTAGATGCTCAAAGGGCAAATTAACAGTAGCACAATTCGAGGGACCTCTTCACCTCCCATAGAAAGCATCAGCTGCAGGTTCTTGCTGTCCTGAAGCTCTCCACACGATTATAGAAGGATCATAACAATGAAGAAAAATGAAAGATTAGGGAGGGGAAGGGAAAAACCTAATGATTCAGAAGAAAACCAAAAAAATAATCGGCGCTTCACTTTCTGTGATTTAAAGGCTACATGAGCCAATTGCAGTTTGTCTTTTTAAATTTATTAATCATTTGCTCTTTCTAATTACTTAAATGATGGCTCACCATTGTGTCAATAAGTATAGTAAAAATTGTATTATTAACGCCAAATTTCACATTATTAAGACAGAAATTATTGAAAGAATATTGGTACTTTGAAAACAATCAGAATGATAAGTATGATAGTTTTAGAGACACTAACGACATTTTACTCCTGACTGATTACATTACATATTGATATTAGTGAGCATCAGTATGTAGTGCAATCAGTCAGGAGAAAATGAGTGAAATGTGAACTAATGAGAGCTAATTGTATCACATAATAGCAAGGACACAATTCTACCAATTAAATTAGTTTGAGATGAAACAAATATGAATATAATAATGTTTATAATAATGAAGCAATTAGAGCTAATGAAATAAACGTTAATAAAGACTAGGATCCCTAGCCCATTTCTTCCCTTCTCCTTCTAATTTCTCCAAACTTCGAGTTATGTTGTATTCACTGGAATCTTTTCAGCCATTGATGCTTGTTTCTTTGTATGTTGGAAGCTATAGGGATGAAGAATAGAAACCTTCGTTATCTGCATGTTTCTTGCTATCATCCCTGTAGAAGGCTTCTCATGGTCTGGTGTATTTCTTGGCAAGGTACCCCTTTCCCTCTGATGAATAAATCATGCCTTGTTCCACAGAGCTTTTACTTTCATATACTGTCTTTTCTTTACCTGGGTTAGGAAATTGGCACTTCTTGGTGTCAACATTGATCTCTCTTGACATATTGGAGAGTTAACTGCTCAGGTCTAGTGCCTCTCCGTTGTGTAATTCAACTGGATTTTGCTTATTAGTCACTTCCTTGCTGTCCCTAAGTCTTTGATGATCATGCCACTTAGTACCCAGATACAGAGAGTGTCTCAACTGGGATGGCAAAGCAAGTTTCTTAAATATCTGATTAGGAATGTACTCTCCAGGACAAATTACACTCATGTCTCTCAGAAGATAGTTTTGGAGACCCAACTTCAGTCTTTCAAACTATCGACATCAGCGAAACAATCAGGAACCATATTCTGTATTACAATTTAGATTTCAGCCTAAATGTCTATGTTGCTGAGCATCTTACAGAACAGTGGGTATAGGTATTAGGGAAGATGATACAGCAGTATGTTTCTGATCAGCTTTGAAACTCACCCATTTAGTGAAGACTATTACCTTCCAAGGAATGTTGCATTAATACAAATTACGGATTAAGAAAAAAGTATTTTCTGTGGTGCATGCCTATTCTATTATGGACACTGCATTGGTAATTAATGACAATCTTGAAATATTTTAGTAATTTCTTCTTGATATCTATTTGGATGTTACTCTGGTTGGTGTATTTATATTTATTCTCAATCTAGGCTAGTTAGTAAATAATATTTGGCCATTAAAGTAGGTGGTACTCTGTGCTGTGAAAGTTTCAACAAACTTTCTCATTTGGCTACCGTGTTTTTATCATGTATATTATTGTGTTTTTGCTTTTGCTTTTGTGTTACATTAAAAAGACATCAGAACGAGCTGTGAGTTAATGTTTCACTTATAAAAGGTTATGGATTACTCTCAGCTGGTTTCTCAGGCTGACACAGGGTTCATGATTAGAAGAATGAAAACAAACATGAATTGAAAATGTCACTAACCTTTATTGGACTCTGAGAATCCCGGAGTCTGTGTGACAGGAGGCTTTCCTGTTTTCAGCAGTATAAAGAAGATTGAAACAAAACAGCACGGATCTTAGCTATTTACATCTTTTAATGAATGCTCTTCACGTTTGGGTTCCTTTGTCTGTCTCCCAGTTTTCAAGGGTTTAGCTGTGAAAAGTGCGGATGGTATCACATACTCCTATAAACCATGGAGCAGACATCTGTCTAGTATGCTTTTTCTTCCAAATTACGCTTAGTGTTAAGGGCATATATACAGCTGTGCTTGTATAAGGTAGCCAGTTATCCACTCTGAATGTTCACCAGCACTGAGTTGGAAAGTATTTTCAAATATACTATTAGTAAAGCTGTGTGTTTGTGTGGGTATGTGGTGAAGGGATATTTAAGATGAGATCTATTTTACATGTGATGGGCCTATTAGGTTTGAATCTGATAGTGCTGTCTTTAAAAACCTTTTATGAATGGTAAATCCTACACCCCAGGACCTCATTAGACTAGAGAGAGTAAAATGAACTGAAACAGTTTGTTTACATGAACCATAAAGTGTCCAGAGATTAAAATGTGATATAGGAGACAATAAACACATCTGACCATCAATAATTTGTTTGAGCTTTAAGTTTCTATTAAGAATCCCTGTCTTTGTTTCTATACAATGATTTGGGCTTGGTTGTTCTTGACCTATATATGAATAACCTTACAGCATCTGAAACATATGTATATTTTCCTTTCCCCCTTAATTTCTCTCCCTGCTACCTCTTGATCTGGCACACTTTGTGACAAATTGTACTATATTTTTCACCGATTTCATGTGTAATTTGAGAAAATATTCTATGGAGATCACTAAGGAGATCTCAAAGCATATTCCTTTAAACTGCAAATATATAGTGGGTGAGGAATTTTAGACTTTTACAAAGGTATTTACTTGTTCCCAAATTAAAGTGAGTTCTATAGCCCCATGCTTAGTCCAAAATTATTTCAAATACTGGTATTTCATGGTGTAACTTTGGCCTATAGTACAGATTTAATGACATTCGTTGATGGAGTATAAGTGTTTTGGAAACAGATCTATGCCTTTGTATTCTCAGTTTGTCTAATTACATATTATTCTTTTAACCCAGAATTTGTTTTTCCTTTTAAAAGAAGATCAAAGTAATCCTTTGGCCAGAATAAAATTCATTTAAAAATATGGAGCATTTTCTGTTTTTATTTTATGATAGTCCTAGAAAAATTATATCTAATTAATAATAACATAATAAAGCAAAACTTATGCCCAAATATTGATCATTAAGATCAACATCATTATTATTTTTTTCTGAAGAGTTCAGTGCTTTTTAGAAAGATCACTTCTAAGTGATCACTCGGAAGATCTTCTATTGATTTATTTTTATTTTTTATTTTTACAGGTACATAGTAGGTGTATATATTTATAGGGCACATTAGATACTTTGATATCGTCATACAATGTATAGTAATCACATCAGGCTAAATGAGCTGTCACCTCAAGCATTTATCCTTACTTTGTGTTAAAATCATTCCAATTACACTCTTTTAGTTCTTTAAAAATGTACAATATTGTCGATTATAATCACTATGTTGTGTTAGCAAATGTTAAATCTTATTCATTCTATCTAGCTATATTTTTGTAACCATTAACCGTCCCCACTTCTCTGCCCCCTGCCTCCATTACCCTTCACAGCCTCTGGTAACCATCAGTCTACTCTTTATCTCCATGAGTTCATTGTTTTCATTTTTAGCTCCCACAAATAAGTGAGAACATGTGATGTTTGTCTTCTCGTGCCTAGCTTATTTCACTTAACATAATGTCCTCCAGTTCCAGCCATGTCGTTACAAATGGCAGGGTCTCATTCTTTTTTTATGGCTGAATAGTATTCCCTTATGTATATGTACTACATTTTCTTTATTCATCTGTTGGTGAACCCTTAGGGTGCTTCCAAATCCTGGCTATTGTGAATAGTGCTGCCATAAACATGGGATTGTAGATATCTCTGATGTGCTGATTTCCTTTCTTTTGGATATATACCTAGCAGTGGGATTGCGGGATCATATGGTAGATCATATTCTAGTTTTTGAGGAACCTCCAAACTGTTCTCCATAGTGGTTTTACTAATTTACATTCCCACCAGCATTATAAGAGGGTTCCCTTTTCTTCACACCATTGCCAGAGTTTGTTATTGCCTATCTTTGGATACAGGCTTTTTTAATTGGGGTGAGATAATATCTCATTATAGTGTTGATTTGCATTTCTCTGATAATCGATAATGTGGAGCAACTTTTTATATGCCTGTTTACCATTCATATGTCTTTTGAGAAATGTCTATTCAGATTTTTAAAAATCCCATTATTAATCAGATTATTAAATTTTTTCCTACAGCATTGTTTGAGTTCCTTATATATTCTGGTTATTAATCCCTTGTCAGATGGGTTGTTGGCAAACTACCCATTTTCTCCTGTTCTGTGGGTTATGTCTTCACTTTGTCAATTTTTCCTTTGCTGTGCAGAAGCTTTTTAACTTGATGTTCATTTTTTCTTGGCTTGCTTGTGCTTGTTGGGTATTACTCAAGAAATCTTTGCCTAGACCAATGTCCTGGAGAATTTCCCCAATGTTTTCTTTTAGTAGTTTCATAGTTTGAGGTTTTAGATGTAAGCCTTTAATCCATTTTGATTTGATTTTTGTATATGGAGAGAGATGGCGATCTAGTTTCATTTCTCTGCATATGGATATCCAGTTATCCCAGCACCATTTATTTGAAGAGATTCTTTTCTACAAGGTACGTCCTTGACACGTTTGTTGAAATGAGTTCACTGTAGGTGTATGGATTAATTTCTAGGTTCTCTATTCTGTTCCATTAGTCTATAAGGTGAACATTATTTTTAAGCATGAAGTTAGAACACTTGGTGAAAAGAAAGTTACTATTTTGGTACTTGTTTGGCTCAAAAGTGACAATTTTATTATTGCTTCGATTTAAAAGATTTATCTATACATATAATTTTCTTTTATTTCAGAACAATCAAATGGGCTTTTTTTCAATTTAAAATGTTTCCTATTTGGGAAAATGTACAGGTTTTTCAGAGAAAGCAAATCACTCAGGCTTAAATTGGAAAGATTGTGGGACAAGAACCTGGTTCCAGTTTTGATCTTGCTGCTCTTGATTATTTATATAATGTTGAAAGTCACTAAACTCACTTTCTTCAAATTTCTTTTCCTTCTTTCTTTTCTCTCTCTCTCTCTCTCTTTTTTTTTTTTTTTTTTTTGGAGACAGAGTCTCATCACTCTCTTGCCCAGGCTGAAGGGACGATCTCGGCTCACTGCAACCTCTGCCTCCCAGGTTCAAGCAATTCTCCTGCCTCAGCCTACCAAGTAGCTGGGATTACAGGCACCTGCCACCATGCCCGGCTAATTTTTTGTATTTTTAGTAGAGATGGGGTTTCACCAGTTTGGCCAGGTTGGTCTTGAACTCCTGACCTCAAGTGATCCACCCACCTCAGCCTCCCAAAGTGCTGAGATTATAAGCATGAACCACCGCGCCTGGCCCAATGTTCACTTTGACAGAATGTGAAAACATCTGAAATTGAAGACATTATGAAATAAGCCAGTCACAAGACAACAAATATTATATTAGTCACCTTATATGAGGGACCTAGAGTAGTCATATTTTACAAAGACAGAAAGTAGAACGGTGGTTGTCAGGGGGAGGGAAATGGAATTATTGTTTAATGGATACAGTGTTTTAGTCTGGGAAGTTGAAGTTCTAGAGATAGAAGGTGGTCATTGTTGCCTGACAATGTGAATGTATTTAATGCCATTAAATTGTTCATTTAAAAATAGTTAAAACTGCAAATTTTATGATTTGTATATTTTACCACAGAATTCTTTTCATTGTCAAGGTTACCAATGACCTGGAAGGTGCCAAATCCAGTGCTCAGTTCTTGGTTTTCACCATACTGAATCCCTCAGCATCATTTAACACAGAAAATCTTTCCACTTCATTAAGTATTTTCTTCATTTGGTTTCCAGAGAATTGTAGTGTCTTAGTTTTGTGGTTTGTTTCTTTCCCTGTCTTTTCCTTTCTTTCACTGGCTGCTCCTTCCCAGTAATCTTTACCATATCCTCCTCCTCTTAGTGATACCAAATGCTTGGGAGGCCTCTTCTCTGCATATCTAAACTTGCTCTTCATGTGATCTATCCAGTCTCATGACTTCAAATATCCACATGCAGATGACCCACATTTGTATCTTTAACCCCTGTTTTTCCCCTTATGTAGACACTATTTTAAATATCTTCATTTGTATGTCCAATTGACATTTCATATTTAACATTTAAAACAAAGGTTGATTTATTTTTTACTCCTAAACCTGTTTTTCACCCATTGTTTACCATCTCAGTAGCTGGCAAAACTCTTTACCTGGTTTCACATGACAAAAATAAATAAATAAATAGAGAAATCTGAGATCATTCTTGACTCTTCTCTTCTTTTACATCATGTATCTGTTCCATTAAAAAAATCCTGTTGGTAGTACTACCTTCAAGATAAATCCCAAATCTGATCACTTGTGACCATTTCTTTTTCTGGTACACTGGTCTAAGCCATCTCTATCCTTTTCCTGGAACTTAGCATTGGTTTCCTAACTAGTTTCCCTGCTTCTTCTACTCTTGCTACTTCTCCCTCCTTCAAGTCTCTTCTCTTTTTAGCACCTCTAATGCTCCTATAAAAATCTAAATCTGATCATGGAAAATACTCCAATTCTTCCAATCCCACTTAGAGGAAACTGTAGTAATAAAGATTTTGATTATTTTAGAAAAATACTGATATTCTTTTTATCAAGTAGAGTTTGGTTAATGCTATGGCCTGAATGTGTCCCCACCCCCACTGCCATATGTTGAAGCCTAAATTCCTGATGAGGGACTATTAAGAGGTGGAGCCTTTGGGAGGTTATTAGGTTATGAAGGCTCTGCCTTAATAAAAAAGGCTTGAGGGAGCCTGTTTGCCTCTTCCACCTTGTGAGGACAGATGGAATGCACCATCTAGGGAAGGTGGGCTCACACTAGACACTGGATTGGCTGGTGCCTTGATCTTGGACTTCCCAGCCTCCAGAACTGTGAGAAATAAATTTCTGTTTTTTATAAGCTGCTCAGTCTAAGGTATTTTGTTATAGCAGCCCAAATGGAGCAAGACAATCAAATTTGTCATATGATTCTTTTAGCCCATGTATTCTTTATGTTGGGATATAATCCAGAATTTATAGAGAAGGAGTGTTTTGTTGATAAACAGTTTCTTACTATCTTTTCCTCAGGTCACCCATTTCTCTTAAGTGGCCTGGTCAAGTAGTGATGATACTAAAACAGGTAAAAAAAAAAAAAAAAAAAATCCTGCCCACCTCTCTTATCTTTCACTATTTTCAACACACTTACAAGATTAGAATGAAAATAAAGTGACATTTATATTAACTTTTTGCTTAGGGGTGCCAAATTAAAGAGTAGATTAACACACTTACCTTGCTTTTTTGCCAATGATTTTTTAAGCTTTTATTGTTCTCCTAGTAGGTTCTTTTGACTCTTCAGTATTTTGGTTAGGCCTTTTTTTTCTTTTTTTTTCCCCAAATTTTCATCACGTACCATTATTTATTTCTTTTTCCATCCAGGTTACTAACAGTGAGTCTAAGTGATCGTGTTCTTCAACCTCTCTTAGATTCTGGGGCCTTGCACATCCACAACAACCATACAGGTCTTAACAATGGGGTAGCAACATCTAAAGTATGGCCATTGCAAAGGACATTTATCTATCAGGTTCTTTCCTGGGTTGTCATTTAAGGCTGCTTTCTGCAGCATACTTTCTGGTATTTGACTCCAATTTGTTTTAAGGGTCCCATATAATTGGACCTCCATCCTTTGGGTAAAGAAAACAGCTTTTTCAGGGACAAGTCAATTAACCACCCTCAGCCATGCATGGTGCCTTAATAGTGTGGGCAGGGAATTGAGTTACTCTCAACTACTCGCAGGAATATGCCCAACTTTAGCCTAATAGTTACTTGGTTAGTGCATAGTTTGTTAAATCTCCTATGGGAGGCAAAGACTTTATAATTTTTCTGATACTTAATAGAGTAGCTTCAGAGTAAATCTAGTGGTATTTTTCTGAAGTTGTACTCATATTTGTGCTGTTTAACAAGAGAGTAACGTCTCCTAATTTGTCCAGGTCATGCTCTAGAGAGAAGCTCTTTTTCATAATTTATAGGATGTGAACTGGATTTCTTAAATCACAAAAAGCACTGACGTAATCTTTTTTGGTCTTTGTTTTGTTTTTTTTTGAGCTCTTGTGACCTTGGGGTGATGAATTTTAGTGAGGTGGGAGCAAGGTGTGACAGTGTTTGTGGAGGAAAGGTAGAGCTGGCAGGTCTCAAATTGGCTTCTAAGAGTGTTCCAGCGTCCCAGCCTGACTCACGAGCTGCCTGCTGCAGTTCTGAAACTTTCAGCACCTTGAAATAGTGTTAATTATTTGGATATTGCTTGACTCCTTCCAACCCCTTTAGGTCTTAGAAAAAAGAAAAGATACGATTTTATTGGTGGTGAGGGTGGCTAAATATACACCACTAGAAAAATGACATTTTCTGTTTTCTCAGCTCAGGTAAGCAATTAACGAGCAAGCTTTCCTGTATCCTTTTCCCCATACTGGCCCTGGTGAGACCATGTCTGGCCTCAACTAAATAGGTTGTGATACGCCTGATTGATACTCTGGGAAAAGGGAAAAGTATTCCAGCAAGGAATCCAGATATTGTACACAGTTATTTAGACTAGCCCACGGGTATGATAACTGTAACTCTAAACTTAGACATATTCTGGAACCACATGATGCTTTTGTTGGTGATTTTGGGGTGAGTGTTGTGCATTTTTATGTCTCTTCTGGTGAAGAGGCCTAGGCAAATGTGTAATATGTACTAGACTAAATCTAGGTTTCTGTGCTCTCATTATATATGTCATAATTGACTCATTTTTTTTACTTTTAATCTTATGAGGAATGCCCTTTGCTAATGTTTCATAAAAAGCTATGGCTGGCCGGGCATGGTGGCCTGTAATGCCAGCACTTTGGGAGGCCGAGGTGGGCGGATCACCTGTGCTCAAGAGTCCGAGACCAGCTTGGGCAACATGGTGAAACCCGGTCTCTACTAAAAATACAAAACAATTAGCTGGACATGGTGGCACACACTTATAATCCTAGCTACTCAGGAGGCTGAGGTACGAGAAGAATTGCTTGAACCTGGGAGCAGATGTTGCAGTGAGCCGAGATCATGCCGCTGCACCCTTGTCTTGGTGACAGATCAAGACTCCATTGAAAAAAAAAAAGAAAAAGAAAAAGAAAAAGAAAAGCCATGGCTGAAATATAGAACTCACGAAGGTTTACTCCGTTGTTACTGAAGTGCTGAGCACTGATCTGTAAGCCTATGCAAAGACATTGTAGGATGGCCAGCTTATCCCTTTGCTGATTGCTGTAAATTTTACTGAACACCCTGTATGTACTAGCCACTGAACTAATTGCTGTCAATTGAACTTGAAAGGAGAGTGGCACTTTCCTTTCATTGTCTGTTGGGATGCAAGGGTCTCTGGGTTTCTTTACTATTAGTGCTATTCCTAACCTCCAAGTTCATTTTTTTATTCTAATTGACAGTTAAATCCAGATAACTAGAAGAATGAACTAGCAAGAGAACTGTTGGCATAGCTTCTTTTAGTATGCTTTAGTATGCTTCTTTTAGTATGAGAGCCTTACAAAACTCTGAAAACTAGAGATTAAAAATACTTGGGTCCGATCTCTGAATTCTAGTAACTGAAAATGAAAATTGGAATAGTATAAAGAGATTTGGTCTTGGCATCATAAAGAAGAGGTTTGACTTCTTAGCAACAGAACACAGCCTCTCTATTATTTTTCTACAAAGTCATTGATCTACAAAGTTTATCCCTTTAAAATATATCTATCTTTGTCATCAATAGGAATTTTATATTTAATGTTATTTCCTTTCATTCATTCACAAATTTTACTGAACACTCTGTATGTACTAGCCACCGAACTAATTGTTGGTTATTGTTGCTGCAAATATCTCTGCTCTCATGGAGCTTACAATCTGGTGGGAAAATATACAACAAACAAACAAACAATTATATACATAGTTGATTCCTCTTGTAATAAGCCTTTCTTCATATGGTGGTTTAGACTTTAAAAATGTTTTTCTCTCCAGATTTTTCAATTTCTTAATAAGACACAATTTTTTGAATTATACAAAAAATCTGATTTTGTTTTTTTGAGATGGAGTCTCACTCTGTTGCCCAGGCTGGAGTTCAGTGGTGCGATCTCAGCTCACTGCAACCTCTGCCTCCCAGGTTTAAGTGATTCTCCTGCCTCAGACTCCCGAGTAGCTGGAATTATAGGCGTGCACCACCATGCTTGGCTAATTTTTGTATTTTTAGTAGAGACGGGGTTTCACCATGTTGGCCAGACTGGTCTCAAACTCCTGATCTCATTATCTGCCCATCTTGGCCTCCCAAAGGGCTGGGATTACAGGTGTGAGCCACCATGCCCAGCAAAAGTTCTATTCTTTTCAAGGAGTGTTTCTATATCCAAATTTGGCTTTTGATAAAATGAAACTAGATGCTGACTCTGTACTTGCATGCTGTTGGAAATAAATATCAGAGATTGAGTGATAAAATACAACTTGAGAATTATTTAGTACTCCTTTGTATAAACTGAAAATACTCTAAATCATTTAATAAATATTTATTGAGGGATTTATTTATGCACGTCACTGTGCCAGGCTCTTTAGGGGATGCATAATGTATCTGCAAAGTGCTTAATATATAATAAGTGATATAAGACTTGTAAAAAATAACTATAGTATAAGGCAGTCTGTGACAAATGTCTTAAGAATGAAAAAAGAATAGTAAGAAATCAGATTAAAGAGATATTTCTATTTGATTACATGAGTAATCAAGGAGGCTTTATGAATGGAGACATGTTTCAATTGGCCTTGAAGGATGGATAGATTTAATTTAAAAATCCAATAGTAGGCATGGTGGCTCGCGCCTGTAATCCCGTCTCTACTAAAAATACAAAAAATTAGCCGGATGTGGCGGCGGGCACCTGTAGTCCCAGCTACTCGAGAGGCTGAGGCAGGAGAATGGCCTGAACCCGGGAGGCGGAGCTTGCAGTGAGCTGAGATCGCGCCACTGCACTCCAGCCTGGGTGACAGAGCAAGACTCCCATCCAAAAAAAAAAAAAAAAAAAAAAAAAAACCAATAGTAACAGTTCATTAAAACTTGGAACATATATAAAACCATAAAGATAAAAACAAAATTATCCATAATGACACAACTCAGACACAGACACTGTTCTCAGGTGTATCTTTTTCTAGTTTTGTTGTACACAGACATACATAATTAGGAGTGTATTGTTCATATAGTTAGGTGACTTATTTTCTCACTTCAATTATATCTTAATCATTTCTTTATTATTAAACAGTTTTAGAAAATTTCATTTTAAACTTATATATAGTTTTCCATCCTGTGGATTTCTGATGGATAGACTCTAAAGGAATTGTACTAGGGAGTTTAATGAAAGGATTTTGAGCAATAGAATGGCAGTCAACATGTGGAGAAGATGGTCCAGCAGCCACATTAGGATGGTTTGAAATGAACTGAGCCTGCAGCAGGGAGATGATGCTAGGACTCAATTACATTAGCCTGAGTGTCAGTTTGTGTGAGACTAAATGGAAGAACTAGAATGGAGATGTAAGAGAAGAGGAAGAAAGCATGGGAGATGCTGTGACGGAAGATCTGAGAAGACCCAGTGACTTTTGAAAGTAGAGGGAAAGGGGAAAGAAACAGTCCCAGGGAAATCTCAAGATTTCTAGCATACAGGGTTGGGAGAGGGATTGTACTATTATCAGAAATGTAGACTTTACAAGTGAGCTGCATTTGAGAAACTGAGAAATGCCATTTGCTGGAAATTTTCATTTTATGCCTCTGGAATTTGATATGCCAAACAAAGAGATAAGAATATTTAGCTGGCAACTAAAATACAAGATGAAATCTTATGAAAGAAATGGGGATGAAAATAATTGGTAGTCATTCATTCATTTTTTTCATGCATGCATAAATGCTTTAATGAATGTTTATTGAGCATCGAGTATCACTTATTTCTCCCAGATTTTCTTTTCTTTTTCTTTCTTTCTTTTTTTTTTGTGTGTGATGGAGTCTAGCTCTGTCGCCCAGGCTGGAGTGCAGTGGCGCGATCTCGGCTCACTGCAAGCTCCGCCTCCCGGGTTCACGTCATTCTCCTGCTTCAGCCTCCCGAGTAGCTGGGACTACAGGCGCCCGCCACCTCGCCCGGCTAGTTTTTTGTATTTGTTAGTAGAGATAGGTGTCCCTGTGTCAGCCAGGATGGTCTCCATCTCCTGACCTTGTGATTTGCCCACGTCGGCCTCCCAAAGTGCTGTATTTTTCCTAGATTTTCAAATCTGCTAAGTTTTAAATATTTCAACTACTGTATATTTTTTAATTTTCAAGAACTGTTTAATTTCTGATTGTTTATTGTTCTTGCTTCATGGATACATTTATTTTCTTAACTCTGTGAGGTATTATGATTTATTTGGAGTTATTTTCAGCTCTATATTTTGTCCCTTTTTTTCGGATTCTTTCTTTTTTACCTGTTTGTTTTGGTCTCTGAGGCTGTCTATTGTAAGAGTTAGTCAGACACCAGGAGGCTGATTGGAAGGGGTGTGTGTGTGTGTGTGTGTGTGTGTGTGTGTGTGTGTGTATGTGTGTTGGTGGTAAGGCTTGTTGGCTAGTGGGCTTCCCTGTGAGGCTATTTGGTGATCTGAAGGTCTGGGTTTATTTTTTTCCAGAGACAGGTGCTCCATGTTCTGCCCTGGGTGTGTGTTAGTTGGAATGGTAGATTTGGGCGTGGGGAGAAGAGGTAGAACTCTGGCTGTTGCTTTTCTGAGGTTCTGTGGGAGAAGGGGACTTGGTGGGGGGTACCACCATTTTGTATGTAACCTTCCTTAATTCTTTCATTTTCAGTTCTGGCTCTGTGTCTGGTGTCAGTCTGGAGCCTGAAGATAGTTTTTGATTTGCCTTTTGATTTCTTCTTTGACCCATGGGTTGTTCAGGAATGTGTAGTTTTATTTGTATGCATTTGTGAATTTTCCTCTTGTTACTGATTTCTAGTAAACATTTTGTTCAGAAAAGATACCCAGAATGATTTTAATATTCTTGAATTTGTTAAGCTTGTTTTTTGGCCTAACATACTGTCTGGGCCTGAAGAATGTCCCATGCGTGCTTGAGGAGTGTGTATTTTGCTGTTACAGCATGGAATGTTCTGTATATGTCTGTTAGGTCCATTTGGTCTAATGTGTAGTCCAAGTTCAATGTTTCCTTATTATCTATCTGGATGATCTGTCCACTGCTGGAGTAGGGTGTTGAAATCCCTACTATTATTGTATTGTTTCTATCTCTCCCTCTAGATCTATTAATATTTGCTTTGTACATTTATATGTTCCAATGTTGAGTGTATATATATATTTTTTCTTTTTCTTTTTTTTTGAGACAGAGTCTCAGTCTGTTGCCCAGGCTGGAGTGCAGTGGTGCAGTCTCAGCTAGTGCAACCTCTGCCACCCGGATTCAAGAAATTCTTCTGCCTCAGTCTCAGGAGTAGCTGGGATTACAGGCACCTGCCACCACACCCAGCTAATTTTGTATTTTTAGTAGAGATAGGGTTTCACCATCTTGGCCAGACTGGTCTTGAACTCCTGACTTCGTGATCCACCCACCTTGGCCTCCTAAAGTGCTTGGATTACAGGTGTCAGCCACTGTGCCCAGCGCGCGCGCGTGTGTGTGTGTACATATATAATTGTTATATCCTCTGGTGAATTGGTCCCTTCATTATTATATAATGGTCTTCTTTGTCTCTTGTGCCAGTTTTTGACTGAACATCTATTTTATCTGGTGTAAATATAGCTATTCTGGCTTTCTTTTGGTTTTATTTGCATAAAATATCTTTTTCCATTCCTTCAATTTCAGTGTAAGTGTATCCTTAAAGCTGAAATGAGTCTCTTGCTTGTAGGCAGAATATAGTTTGGTTTATTTTAAAAAATCCATTCAGCTCTTCGATGTCTTTTGATTGAAGAAGTTAATTCATTTACATTCAGGGTAACTACTGACAGGTGAGGACTAACTACTGCCATTTTGTTAATTGTTTTCTGGCTGTTTTGTGCTTCTGTTGTTTCTCTCTTTCTTGTTGTCTTCCTTTGTGATATGATTTTCTGTAGAGATATGCTTTGATTCAATTCTCTTTATCTTTTGTATATCTATTACAGATTTTTGCTTACGTTTATCATGAGGCTTACATAAAATACCTTGTAGTTGTAACAGTCTATGTTAAGCTGATAACGTTGATCACATACAAAAACTCTGTACTTTTACTTCTTCCCTCAACATGAAGTTTTTGAGATCACAATTTGCATCTTTTTTTATTGTATGTCCCTTAACAAATTATTGTAGCTATAGATTTTTTAAATCATTTTGTAATTTAACCTTTATATAGACACATCTCATTTTATTGTGCTTCACAGATATTGTGTGTTTTGCAAATGGGAGGTTTGTGGTAGCCCTTTGTCAAGCAAGTGTGTTGGTGCCATTTTTCCAACAGCATGTGCTCACTTTGTGTCTCTGTGTCACATTTTGTTAATTCTTGTAATATTTCAAAATTTTCATTATTGTATCTATTATGGTGGTCTATGATCAGTGACCTTTGATATCACTGTTATAATTATTTTGTGGTACCACAAACTACACCATGTAAGATGGTGAATATAATAAATGTTGTATGTGTTCTGACAGCTTCACTCACTGGCCATTCCCTTTTCTCTCTCCCTCTCCTTGGGCCTCCCTATTCCCTGAGACACAATAATATTGATATTAGGCCAATTAATAACCCTACAATGGCCTCTAAGTGCTCAAGTGAAAGGAAGAGTCACAAGTCTTTCACTTTAAGTCAAAAGCTAGAAATGGTGAAGCTTAGTGAGGAAGGCATGTTGAAAGCTGAGACAGGCTGAAAGCTGGGCCTCTTGTACCAAATGGCCAAGTTGTGAATGCAAAGAAAGTGTTCTTGAAGGAAAATAAAAGTGCTACTCCAGTGAGTACACAAATGATAAGAAGGTAAAGCAGCCTATTGCCGATATGGAGAAAGCTTTAGTGGTTTCAATGGAAGATCAAATCACCCACAACATTCCTTTAAGCTAAATCCTAATGGAGAGCAAGGCCTTAACTCTCTTCAATTCTATGAAGGCTGACAGAAGTGAGGAAGCTACAGAAGAAAAATTGGAAGCTGTCAGAGGTTGGTTCATGAGGTTTAAGGAAAAAGCTATTTCCATAACATAAAAGTACAAGGTGAAGCAGCAAGTGCTGATGGAGATGGTGCAGCAAGTTGTCCAGAAGATCTAGCTAAGATCATTGATGAAGGGAGCTACACTAAACAACAGATTCTCCATGTAAATGAAACAGTTTTATATTGGGAGAAGTTGGCATCTAAGACTTTCATAGCTGGAGAGGAGAAGTCAATGCTGGCTTCAAAGCTTAAGGGACAGGCTGACTCTCATCTGCTAATACAGATGGTGATTTTAAGTTGAAGCTAATGCTCATTTACCATCCTGAAAATCCCAGGGCCCTTAAAAATTATGCTAAATCCACTCTGCCCATGTTCTCTAAATGGAACAACAGGCCTAGCTGACAGTATGTCTGTTTAGACATGGTTCACTGAATATTTTAAGCCCACTGTAGAGACTTTCTGTTCAGCAAAACGATTTGATTCAAAGTAATACTGCTCATTTATAAGGTACCTGGTCACCCAAGAGCTCTAATGGAAATGTACAGGAAATCAATGTTATTTTCATGCCTGTTAACACGATATCCATTCTGCAGCCCATGGATCCAGGAGTAATTTCAACTTTCAAATCATATTATTTAAGAAATATATTTCATAAGGCTGCCATAGATAGTGATTCCCTTGATGGATCTGGGCAAAGTAAATTAAAAGCCTTCTGGAAAGGGTTCATCCCTCCAGATACCATTAACATTTGTGATTCATGGGAGGAGGCCAAAATATCAACTTTAACAGGAGTTTGGAAGAAATTGATTCAAACTCTCATGGATGACTTTTAGGGGTTCAAGACTTCAGTGGAAGAAGTCACTGTAGATATGGTAGAAATAATAAAACTCAAATGAGAAGTGGAGCCTACAGATCTGACTGAATTGTTACAGCCTCATGATAAAACTGGAACAGATAAGGAGTTGTTTCTTACAGATGAGCAAAGAAAGTAGTTCCTTAAAAGGAAAAGTACTCCTGACGAAGATGCTGTGAACATTGTTGAAATGACAACAAATAATTTAGAATTATATTGGCCGGGCGCAGTGGCTCAAGCCTGTAATCCCAGCACTTTGGGAGGCTGAGATGGGCGGATCACGAGGCCAGGGGATCGAGACCATCCTGGCTAACACGGTGAAACCCTGTCTCTACTAAAAAATACAAAAAACTAGCCAGGTGAGGTGGCGGGCGCCTGTAGTCCCAGCTACTCGGGAGGCTGAGGCAGGAGAATGGCGTAAACCCGGGAGGCGCAGCTTGCAGTGAGCTGAGATCTGGCCACTGCACTCTAGCCTGGGTGACAGAGCGAGACTCCGTCTCAAAAAAAAAAAAAAAAAAAAATTATACACTTAGTTGATAATGCAGTGGCAAGGTTTGAGAGAATTGACTCCAATTTTGAAAGAAGTTCTACTATGGGTAAAATGCATCAAACAGCGTCACATGCTACAGAGAAGTCTTTTGTGACAAGTCAGTCAATGTGGCAAATTTTATTGTCTTATTTTAAGAAATTGCCAGAACCACCCCAACTTTCAGTTAACTACTTCCCAGATCAGTCAGCAGCTGTCAGCATTGAGGCAAGACCCTCCCTCCACCAGCAACTTGCTTAAGGCTCAGGTGATTGTTAACATTTTTTTAACAATAAAGCATTTTTAAGGTCTGTACATTTTTTTTAGACATAGTGCTATTGCACACTTAGTAAACATTGCAACCTAATTAAATAATACTTTTATATATACTGGGAAACCAAAAAATTCATGTGACATGCTTTATTGAGATATTTGCTTTATTGTGGTGGTGTGGAACTAAACCTGCAATATCTCTGAGGTATGACTGTACTAGGAATAAGTAATTTACACACCACCATTACAGAATTAGGGTATTTTGAATTTGATTATGTACTTATTTTGACCAGTGAGTTTTATATTTTCATACATTTTTATGTTAGTAATTAGTGTTCTTTCATTTCAGATTGGAGAATTCCCTTTAGCATTTATCATAAAGCAGGTCTAGTGGTGATGAACTCCCTCAGCTTTCATTTGTCTGGGAAAGTCTTTAGTTATTTAATTTATTTGTTAGCTTCTTATTTTATTCATATATTGTTTTCCTAATTTAGTTTTGGCATCTGTGTTTTCTGGTAGTTCATTGAACTTTTAAAAGGATTATTCTGAATTCTTTGCTTGTCAATGTATAGATCTCTGTTTCTTTAGGGCTGACTCTTGGAACTTTGTTAGCTTTCTTTGGTGGTGTCACACTCCCCTGATTCTTCATGATCTTTTTATCCTTGCATTGGTGTCTGTGCATTTGAGGAAGCAGTCCCCTCTTTTAGCCTTTAGAGGTTTGCTTTGGCAGGGAAATACCTTCACCAGTTAGCCCAGCCTGGGGTTGTGGAACAGCCAGCTGATAGTGTCTGTGGGCCAGTGGGGCTTGATCCTTGGGTCTCTGTTGGGTGTGGCTGCTGCCCATGCCCAAGGTAGTGTGTGGTAGTGTGTGGCTGCTCTCTTGTTGTAGGGGGCTGCTGGCTGTGCTCTGTACTCAGTCAGGGTTGTTACTGTGCTCCTAGATTGACATGACTGCAGTCTGGGCCTTGCAGTTAGGTGGTCTGTAGCCTGGGCTCCCTGGTCAGGCAGGGCTGCAGGCTGTGCTTTGTAGTTGGATGTAGGCAGACTGGGCTCTCTAGTTGGGCAATGCTAATGGCAGGGACTTGGTGACACCGTCAAGATCCTGACACTGGTTGCTGTGAGTCCCACTCTGTCTCTTTATTTCTACCTAACTTTAGGTGGTCCAGCCCTGCCAATTCCCTTAGCATACCCTGTGAGGTGAGATGGCAGTGGGTCTCCCAGACTCCCTGGGCCCAGAATACTGGGAAAGCTGGATGTCTACCTCAGGCTTTCTTTTTCCCACTGGAGAAACTGTAACTCTACTTGGTGTGGTGCTGTGTGGCCTCAGGGAGGGGTGATGTAGTCAAAGTGAAGTTGACCTTTTCCTTCTAAGGCAGTTTTTCTGCATTTTTGAGCTCCACAGTGGATGCTTCAGCCACTTCATCCCTGCATTCAGGGATTTTCACAAAGGCATTCATGTCTGTGAAGTTGCCAGTCAGTATTTTTGTGAAGTAGATTAGAGCCAGGAACTTCCTATTCCACCATCTTGCTAATGTCCTCCACCTTGAAATTCTGAATCATTTTTGAATGAGAGGCCTAGCATTTTTATTTTTCTCTGGGCCTTACAGATTATGCAGTCAGTCCTGTAACAGTTGAGTGGAAAAGGTGTAGAATCATTCACTTCTAAGTGAGAATAGTGGCCATCGAACAGAAACATCACAGCCAACCTCTTCCCAGGAGGACTGGGGGCAAGGAGGGAGTGCCTTTTGAGAGAATGCACAGTTCGAGGAGTGACAACTCTTTCCCCCCTTTTCCCCTGTCTCAAGTGGTGAAGGCCGTGGGTCATCCACTTCTCCTCCACCCCAAGAGAAGTGGCAATTCTGGAATGGTTCCCTGCCTCACTAAGTTGGGGAATGGGAATCTGTTTTTGTTCAAATGTTGCCAACACAGCTGGGTAAGCATCTGGAAGAAATGGCTATGAGAGGGTGGGCCACAATTCCTCCCACACCAGGTCTTGGGAGGCAAGACTAGTCTGCACTAGGGAAAAAGGGACAGAGAGCAGGCAAAAATGGTGTGGGGTAGGAGGGAAGTCTTAAAATGAAAATGGGAATGGAGTTTTATGATGAACAAGAGTGTTAAGAACCAGAATGATAGTGTTTTGATAATCGAACAGTGAAAGCTTGAGGAATTGGGCATTTAAGTGTCATTAAATGAGCACACCATCCAGAGAGAAGCGGTGTTTAACAGAGCACTTCAAAAAAGAATCTGGGTTAGGGGAAGCTGGGGAAAGAAGGTAGAAGAGTGAGGAGGAGAAAGGAAGTAGGAAGTACAGGTGAAATAAGGTTAGTGACAGGTTGATGGTTGTTGAGCAGGTGAGGTACATAAGTGCACCTTGCTATTTTCTTTCCTTTTATATATGTGAATGCTCTATAATAAAAAGTTAAAAAAGTCTGGCCCCAAACGGATCACCTGAGGTCAGGAGTTTGAGACCATCCTGGCCAACATGGTGAAACCCCGTCTCTACTAAAAATACAAAAATTAGCCGGGCGTGGTAGCGCATGTCTGTAATCCCAGCAACTTAGGAATCTGAGGCAAGAGAATCACTTCAACCCAGGAGGTGGGGGTTGCAGTGAGCCAAGATCACGCCACTGCCCTCCAGCCTGGGCAACAGAGCGAGACTGTCTCAAAAAAAAAAAAAAAAAAAAAAAAAAGAAATTGGCCCCAAAATGCTTTAAAAACCTGCTTTGGAATTTTTGTTGTTTGAATATATTTGACCCATTTTAATTTGTCTGGTTTTATTTTTTATTTTTAAGGCATAATGATTTTATCTTTTAATATTCTTTTTGTTTGTTTTTGAGATTGAGTCTCACTCTGTCTCCCAGGCCGAGTGCAGTGGCGCAATCTGGGCTTACTGCAACCTCCGGCTCCCAGGTTCAAGTGATTCTCCGGCCTCAACCTCCCGAGTAACTGGGATTGCAGGTGTGCACCACCATGCCTGGCTAATTTTTGTATTTTTAGTGGAGACAGGGTTTCACCATGCTGACCAGGCTGGTCTTGAATTCCTGACCTCAAGCAGTCCACCTGTCTTGGCCTCCCAAAGTGCTGGGATTACAGGTGTGAGCAACTGCACCCAGCCTATATCTATTCCTAGTTTTATCTTTAATTTTTTATGCCTTTACATTAAAATACTTGTCACTTTTTAATATATTAGGAGAGTCCTAGTCTTACCATTTTACATTTCTGAGATTCTTGTTCTCTCTTCTTGATATTTTAAAATATTTTTAACTTTTAAATAAGTTTAAACCTTAAGTGTCCTTTTCTCTCTCTTTCTCTCAGCAGCACTAACCTCCACCACTCTCCTCTAGAGTTTTCCAAAAATTATTTAGGCTAAAAGCACTTTTAAAAACCCTGCTAATCTTATTGTACAGATAGCACATTTGATTTGCTAACCATTGTTATTTCTTATATCACGTAACTGGTCTCTTCCAGTTTCTAAAATATGCAGTCCTACCACACACCATTGGCAGCACGTATCAGTATACAGGTATACACTAGTGGTTTGCTGTGTCTTGGACTCAAATACTTGGCCTTATATATCTTTTTGTAAAACTCATTTTGGAATATTTTTGCCATTCTGACTATAGCCAGCTCTTAGTTACTTGTAAGAATGGAAGTGTAGAAGTGAGGGATTTTTTGGTTTTGTTTTTTTTTTTTTTTTGGTTTTTTTTTTTGAGACAGGGTCTTGCTCTGTCACCCAGGTTGGGGTGCAGTGGCAAGATCACATTTTGCTGCAACCTTGACCTCCTGGGCTCAAGTGATCCGCCTCAGCATCCTTAGTAGCTGGGACTACAGGTGTACACCATGAGGCTCAGTTAAGTTTTGTAATTTTTGTAGAGACGGGGTTTTGCCATGTTGCCTAGTCTGGTCTCAAACTCCTGGACTCAAGCAATTCACCTGCCTTGACCTCCAAAGTGCTGGAATTATAGGCATGAGCCACTGCACGCCCAGCTTTTTTTTTTTGTTTATGTGGTTACACCTAATATTCTCTTCAAGCCATTCTAAGGAGACCTGCTTCAGAAGGCTCTGAAAGTTCTCCTTTTTGCAGTTTTCTTTTCACACTGCTTGTTCTTTGTTACATTATGCTGTCTCTATCCTAAAGTGGCTCCGCACTTTGAAGCAAGGATGATTATTCTGTTTTTGTTTCCATTAAGGGTCATAGAAGTCTAAAACTTCAACCAAACAAATAATTAGGTGAAAGTATAGGTAACGTAAGTGAAATTTCTTTTAGACCCTTGCTTTACAGGGGGCTAACTGGGTTCTTTATAAAATTGCTGAAGTCTATCATGGTAGACCTTTTAAAATGTTTAAATCAGTTTCCTACAAAAAATTAAATACTGTGCACATATGCATAAGTATAAGTGTTTGATTTATTCCCAGGATTATGTCAGTATACTAATAGTGGTTCAGTTTCTCGAGGAAAAAGTCATATTAACCAAACTGTTGATGGTTGTATAGATAAGATATTTAATAATCTGCACTAAGAAATATAAGAGATGGGGAACACTCTTTGTGTAGAGGTACTTTGAAAGGTTTAAAGTCAGAAGCTTGGAATTCGGGCAAGGAGGGTTCACAATTCTGTATAAGCGTGCCAGGGAGTCTGATGAACGTGCAACCATAATAAAGAAATTTTTCTCTTACAACTGGTCCCCGAGTGGGCCATCCTTTTCCTTGGTCAAATGTGTGGATAAGCATTCATTTTTCTATGTTCCAACCTAACCATTCTTCCTTCTGACCAACAGTTTCTTTCTTTAGGGGTGTTGTACCATTGATTTGCTCATAGTTATATTCCTACTTCTTCCTATTTCTGGCCCAGACATTCCTTTTTTTTTTTTTTTTTTTTTTTTAGAAGGTCTCACTGTGTCACCCAAGCTGGAGTGCAGTGGCATGATGACAGCTCACTGCAGCCTCAACCTCCCAGGCTCAAGTGATCCGCCTACCTCAGCCTCCTGAGTAGCTGGGACTGCAAGCATGCCCTACCACACCCAGCTAATTTTAAGGAAAGTTTTGGCCGGGCGCAGTGGCTCACGCCTGTAATCCCAGCACTTTGGGAGGCCAAGGTGGGTGGATCATGAGGTCAGGGGTTCAAGACCAGCCTGACCAACATGGTGAAACCCCATCTCTACTAAAAATACAGAAGGTATCCAGGCGTGGTGGTGTGCGCCTGTAATCTCAGATACTCAGGAGGCTGAGGCAGGAGAATCACTTGAACCCGGGAGGCAGAGGTTGCAGTGAGCTGAGATTATTCCACTGCACTCCAGCCTGTGCGAAAGAATGAGACTCCATCTCAAAAAAAAAAAAATTCTTTTGTAGAGATGGGGTTTTTCTATGTTGCTCAGGATGGTGGTGAACTCCTGGAGATCAAGGCTGCAGTGAGATGTGATTGTGCCATTGCATCCCAGCCTGGGTGACAGAGCAAGACCCTGTCTCAAAAACAAAACAAAACAAAACAAAACAGTAAAACCTTACTACTACACTTCCATGATATTCCAAAATGAGTTTTACAAAAAGATGTATAAGGCCAAGTATTTGAGTCCAAGACAAGGCAAACCACTAGCTCAGATTAAAGCCTGTACGTCTGAGATGGTCAATGAAGATTTGTTGATGGATTAGACAGATTGTTGCACTTCATTTGTTCAATGTCAGACATTAAAGAGGGCTTGCATCCTTAGGCACTAGCACATCTTGCTAAAAAGTCTGATGTTTGCTCCTGTTTCCAACACTTGGAAACTTTAGGGTTCTTCTCATTCTTTTTTTTGTTTTGTTTTTTGAGACGGAGTTTTGCTCTTGTTGCCCAGGCTGGAGTGCAATGGCACAATCTTGGCTCACTGCAACCTCCACCTCCCGGGTTCCAGTGATTCTCCTGCCTCAGCCTCCTGAGTAGCTGGGATGCACCACCACACCTGACTAATTTTGTATTTTTAGTAGAGACAGGGTTTCTCCATCTTGGTCAGGCTTGTCTCGAACTCCTGACCTCAGGTGATCCACTCGCCTTGGCCTCCCAAAGTGCTGGGATTACAGGTGTGAGTCACTGCGCCCAGCCTCTTCTCATTCTTGTACCCATAGTGGAACTTGCTTTCTCTCATCTTACCACCACTTGCTTGATTCCTCAATATTTTCTCTCCTCGTTCCAGCTGGAATCCCCCAACAGGAGCCTCACTCTCCCATGCCTAGGAATACGTACTCCAAAAATATTGAAACTTGTGCCCAAAGTTGTATCTGCTAGGATATTCAACAACCTAAAGATTCCTCAAAAGGAAATCATTAAATGGATGTATAACTGTGTACATCCATATAGATATTATTTGCATGATTATAAACATTATATATATATACACATATCAATTGTGTATCTGGTACTAGAATGTTTTGAAAACATTTACACAGTAAATTCTGAGCAATGGCTGTCCAAGAAAGAGGAGGAGGAGTTAGTTGAAGGATTGTGAGAGAACAGGTAACCTTTTACTTTTTATACTGTATACTTCTGTATTTTTTGAAAAATGGCCAAATGAGCATCAAAAGATTGAATGATATACACAGATTTCCTCTAGCTAATATTTTATCTGGATTTCAGTTTTCTATGAATCAGAGATCTTTCCCATTTCTCTTTGCCTATTCTGATGATAGATGATTCCATCTGGTGATTTCTCTGTCAATTTGAAAACTAATATGACTTTGAATAAATAGTTTGGATGACATTTCTTCCTTGATACCAGCATTTCTGAAAGTGTAGACCTAAAACACTAAAAACGTAGTATGAGTTAGTTGTTCTGCATTCCCTTGAGACATAATGTTGAGCTTGAAAGTAGGTTTAGTTTTTGGAATACACAGTTCTTGGTTTAATAGTTAAGTGTCAGGCCAGGTACAGTGGCTCACACCTGTAATCCCACCACTTTGGGAGGCAGAGGCAGATAGATCACCTGAGGTCAGGAGTTCGAGACCACCCTGGCTAACATGGTGAAACCCCATCTCTACTAAACATACAAAAAATAAAATAAAATTACCTGGGTGTGGTGGTGCACGCCTGTAGTCCCAGCTACTCAGGAGGATGAGGCAGAAGAATGGCTTGAACCTGGGAGATGGAGTTGTAGTGAGCCGAGATTGCACAACTGTACTCTAGCCTGGGCAACAGAACGAGACTCCATCAAAAAAAAAAAAAAAAAAAAAAAAAAGTTAAATGTCTGCAGAATGCTAGATACACAATCATATGTAGAATAGGCATGTTGTGCATTCATTATTTCTACAGTATGAACCAAAAAAAAAAAAAAAAAAGCAAAAATGCGCACAGAATGAGGAAAGAAAGAACAAGCAAGTGTATTTTATTTATTATGATAATCCTCCTCAAGTCCCCTCTTCGCGCTTTTGATCTAGGTGAAAGCAAGCTGGGAACCTAATTAAACCAGTGCTAGAGAGGCCAGGAGATACAATGCACAAAAAACCCCAATTCTGATCACCAGATTTTGAAGTTGAAGTTAATTAAGGCAATATACAAATAATCCCTGCAAGCAGTGACATTTAAAAATGCATGTTCAATATTCTGAAGCAGTTATGTAAATTATCAAGAATAAGACTCCAGAGGAAATGTAAAAACGCAGGCTCAACTTTTAATACCTTTTGGTAATGTTTTTATTGGACTTAATGTTTGCTGGGGGACCATGTGTTTAGAGGTAATCTGACAACAAAAATGCAGCCCCATGACGTGGGGAGCTATGGAGGAGGGAACCCACCAGGAAGGAGACCTGTAGTTAAGGGTCAACAATAACCAGGAAAGTAAGAAAACTAATGACATTCTCTGTGGTTCTGTGATGGTTTTGAGCCTCCCTGCAAGGTAAGAAGCAGAACCAAGATGCTGAGGTGTGGTCTTAGTGCTTATGAGGTTTACACCTTGGATAGGTTCTTAGAATGGGGATGACAAAAATTTTAACTGTGAAATTGTATCATATAAGTTACAAGTTGCATAGAATTCTAGTTCAGAGATTTCTATAGGACAAGTAGGGAACATGTGGTAATTGCTCTTTTTACATATCTGGGAAAACAAATGCAGAATATTTAATATTTCTAAGATCATACAGCTGGCCAGTGGCAAAATGAGGAACTGGCCCCTGGGGTTCTCGTTCTCACTTCTATAAGATATCTGCAAATTCTGGGGGCAGCAACTTCTGGCACAGTTGCCTCTAGAAGCAATTCTGTTAACACAGGATGTAATATCATCATGAATTTCTCCCTGCTTCCCTCCCAATTATGCTTGTTTCTCTGTCCTTCCCTATTCCTTCCATCTTTTTCTCCTATATCATTGGCATTGGCCAGCCGTTTCTTAAGACCGTCTAACTTTGCTCCCCTCCATGGCATTTCATCTTTGTATATATGTCCAGAGATCATCCTAGAAATTGTGAATTCTCTTGTATACTGTCAGTTCTATTTTGGTTGGGTGCTGCTTTTTCTCTTGGTGGGAGAGGAGAGGAGAAATTGTGCTGATCTATTTTATGTAGCTCAGAATTGAATTTCTAGAGCCTCAGAGACTTAATAGAACTGGAAATATGCTCCACATTTTGCCTATCAACAAAGCCTAATCAAGAATACATTCTTTGCCAGCAACATTCAAAACGGAGATGATTCCAAGCTGTGGCTTGGAAATAAACTCCTTTTATTGCATTTCAATTTATAGTGTTCTTCGCTTTCATTTTGTACAAATATTCAGGGAATTTTCCCATGTCGAAGAACCTGATGCATAAATTAAGATATTTCAAGTAATGTCATTTATGATCTGTGGCGAGATCATTTTGGGTTGATATGCGATACTATTCTGAGTTTCAGACAACAATCTATGTACTTAGAATGTGTTCCTACATACACTTCTTACAGGAAGACTAATTGTCTTGCGATTAACAACATACTTTAGTGGGACTGGTGTATTATTCAGACCTGTTTGCAAACCTGTGGGTGTTCTTTTGTTTTTGTTCTCCCTTTTTTTTTTTTTTTTTTTTGCTTTTCTTTGATTTTCCTCCCCACAAGCTCTCTCATGGGACACAACTCGCAGAGCTGCTCAAAAATAATTTAAGACCCCAAGACAAATCACCAGTTCTTTGATTTGTAGTAGCAGAGTCAGGTAACATTTAAGAGCAGGATAAACACTATGTGAAGTATTCATGGGGATGGAACTGTCCCTCAGGTTGAACAATTCAAAAGTTTGGAAACTGCTATTTGCAAATTCATCTTGTGGATCTACTTGGTGGAATGCTGCTTCTAACTAAAAACAAGGGAGAAAAAAAATCAAGTGGAAGAAATGTTTAAGTTCCCAGAACCAGAAAAAATAAAAGAAATCTCAAATACTCACATTAAATTAACCCTGGATTTATCTTGCTAACATGGCAAGTCATTATATACTTAACACAATTGAGATACACGATTTTGGTGAGTGGACCATTTCTTGAAACAATATTTTTCACAGTACGTGAAATATAAGAGCTTGGGATAACACCAAATTAACCCTGAGGGAGACAGTCACTGATATGCTCATGATTTTATATGGGAAGCTGAGGAGAGTAAAGCTGAAGAATCTGATAGATAGACAGACAGGTCTCGAGCTGTGAACATATGTGTTTTAAAGTCCATTTAAAATTGGTAGTTTCTAACTTTTCAGCACATTTTCCTATGATGATAATAGTGAATTCTCAATAATGTTAGCTATGGGCTAGGCCCTTTCTAAGTGCTTCTGTGAATTGTCTCATTTAATTCTTTCAAAAATCCTATGACTTAGATTATAGTTAACCTAATTTTGCAGAAGAATCTGAGGCATGGAGATATTAAATTGTTCAAGGTTACACAGCTGGATGCCAAGCAGTCTGACTGTAGAACCTGTTTTCTTACCCACTTTGCACATAGAGTTGATGGTATGAATCATAATTAGGTTCTGTTTTGATGATCTGTTACTGTATAACAATCTACCCTCTTCCCCCTGCACATTTTATTTTACTTACAATTTTATGGGTCAGAAATTTAAAAAGGGCACATCTGGGCAGTTTACATTTGTCCTACCTGTTGTCAACTGAGGTAGCTAGACTGAGGCTGGGGGATTCACTTCCAACGTGGCTCACATGGCTGGCAACTTGGTGTTGGCTGTCAGCTGGGAGCTGGATGGGGGCTATTGGCCAGGGTCCTTGGTTCTTCTCTACAAGGGCCTTTCTGTGGGGCTGCTTAGGCTTCCTCACAGGATGGGGGCTGAATTCCAAGAGTGAGTGTTCCAAGAGATATAAAGTGGAAGCTGCCAGTTTCTTATGGTCTGGGCCTGAAAAACTAGTACAGCGTTATTTCTGTTTGTCAAAATTGTGATAGAGGCCATTTAGATTCAAGGAGAGGTTGTCTACTTCTCAGTGGAAAGAGTGGCAAAGAATTCGCAGTCATCCTTAATCTACCACAGGTACCCCAAATAGACCATAAAAGTCCACTTATTTACCATGTGACCTAGATTAATGTTCCTCAAAACTTATGTTTAACCTCTTCCTTTATCAGTTTAGTTTTAATTTAAATCTTACTTTTTTCTTTAGAGACAGAGTGTTGCTCTGTTGTCCAGGCTGGAGTGCAGAGGTGTGATCATAGCTCACTGCAGCCTTGACCTGCTGGGTTCAAGCAATTCTCGTGCCTCAGCCTTCTGAGTAGCTGGGACAACAGGCGCTCACCACCATACTGGCTAATTTTTGTATATGTGTATATATATATGTATATATATATTTTTTGATAGAGATGGGGTTTCACCATGTTGCCTAGGCTGGTCTTGAACTCCTGGCCTCAAGCAATCTGCCAGCCTCAGCCTCCTAAAATGTTGGGATGACAGGTTTGAGCCACTGCACCTGGCCAAAATCTTAACTTTTAAAATATGTTTTCTTTCAACTCTTACGGTTTATGATTCTTTGAGACAAGGGTGCATTATTTTAAAATATAAAATCCCTGGAACAGAGTTGGGATTCTATGTACGTTTACCATTTCTCCTTTTGCTCTTTGCAACCATAAGATTTAACAAACAATGAAGAATTAGGGCCAGGCGTGGTGGCTCATGCCTATAATCCCAGCATTTTGGGAGGCTGAGGCAGGAGCAAAACCCGTGTCTACAAAAAATATAAATATTAGCCAGGCATGGTGGTGTGCGCCTGTAGTCCCAGCTACTAGGGAGGCTAAGGTGGGAGGATTGATTGAGCCTGGGAAGTTGAGGCTGCAGTGAGCCATGATTATGCCACTATACTCGAATCTGGGTGCCTTAGTGAGATCCCTTCTCAGAAAAAAAAAAAAAAAAAAAAAAAGAATAAAGAATTTAGCCAGGGGCAGTGGTTCACGCTTCTCAGTGCTTTGGGAGGCTGAGGTAGAAGGGTCCCTGGATCCCAGGAGCTCCAGGCTGCAGTGAGCTCTGATGGGCCATAGCACTCCAGTCTGGGCAACAATGTAAGACCCTGTCTCTAAATAAATAAACAAATAAAACCCAGAAGAACAAAATGGATTGTTTCTAAGTGCAAATATTCTACTTTATTGGTTGGGCATGGTAGCTCGTGGCTGTAACCCTAGCACTTTGGGAGACTGAAGCAGGTGAATCATTTGAGGTCACGAGTTCAAACCAACCTGGCCAACATGGAAAAACCCCATTGCTACTAAAAATACAAAAATTAGCCAGGTGTGGTGGTATATACCTGTAATCTCAGCTACTTGGGAGGCTGAGGCAGGAGAATTACTTGAACCCAGGAGGTGGAGGTTGCAGTGAGCTGAGATCGTGCCCCTGCATTCCAGCCTGGGCGATGGAGTGAGACTCCATCTCAAAAACAAAAACAAAAAACCAGAAAAACAATAAAACCCACATAGTCTACTTTATCTTTTACAACATAAACATTTCATTTTCCAAGTTGCATAGTAACATTTCGTTGTTTGTCATCAAACTCTGTATCTGTGGTCTCTTTAGTAGGGGCAGGGGGTATGTCTAATTCATCCCTTATACTGAATTCCCAGAGTGAATACAGTAACCTGGGAAATAGTAGGCACTCAAAAATATTTCAGGAATGAAATTTAGCAGGCAAGAAAACAACTTGAAAACCTAACGTGTTGATTCCTAACAAAGGAAAAAATGCATCAGGTGGTGTGACAGTTTAATACATGTGTTTTTCATTTTAAATGTTTTAACACAATTATGAACCAGGGACACACATCATCCTATTCTGATAAATTTAAAATATACAAAGTTAATATTAATGCACAATTACGAGGATGTGTATCTACCAAGGGCTATTTATTGATACCTCAAAAAGTAAGACCTCTTTGTCTTTCTAGTGAAAATGTATTTTAATCTAATTGTATGCCATCAGGCATTTTCCATTTAGCTAAAGTTAACACGAATATCAAATACTTGGCCTGAAGTACCATCTACTTACTTTGATTTAGAGCAGTCATGTCCAACTTGCGGCCCACGGGCCACATGCAGCCCAACATGGCTTTGAATATGGCCCAACACAAATTAGTAAACTTTCTTATAACATCATGAATTTTTTTGTGATTTTTATTTTTATTTTTTAGCTCATCATCTATTATTAGTGTTAGTGTATTTTATGTATGGCCTAAGATAATTCTTCCAATGTGGCCCAAGGAAGCCAAAAGATTGGACACCCCTGATTTAGAGTTTCTCTTTTCATTTGGTCTTTTATTTCTTTCTCAGAAATAAAGAATTAATAAGACTGAACATGCAGAGCACTAGTTAGTTTGAACATTGGCCTTTTAGGTACCAAGCATACATTTGGACCTCCTTCTGCCACCCAAGGCCTGTGAAATCATATTGTTAAGCTGCCTCATAACACATCTAGGGGCCTCTGAAATTCTGGTCTGAGAGTTCTGGGATTATTAAATCTTGCCTAAGTTCAGAAATGCCACTCACTGTTCACATGTGGAGAAAAGGGTTTATAGAAATTATTTTCTTCAGCAGTAGATTAAAATATTTAATTAGAAAAAGTGAAATCAAGGAAAAGAGGAGTAGACCACACTAATAATCTGCTACATAAAGGTATGTTCTTAATCTTCATTGGAAACATTCTTATGTGAATAGCTAATCTTCAGGACATTGGCTCTCACAATTTTTGATGGTGAATAATCCAAATTCATAATCCAAATTCATTGCTTCTCTTCCTATTAAAATTTGTCCTGTTTAAATATGCGCTCTAATTCCTGTTTTGCCCCAGGTAGCAATTTAGCAAACCGATGAATAGAAAGGAAGTGCCAAAGAAGAATCTTAAATAAATGTGTTTGGCTACTTATTTTGTACTTTAGTAACAGCTCACAGACTAAAAAATTAGAATTATTGGGTAAAAGTAAGTGTGGATATTTATTCTTTATAGATTTTATTAATGCTTGTGGTCTTTTCAATGACTGCTGTAATAAAGATTAGCCTTTCATAAGGATGAAGACCTATACATAAGAAGGACTAACATTGAGAGCATAAGATGAGATTAAAAGATAAAAAATATGCATAGAAATTCGTACCCTTAAATATTTAAGGAAGATAGTCTGCAAATAAGTAAAAATCAGGTCTTTTAAAAGATGATGAGGATGATGATATGGTGATAATGATGATATGGTGATAATGATGATATGGTGATGATGATGATACATAAAGGTAATGATAATGAAAACCAAAAGCCATACTCTAGCACATACATTTGGAAAAGAGAATAAAATAAAGTAGAAGAATTCAGAAAGGTGACTAGTCTGAGCCAGCTTCTCACCTCCTTTACGTACTTCCCCAACTCCAATCAAAACACTCCAGTACTGCAATGGGAAATGATGAACCAGGGCGTTTAAAAAACCTCACTTCTAATTTCATTAAGGCCAATTGCAAATGACTTATCTCAGGGAAATGAAGCACCTTCATCCCAGCCGTTTCAATGGGGGGTTGCATTTCAGAAGCACACAGAAAAAATTATGAAAATGAGTATGCATGAAGGTTTAATAGCTAATTTTCCAAGTTGATTATCTTGGCCAGTTCATTGGGATGCTCTTGCTTCTTTGCTAATTTAATTTGTTTCATCCTTTTTATTGTCTCCTTTAAATAGCAATTACGGAAGATAGCACTCCATTTTGCCTCCTACTTGCCCTTTTGCTAAATCATGATTTCACCCTGTGCCAGATAGTTACGGGTGTATGAAGAGATGGCACTGGTGAAAGGCAGAGAGTGTGAACACACTTGACTCAAGTCTGAGGAATCCAGGAAAAAGTTGCCAATGATGAAAATGTGTGTGTGTGTGTGCGTGCATGTGTGCGCCCACACATGCATGTGTAGTGAATACCTTAGAACAATTCCTCTATTCACATATTCAGAAGTGTAAAACATGCCTATTTGGAAGTACGGATTCACTTACATAATGTCTATCAGTGTGCTGCAGCTATTTAAAAGCTAGCTGTCAACTTGGTAAGAGATGGGAACCTTTCTATTTTGTACCTACTGTTTTAAAACTACTGTATATATTTGTACATGTGGCAGGCATCTATTAAACGTTCTAATGATTTTTTTTTAGTATAGTGTCACTAAAAGGCATTTATCAAGTGCTTGTTTTAATATAGCCCTATCTTAGGTGAAAGAAAAGATGGCCTCCTTGATATGTAACACTCCACTGATAAAATTTGCAGTCTGTTCTTAAAACACTGTGTATTCTGATGAGGAAAGTACAAAAGGTCTCAACTTAACATGTATTGATTTTATGCCTTTTTTGTAGACGAAGTAGGAAGAACAGTTTCTGTTCTCAGGCAGCTCTATTTGGGGGATAAAAATAGAATATGAAATAGAATGCAATAAACAAATTACATAGCTATACTTTTTGAAGTCCAGGACGGGCAGTGAGGTTAGGCTGGAAGACCTCTTAAGTTGTGAAAGCTTGGTTAAAGACAGGAGTTGACATGGCCTGAGTGTCAGCCAGTGGGGTTCTCTGTAGCCAGATGGCTTTGTTAATTTGCAAAGTTCACAATAAAAGTCATCCATAGTCATTGCTCTCTTTCTCTACCAAGTCCCTTAGTCTTCAGGCTCGTATCATCCAAATTAATGAAGGGAAAATCTATAAACAACAGCTTCACTGGGAGTTATGTCACTGAGGAAAAAGCAGAAATTTGTAGATCTTCAAAGCAGTATTTGCTCTCAGGTTATCTCCTTTTATATTTATTATTTATATATGCCCTACTAGGAAGTACTTACGTTGTTTTTCTTAGAAAAAGATTTCCAGACACTAACAGCTCACAACATTTCAACAGCAAAGTTATTAGTTGAGAGAGGGGTTTTCAGGAGCTGGGGATTCTAGAGTATGAGGAAGAAATGTTGGTATCTCATTTCATTACAGATGGATGGCATAGGTCACAAGTGGGAGACTCTGGCTGCTAAGCCAATATCAAAACCCACTGGACTGACACTTCCTTCTACAGGGTTTGTTTTCCTTCCTGTTGTCTTCGTGACTCATGAAAATGCCTGCCACCATGTAAAGCCCACTGGCAGCTAGCTTAGGCTCCAGTCTTCGCCCTTGGGTAGGAAAGGGAGTGAAGGGAAGGCCACTTCTGAGTTTCCATGCTTTCCTCTTTCTCTCCTTGAGGTGGTTCTTCTGTCTTCTCCTTTTCTTCTCTCCTTCCTGTTTCTCTGGCAGCTTCTCTTAAGCCTTTTCTGAAGGTGTTACTATCACTTCATCCCAGGTAGATATTTCAGAAGCAAGATGGCTGGCATCACCCTCCTGGCCAAGGATCTTCCTAAAGCCACCATGTGAGAGGATTTGGACCAGAGTCGGAGCCGTGTGGCAGACCATGTCCTGCAGACTGTGTGTACTCTCACAGGGGTCAGTGATACCCACTGACCCTGTCGGGAACGGTCCTTCAGCCAGAATCTGCAAGCAATGCTCATATGCAACAGGGCCAAAGGCTGTCTGGTGAGGTTGTTCATCACAGCAGAATGACACAGTAGCTCAAGGATCCAGAATGTGAGTGGCTCAAAGTCAGGAAAACGAATCCTTAAGTCCTTGAGTAGTCTGATGAGAACTTTATGGACTGAGAGGCATTTCTCTCAATCCAGCAGGCAGGTGGGATGGCTGCCAAGGCGTTCTGCAATACCTTGCTCTCCAAATAGACTTTGGGGTCCAGTTTTCCAACATGGAGTGACATTGTTGTAGTGAGAATCTTCACTGGAGCATCAGAAGAACTGATTTCAAGCCAGTTTTGTTGGTCAGCACAGTCAAAACTTCAGCAAGATCTTGTACTGTGAGGCTTTCCACAGCTTTGTTCCCCAGGGCAGTAACAGCTTCCAGTGTTGGCAGAGTCTTTAGTATTACCACCGGGGCAGCTGCATTGTGGCCTGTAGCCATCGTTCTCTCTTTGTATGATCCCACCCGTCAGACTTCTTGAATTTGCACTTCAAATTAGAGCCACAATCAAATATCAGTCATGTTGTTTATTTTTGTCACCAGAGAAAAGACAGAGTCCTGTTCAGCAGAGTTGGGAGCCAGGTACTGATTTCTCTTCAGCAAGGCCTCACTGAAGGACATTTCATCAGGTGCTGGCTTAACCCGGAGGAAGGCCATTTCACACAGAAATCAAATAGGATATGTGGCACAAAGAGCCCGAACCCTCCTGGGCCTCTTCTGGAACCAAAGCGCCCACCATGACCCTGTCCTCTGTCCTCTCTCATGGCACCTTAAAATCCCCCACACTGGAGTCTGCACCAACCACCCCTTTCCTCTCAGATACCTCGTTTTAAATCATGGTAGGTTTAAACTTTATAAGCCTTTAGCATTACACATTCCATTGTTTATCTTTCATTCTCTAGCATTTATGAAGGTAGAATGTTCCTCCCCAAATCGTAACGTGATGATGAAATAGCAGAAAAGATCTCACTTTTCTCCCCTTGGAAGAAATATGGAATTCAGAAATACAATCTAAAATCTGTCCTCAGCTCAGCCTTTCCTGACTCAGTGTTACAGTTGTCCAGAGAGGACAAATTGCCTTTAGAGCTGAGAGGGACTGTCACAAGATTCTCTAGTTATTCCTGTAACTAGAATGCATTAGCCTTAGAAGAC
Organism: Papio anubis; assembly: GCF_008728515.1. Lineage (NCBI taxonomy): Eukaryota > Metazoa > Chordata > Mammalia > Primates > Cercopithecidae > Papio > Papio anubis. The sequence continues at coordinate 70,486,222 of NC_044982.1, read as the reverse complement.
GTGTTTGTATACTGGGTGAAGGACCCTAGTTTGAATGAATGAATGAATAAGTGAGGAATCTAAAAGGCCATTGGGAGGCTTAAAGAATGGCAGCTCCTTCTTTTCTTGCTCTGTTGTGAGTCATCATTGGGAAAATAAGCAGCCTTCACTTTAGTAGAGAGGAAGGCAGCATCCTCAGTGGAAATCCTGCCACGCAGATGGAGTTAGTGTTCTGGGAAAAGGCTGAGAGTTCAGCGGAGTTTATTAACTTGGGAGTTGGAATTCTAGAAGAGCAGCTATGGGAAGATTATTTGCTAAGGAAGGACATAGAACCAAATTGGAGTGAGTGTGTGGGAGGGGCGGGATGACTAGAGGGGCTTATACTTTGGTAGCTTAGGAAGACCTGGATGAAATGCAAGGTCAGATGAGATGGGCTCAAGTTTCCATTGTAAAGTTGTTTCCATTCTGCAGCTTCAGGGGTATGTGTGGTCTTGTCATCTTTCCTCTGTCCTATAATCTCTCCACAAGGCATGTCCTCCATAGAGCCCAGCACATAGTGGGTGTTCAACACAAATTTATGGATAGTATGAATTCATTAAGAAGCATACAGACAGGAAATGCAGGATACAGGCTTAGGTCTTCATTGCTCCTAATTGCTAGACCTTCTGTGTTTCCAAATTATTTTTGTTAAATTAGTTCAAATACTTGCAGTGCTTTCCTGTGGAAGATGGATTCAGCCAGTTCAAAACTACCTCTAAGGGCAGAACTGAGGACACTGGTAGAAGTTAGTGAGAAGTAGATTTTGGCTTAAAATTTTCTAATAACTAAAGTTAGGAATTAAAAAGGTACTTTTTAAAAAAAAGTAGTGAGTCTCCTAACACGGAACGTATGCAAGTAAAACACTGAATGTCTATGTCTTGGGGATGTTTTAGAGAGGATCCCTTCCACCACCAAGAGTTTCGTATTGTTTCTGATATTGTGTTAAGTGATGGTCTAATATGATAAAATACAAGTAATCTATTTTGGAAAGGATACATAGATACAATTATTGAAAAGCACAATAGAGAAAAAGATTGCATCTATATTATTGTTATATAACCATATGCCAATATGTCTAGTATATAATATTAGAAAATGTGTCACGGTGTAATAAGTAACTTTTTAGAATGCCCTATGCAGAATGTAGGAGCAAATCTGAATTAAAAAGGCAGAAACTGAAGAGGACTGGAGTCATTAGGGAAGGCTTCATGGGCCAGCTGGTTCTTTATCAGGGCCTTGGAAAAGGTTAGAATGAGGACAGGCAAAGGGGAAGTCCCTCCAGGGAGGACTGTGCAGGAGTGTCAGTGGGAGGAGGTGTTGGGAGGAGGCAGGATGATTGGGCTCACTCAGGCTCTCTGTACGTATGTGCTTTGCACAGAGAAGATGGGAACAATCAGTGGTCATTTGAAGGAATGACACACATTTAAGTCCCTGTTGTCTGAAATCCTGCAGTATCCTGCGTTCCACTGGCCTGCGAGCTGAGAGACCTGGGAGTCCCAGCTGGGTTCCTAACTAGCTGTTTGGTCAGACACATCACTTAACTACCCTGAGCCTTATTTTTCTCAATTATAAGCCAAGACAGTTGGTTAAATTAGTGCTGCTTAAACTTGAATGTGCAAATGGAGAGATTATTAAAATGTAGCTCTGATTTCATGGGTTGGGGTAGGGCTTGAGATTCAGCATTGCTAACAGGCTCCCAGGCGATGGGCAGAGCGCCCTTTGAATAGTAACGGGTTGTATGACTTAGGTACTTCCGTGATATGAGCACTCTACAAACTAGTTTTAATTATGGTCTCATACTTTTTTTTTCATAGTTGCTTTCTTATTAGGTAATACAATTGAGAAGTATCTAGCACAGAGCTTAGTCCACAGTGGGTACTCAGTAACATTTGTTTATTAACGTAAAGTTTCTCCCTTGGATACTGTGCTTACCTTAGAAATGCAGTCGTTTTTGTTCAGTCCTGCGTTTCAGACATGTAGTGCAGGTTCAGCAAATCTAATAAAACTCAAAGAAAAATCTCGGTGCTTTTTAGATCGCTTCTCTTGTCTCATGACTCCTGTTTCTTCCAGTAGGAAAGGAAGTAATGCGCTGTCTAAATATCTGATTGTTGTGTTGCTTTAGGGAAAAACAATTAGACTGCCTTGCCATTTACCAAGTAGATGGAATGAAGGTTTCACTCCATTAACACTCATTCCATGAGTCATTCTAAATTCCTGACAGTATGCCAATAAACCCCAGTTAATTCACCAAAATTGCCGCTGGTAGCATTTTGCCTCTGCAGGTAACCAGCAGCGCTGTAATCACTTACTCCACAAAGGTAATGAGGTTGTATGGTTTTTATTTATGCTACCAATTTGTTTTAATATTGTTATTGTTCCTTTTATAGTAAGGCAGATTGGTCTCTGTCTTAAAGGACTGAGAAAGAAGGGATATTAAGGTTCCCAAACTGAATGTAAGTATTAATATTGAAAATAGTATTATTGTTTTTTGGACTGGCAGTAGTAATTTAGAAGTGTTCTAAAGAGGTTGTATTGATTGAATATATACTTATTTGATTCTTCAAGATTTTTATCAGACTCCAGTTGGCTTCTAACAAAAGGTTTATAAAGATAATGAAATTCCTTCCAGTTCTAAAACACTATAACCTCATGAAATATGACCAAGAGTAATGTATACACAGGACAATTTATACTTGGAAAATGAAGTCTACCAAGTTGTTCCTGAGGTTTTTGCTTGCCACCAAATATAAGACAATATCATTGAAAAGAAAGAAGAGAAAATACAGATACAAAGGTCTGTCCTTCAAGGTAATCTAATAATTCAGTAATAAAAATCTGTCATACAAATTTGGTATGAAATCTCTGCAAATTAGAGAAATCCATTACAACAATCAATCTAATAGAATATCAACATAGCACTGAATTTGTTTTGTAAAGAAATATGCTGTCTGTACCCAAGCCATATTTAAGGATTATTCCATAGTTTATTTGGGTTGAGAAAAACTAATTTGAGTTACTAGATGTTAGATAAGTGTCAGAAGTCCATATTTAACTCATTTAGGCAAAAGGGATATTTAATGGAAGGGTCTTGGGGTAGTAGACACGACTGAAAGAAGAGCAGGACGACCAAGTCACCAGCCGAGCAGGAAGGAATGCAGCGGGGCCTCAGGAACCCTCGAACCAGGAACCAGCTTGTCAGGACTTTGTCTCTCTTTTTGGTTTCTACTTCTTCTGGTGCTGGCTCTATTTTCTCCCACTGCAGACCAGGTTTGTCCACTTGGCAGTTAATAGGGTTGTTGACACCTTACATGGGAGTTCCCCTTTTACAGCTTCTTCTATCAGAGAGACAGACTGACTCTCCCAGATCCATTTTTTAAAAAAAGTTAAGGGAGAACTCTGGTTGGCTGGGTCAGGTGGTTGCTCAGCCTTGGTTGCCAGCTGTGACTAGAAGGTCAGGATCATATAAGAACATGCCACATTTTCCTGTAAGCACGTGGTTGGAGTTGGGAAGGTGGAAATTAATTCCAACACGAGGGAGGAATACATTTGCTAAAAGATGGAGGCCCGTGGCTGGGCAAGGACTCCCAGTGCGTTGGTCCATAAAATAGTTTGGAGTAGCACCCTATCCTTGCTTTAATTCTCCTTGCCCCTCTATTGGTTATAGCAGGTTGGGACTTCTATGCTAGATGTTCTATAGTCCCATCATGTAAGCTGCAGGGGTCTTGCACTATCTACTTCTTGGAAAACAAAACTGCCAGTGTTTCCTGGGCCCTACACTTGTCTGTGTGGTGGGTCTATTACTGCTTTTGTAATTGATTAGCCTGAGTTACAGAAGAGGGAAAGGATAGGCTGACAGATGGTATTTGCAGTAGGTGCAGAAGAAGATTTGAGTGTCTCCTAATACAAGTCCCTTTCCTACTCCTCCCTCCTGTCTGCCCCCACCAGCCAAGGAACACGTGTGGTCCTCACAAGTAGACTGCAAGCCACCCAGGAGGCAAGAACAATAGCATGCATGCCTTTAAATCCTGGGAATCTCTGAATACGGTTCTTACACAGCATGAAAGTGTAACACATATTTGTAGATTTTATGTTAAACCAAGTTTAACCTGTGTAAAAATGTAAGAGATGTAGCTGAGTTACATTGTGATTTTTAAAGTTCCTCCAGTGTGAGCATTTTGCATGCAGTATGCACATTGCTATTGTTTCCAAGTGTAAATAAGAGGGCAGAGTCCTATTTATTGATAATTCTATTATAGATCTATAATAGTTATAGATGTATGATACTCTTATTAAAGACACAGCTACAGCAGTTTTAATTATTCACCCATAATGAATGAACCTGGTCCCTGTTTAAGAAATGCAAGATTTGTATGATTCAAGCATATTCTCTCTTACAGACAGACACTAATGAGTCCTATGAAGGTAATAGACTCTTATCATTGAACCAGAGCCTGAACAAATGTGTTCATTAGTCTTACTTGTCTTCTGATGATAGATAAGTTGAATCTTGAGCTGGACACATGTCCAGATTTGAACTTCTTTAAAACATAGGGGTTATATTTTAAGAGAAAACTTTATAATCAGTAGATTGTTATCATTTGTTGTAGAAAAGAATTTGCTTCTGATGCTTATCATGAAGATTCTCATGGATACTTTGCATTTCTTCCTAAATGGGAATCTTTTTATTATATTTTCCTGATTTTATAATTAGTACATTCTCTTTGTAGGAAATTTAAACAATTCAGAGGTGAATATTAAATTTAATTCAAAACTCCCATAATAATATTCCTCAAAAGAATCACTGTTAACATTTTGATGCATATTTATTTATATGATTTAACAAGCCCTTGTACAGCAATTTGTATACACTAAGCTCTTGTCCATCCACTTTACAATTGTGCTTCATTTACTCCTCTTGACAACCCTATGAGGTAGGTATTATTATTTCCCTATTTACAGAGAAGGAAATGGAGTCTCAGAGGCTTTAATAACTTGCACAAAAGCACATGGCTATAGCAAAGTTGGGATTCCAACACAGACCCTCTGACTCCGGAGTCCCTGCTCTTAGTTATATACCAGGCCTCTATGCATCCTCCCATATCTCCATGACTAAAATTAAAAAAAATATATCCCATGTTTCCAAGTTGACCTGCCTCCTGCAGTCAATTTTTCCTTTAATAGCCTCTTAAAATGGGTGAAGACCCCATCCACGGAAAGTGGGAAGTCCACTGTGCCTTTTCCCCAGTATTTCTGTGGATTCCCAGTGGTGGTGTGTTCTGGGACATTCTTCTGAATCCCACTCCCTCATAGCATCTTGTCCATGCGTTTGCCATCTTGTCTCTTTGTCTCTGGACACCTCCTCAATGTACCAGTAACATAGATAAGGTGGTTATATGTAGAGAACTTTTCCTGAAGATCTGAGGATAAGGAAAATAATTAAAATTAGGAAAAAAATTAACACAATGTTTGAAATGATTGTTCTTAGACCCTGAGGGAAAATTAAAATGTCAAAAATTTAAAAATAGATCCTCTTTGGACACATTCCAACGTCCAATATTACTTTCCTATCTTGTGAGCTGTTTTCTCTCTGACTCCTTCTCTCAATTACGTTTTTCCTTGTTTAATATTCTTAACCCCCACCCCTCCACTTTTTTTGAGGCAGAGTCTCCCTCTCTTGCCCAGGCTGGAGTTCAGTGGTGCGATCTCAGCTCACTGCAACCTCCGTCTCCGGGTTCAAGCGATTCTACTGCCTCAGCCTCCCAAGTAGCTAGAATTACAGGTGCCTGCCAGTACTCCTGGCTTATTTTTGTAGTTTTAATATAGGGGGTTTTGCCATATTGACCAGGCTGGCCTTGAACTCTTGGCCTGAAGTGATCTGCCCTCCTTGGCCTCCCAAAGTGCTGGGATTACAGTAGTGAGCCACCATGCTCAGTCCCCGTTTTACGTATGTTATCACCCCCAAACCCCAGTCCTTTCTTTCTCTATTATACAAAATGACTTAGCTCTACTTCTAGATTTTAAAATCTGTTGTTTTTCCAGTGGTTCTCAATTGGTGGGTGGTGGTGTACGTATGAGTTTACCTTTCAGAGGATATTTTTTTTGTGATAACAAAGAATTATTTAGCTCTAAATGTCAACAGCACTGAGGGTGAAAAACCCCAATCTATAAAAACTGTTTATTTTGCTTTTGGGAACTGTTTTCCTTTACTTGAATGGTGTAATTTTGGGGAAGCCAAAATTACCTAGTAGTCATAGTATATACTGTGTACTATATACATAGTGCCAACATAATACCTACAGAGTAAGCCACAGTAACTGCTCTCTGACTCTTACAGTCAGCACCCACAAGGCTGGGTCCAATTTTGGGGGACTAGGTATGGACATTTGGATCAAGTTGGACCAATCCTCACCTGGGTTGTATTCTACAGATGCCTTCCTGCCTGTGTGGAGGGAGGGAATTGACAGGGCTATTCACTGCAACACCATTTGTGATAGCAAAAGCTCAGTAACAACCCAAGTGCTCATCAATAGGTGACTGATTAAATTACGGTAAAGCCATACAAAGAAATACTATCATGGTAGTTTGTACCAGTACCAGGTTAACTGGGTAAAACTTAGAACTATGTTTCCCAGAATCCTTTCCTGTAGGATTCTAAGTGAGAATTGGCCAAAAGAGGAATTAGTGGGACATTTGGAAGGTGGAAGTGAACAGCACCTGTTACTCTCTTAAAGGCATGGAGATTGGATGGGAGACAAACTCAGAGAGGTGGTTGCTAGCAAGCCCTCACTCTTCTTTGCCCCGTGTTCAACTTCTCCTCCTGACTGGCACCTTGCTAGAGACCCACAGAGGAAACAGCTTCCCATAGATTCCCCCCAGCTTCCCCTTTGTTGAACCGCTTTGTGGCCTGAAGTACTATAGGGGCTTCTCATATCGACTAGCAACTCTTCAGAAATGTCAAATTCTCCCTCCCAGATCTTTACTTCTCCAGCTCCCACTTAGCATTTTGCTAAGATTCTTTTATTAACATACATATAAGTAACATACAATAAAATGCACAGATTTTAAGTGCTCACATTTTTGATAATTATATATACTTGTGTAATATCACCCCTTAAAAAGATATGGAACATTTCCACCCTCTGCCATTTTCCTTGTGCAATTTTCTAGTAAATTACCCTAATTCTGCAACCATGATTTCATTTCTAGCTCCATAGATTCATTTACCTGTATTTGGCTTTCATAGGAATGGAATTATACAATGAGTACTCTTATGAGTCTGGCTTCTTTCATTCAGCATAATGTTTTTGAGATTTGTCCATGTTGTTTTATGTATTAGTAGTTCATACTTTTTATGCTCGAATAATATTCCATTGTATGAATCTACTTTCCTGTTGATGGACATTTAAGTTGTTTCCAGTTTGAGGTTATTATAAATTCCTGTAAGTTTTTTAATACAGCAAAGAGATTGTTGAGATTATGATCATTAGTATTTTAAAGATTGTGCAATCTCTACTTTAATTTTCCTAGAGAACTTTACTTCCTTCTACAAAAAAATCACAAATTAGGTACAAAGTTATGATTTCTGTTTTTTTTTCAGAGCCTTTCCCATAGTTGTGGGAAAGAAGATGGATAAAGTTATTGTTAATCTACGATGAAGGAATGATGCCAAGTTTTTCAAGGCTTCCAGAGTCACGGGAGGAGTCACTTGGCAGATCCAGTAGCAGAAGCCAGGTACCAGTTGGAAGACCACAATGTGTTTGTTCAGACCTGTGGGCCTCCCGGATCCTTAGCAAAAGACCACAAAGACAAGTGTTGAATGCAGCTTTTAAAAGTATGGAAGAGACAGTAAGACAATTCTAAGCGTGGACTAGAATATAATTTAAGATTTCTGTGACACGGTGATAGAACTCTTTCCTAGAATTATGAGAGCTGAACTAATGGCTCCCAGATAATTGAAGCATAATAATTAATCTAGAAAAGTGGCCTCTTCTTTTCTGTGGTTGAACCTAAGTGTAGTTTTTACTTTTAACTAAAACTAGGTCAGTTAAGACCATTGGTGTGTGGTATTTATTGGGAATTTTAAATAAAAATATTTTTGTTCTTTTATAAAATTTAAATATAAATAGATTGTTTTCCCTATAGTATCTAGTGTTAATTAATTGGGCTGACACCATTAATGGCATCAAGAACACATAATTTTGTTTATTATACTAAGAAATTATTCAATTACATAATTGTTTTAATAGGTTAGGTGATCTTATAGATTTTTTTATCTGTTCTTGCAACAGGTCTATTCTGATTTCTTTGTGAGAAAGCTTTTAATGTTTCAAAAATTTTGAGATAGACTTTTGTTAAATTAATCTCATGAAAAATAGTATATATTTTTCAGTAACTGGGGATTTTCATAAAAGCCATTGAAGATATAATGTTAAAAGATCTGCTGTTAAGATAGCTGTTGTCATAAAAATCTGTTGATGAATTTTGAATTTTGACTATTAACTGTCCGTGCTAATCAGATATTCAGAGAACAATAAGCAGCATTTGCTGAATTCATTTTTAAGGAAGTCTCAGTTAATATAACTGATTCTTTTTAAATCTCCTCCTAAAAGAAGGTATTTCTTTGAAATATGCTCTTGCTCAAAGTTTAAGATCTGCAACAACTTATGCTCTCAGAGTCTAGTCTTGAGCAATTTAATATCATTGTGACAGGTATTTATTTACCATTGAAGTAAGAATCATTATTTGCTGACACTTTGTGATTTCTCTTCAAGTAGTCCTATTAGATGTGATAGGAATGAATTAACTGAATTTTAGCATGATGCTCATAACTTTATTTCCCCCGCAGAGGCAGCAAAGCAGTCTTCTTGCATGCTGCACATCTGATTTTTCTCTTCCCAATGCTGTTTTTTTCAGTTTGTGCTTCATTAGTAAAAATATGGGTCTTAATTTAAAACACACTCAGTTCTGAACCCAGAATATTCCGTTAAGTAGATATATTTGAATAGGTCAGTTCTCTTGAAGGATAGTTTTCACCCAAATGCAGTGTCTGTTTAGTATTTTTGTACCACAGAAAAATATGTTTTGAATGTTGTTATTTACCTGTAAGTTCTTTACCCTTAGTTTTTTGCTCTGTCTGCAGATTAAGTGACCAGCCTAAGGCAAGAGCCAGATTTGGAGCTTGGAATATGATAGCCCTTAGGGTGCTTTATTCCCTGAGACAATCCACACTTCTGCCTCAGTAAAGGAATCAATGGAGGGCTCAGCTTTTCCTCTGCAAGAAACCTGCTCTCTGGGACAGTAAGTCATGCCCCCTGTGAAAACATCGAAAAAACCAATTCATCTTTGTTATTGCTTCATGGCATCCTAAGAGTACAGAGGGATAGCCTCTTCGTGAGGAAAGTCAACTGAAGGCAGGCTGCTGTGTAATGCCATGGATCTGATTTTCAGTGGACCACTCTGTATTAATCATGTCATTATACAGAGACCATAAGGCATGAATGACATTGCATGTGTGAAAAAAAAATACGAGTTTTGTGATCTGGCTGAATGGAAAAGTGCTGTGTCCAGCATCACAATATCTTTTCTGACCTCAGCTGAATATTGCAGTCTAAATCACCACACAGTTCAGGTCTTATTTACATATGGTAGCATCTGATACTGTTCATTTACTGTTTGGGTGTTAGTCTTGCCTCTCCCAGAACATATTGAACTCTTTGTGTTGAGGGAGCAAATCATATCATTAGTATCCCTTAGTACGTCTGCTATGGTCTGAATATTTGTGTCTCCTCCCCTACAAATTTATATGTGGAAATTCTATCCCTCAAGGTGATAATATTAGGAGGTGGGGCCTTTTGGGAGGTTATTGGGTTGTGAGGGTAGAATCCTTGTGAATGGGATTAGCAATCTTGTACAATAGGCCCAAGGGAACTCATTCATCCCTTCCACCGTGTGAGGACGTGGTGAGAATGTGCTATCTATGAACCAGGAAGCAGACCATCAGCAGACACTGAATCTGCCAGTCCCTTGACCTTGGACATCCCAGCCTCCAGAACTGTGAGAAATTCCTGTTGTTATAAGCCAGCCCTTTTATAGTATTTTGTGATAGCAGCCTGAATGGACTAAAACAATGTCTAAGACATTTGGCTGATGTAATTGTTGACTAAAAGAACTTTTTTCAAGGATATGGTGCATAATTATATAAATGTCCTTTATTGCCAGCCATACTGACTGTACAACTTATGAAGTATCATTCCGTGATGATTAAGAGCTTGGGTTCTGGAATCTGACTGTAATGTTTCTTCTACTTGCTATCTTTGGAATCTAAGACACATTCCTTAACCTCTTTGGGTCTTAGTTTCCTCATCTGTAAATAAGAATAATAATGGTTACTACCCATAGTGTTGTTATGAGTTTTAGATGAGTTACTATTAGTAAAGCAGAGAACAGTGTCTGGCTCATAAGAAGGGCTTGCTATTGCTATTTTAAGAAATAGTTAAGCCTGTAGGGTCTTGACATCCAGGTTGGCTATAGTTTGTGGGTTCAGGAAACCTGAAGATTCTATTCACAGCTGGACTAGGACCTCTGTGAAGAGTTTTGAATTATGACTCTAGAGCTGGCTCTGGAAAGTTCCCAATTGGTCAGATGAGTACACGTGAGAAATGGAATTGAGTATGAATATAGCCATTTGTGAGAATTTTGGCCTGAGGCTAAGATGAGTTAAATTGATTGACTCAGAAGTCATGGCAGTAGGCCAGCCCTATGTACCAGAAGTTCTGTTATTTCAGCAAGAAATGGTTAAGGAAAATTCAATCAGAGGATCCTGAGGCTCAGTGAAATTCTGAATTCAAAATCTCTTTCAGCAAAGTCACTTACTATTGTAGTAGGTTCCAGTTAGTTGAAGTGTAGTCAACCCCAGCTTTGGTTAAATCATCATGTGGTTCTGAACCACATGGAGCAAATGGTAATGGAGAATGTGGTCACTCATCTCCAAAGATGGCACACAGGGAAGCCTCCTTTCCAGCACTCATACTTGTTTGATCTTCTCCCCATGAATCTAGGATGGTCCTCCCAACTTGCTTTTGCCCCCACACAGTGCTGGGGATGCAGTGCTATATGGCTTCTGAGGCGAGGCCATAAGAAGGCTCACAGATTTTGCCTTTCTTCCTGGAAGGCTCTGGGGGAGGCTAGTCATGAGGCAACAAGTCCAACTCTCTGGAACAGCCATGCTGTGAGGCAGTGGTGTACCAAGGCTGGGGGCAGTGGGAATGGTCCACTTAAAAGTACAGAGATTAAAGGGATGCATTGTCTATAAAGAATTTAAAAAGTATGCTAAAACCAACTAAAAGTTGGTCTTCCTTTTATTATCAGCATGCACAAGCAATTCTTAACAAGGCTCAGTGATAACATATCCCTTCCCATGAGTGGATCAGTCCCATAGCCTCTTCCACCCACCCTGCCTCCTGCGAGCCAGTGCTGTGAAGTCCAAGCTAGCCCTGTGGCAAGGGAGATGTCCGCCCAGTCTCCAGCTGCTCCAGCCATCCCAGCCTAGGCACCAGTCACTTGAGGGAAGAAGCCATCTTGGATGTCCAGCCTAGTCTGGCTTTGAGAAGACTCTAGCTCCTGCTGCCATCTTACTGCAGTTGCATGAAGGATCAAATGTCATAGCCATCCAGCCGAGCCTTGGCAAACTACAGACTGTATGAGGAGTTTTTTAAGGGCATTATGTTTTGGGGGTAGTTTGTTATGCAGCAATTAATAAACAGAAGAGAGAAGAGGCATGCAAGAAGAAGAGAGCCTCTTCTATCTCTTAAAATAGCAACAAGTATCCTTGGCTGTGTGGGGTCTCTAGATATCAGCTTATCTTGATGTTGACAGAGGCCAAAAATACTTGATTTCACTACTGGATGGAAATTATATCTGTGTAGATGTTGCTAAGCAACAAGAGATCAGAAACCTATAAGGAGTGACCATATAATGCAAAGCATTGGGTCAGCCAACTAAGTTCCTCCTGCACTTATTTTTTAGAACCTGCTTATGAAAGAAGCAATGTCCACAATGCGTGGGGGGAGGAAAGTCTCCTGGGACCTTAAAGGAAAGTGTACACTTCATCATAATTTGCCTGCAATGATCAGCAAACTAAAAAGTCAACACATAACCTGAAAAATGGTCACTGTTTGTGATTTAAAAGAAGAGTAAGCTTTAGCAATAAATACTAACAGCACTGGGAACTCTGTCTCATCCTCACATCCTTTGAAAAGGCATTTGTAAGTGTGAAAATCCTTTCCCCTTGAAATACCGCAAAGCTGTAAATATTTATGAAAACATCCAAATCAGTAGGCAGTAATGTCTTTCTGAGCTTTACAAGGGTATTATTAGGTGGTCAGTGAACTTGAGGGTTTTTTTGGAAGTCAGTGGGATCTAAAAACTTTTCCTTTGACTGGTCAGAGAAGCAGGCTGAGAAAGGGGGAATCTTACCGAGGGTTTTGTGAATAGCCTAGTAGCAGGTGCACGTGAAAACACTAGTGGTCAGAATAAAGTCTACACCCCTCAACTGTTCCTCACCAGCAATCATTTTCATTATTTCTGCTCAGTGACCTTTCGTTCCCTCCATTTTTCTCTGATAATTAGATTTCTTAAATTACAAAAGGTAGGGGGAGAAATGGTAAGCTCAATAGAAGACAAACAGGAATTGAATGTATGTATGCATTTATTTTTAATCTGTTTTAGCAAAACCTATATGTACCCACCCCCCCCAACACATATACATCACTGGGCTTTAGAGTCCTTGCTGAGATGTGGGTTTGAGGGAGATAACCACGCGTGGTGAGTTGCAGAGCCTGCCCTCCGCCTGCCAGCGTTGCTGTGGGGAGCGCACTCTCTGTCGAGCACTGCTCTAGCAGACCCACCAAATCCCATGTAAGTGGTCAGAGCACAAATGAGGCTGTCGGTGGGTAGTCCTACCCTATTCATAAGCTCTTTCAGAACAATTTTCATTACTTTTTCTAAATACTGTTTTTGGCAAACACTTGATACTTGAAATAAAAAATGCATGAGTCACCTACTGGGATAGGCACAGTGTGTGGTTCATTGAATTTAGCTAAATTGTGAGTCATCCATCAATAGTCCTCTTGGTGAACATACTTGTAATAATTTCACACATTACAAACAAAAATAGGTATGATTTTCAAGATTCTTGAAGCTGTTTCCCTTGGGGATTCTTTGGATTGTGTTTAGAGTTTTTTGTGTTGCTAGGTGGTGAGAAACTTGTCAGCCTTGTTTTCAGATGGATCCAAGGCTTGTGTCTCTGTCACGTGGTAAAAGAACTTTGGTTTGGGAGGCTCAGGGGCAGAGTACGAAGCTGAGCATCGTGAAGTGGGGGAAACAGGAATTAGTGATTAATATTTGTCCTTGTCAGATCATTGACTTTTAAGATTGATTTTGGCGTCTGAAAAATGTTTGGCTCCACTCTCAGAACACAGTCAGAGCAGCAAGAATATGCACCTGTGCCCCCCACCCCCTTTTTTTCTGATAGGAGAGAGCTGAGCAGGGTGGTTATGTGTCTGTGCACTACTGCCCTCTGTTGGATAGCACTAGAGTTTCTCTGTACCCACACCACGGCTGAATGAGCGCTTCTGGTTGACTGGCAGGTGACCCAGGCAAATATGTCAGTATTAGACTAAGACCAATGAAAAAACAATAGTTGGCCTGTATAAGGTAAGAGAGACTTCTCTCTGGTAGAGAAATAAGAGTGTAGACTTTCTGACCTGTTGGGTTCTTGTGTCTATTCTGGTGGCTGCCAGGGAAGAGGTTGGCATCTGCTGCTGAATGACAGGACAGACTTTGTGATTAAACTGCTAGATCTTTGGCTTTTCAGGAAGTGAAAATAATCACAAGATAAAGTATCCTCACTTGTATTTTTCCCCTTTCATAAGTGCAATAGGGCATAAAAGGGCTTTGGCTTTTGGCTACAACCAGAGGTGAAAGTTTTTATATGGGTATAAAAAGAGAAGTTAAAGCTCTTTGCAAACTATGGCTAAAGTGCCCACGTCAGTAAGATGTATACAGTGACCGAGGACACTGGCTGGGAAGTTTTCTTCGTTTTGGCAGATTCCTCTGCCCTCCTTCACCTTCTCCAAGGTAGTGAGAGTAAGTGTCCAGGCAGGAGCTTTGGGGATCCTGTCCTGCCACTATTGGCTGAGTAACTTGGGAAAGTTGTCTGACTCTTGGACCACATTTTTTTCTCACGTGTAAAATGAGGCATTTGAAATAGATGCTATCTCAGAGATGCAATAAATTATCTTTTGTTCCTAGATGATAATGTAAGCACAAAGAACAACACTATTTAAAGATCACACACATACCCTCTCAAACACATCATCTGCCTTTGGGAAAGCAACGTGTTCACTGTGATAATTCAGCACCAGGACCTGAGGTGGTGGGAACAGCTTTGGCTGGTTTGCTGCTCTCCAGGGAGCTCCTGTGCCGGCCTCATTGGACAAGCATCCCTGCCCTGTGGCGCAGAGTCTCCAGGACCAGCAGATGGCGCACTTGCACAGTCCACACATTTTCCAGGTTCTCAAGGTAAATGGTACTGATTAACATCCAGAAATAACACCCACTGATGTTTGAACAAATTGCAGCGTTTTCCAGGCCACTAAAACCATGGCACTTTGTGAGCTGGAACATTTGCTAATATTTAAAATGGTTAGAAAGATTGTTAATCTATAATACTTTCGAGTGTTAACAGCCTCTTTCACCCACGCATCAAAAAGCCCTTAATAAATTGGCCTTCTTTTTTCAGGTAGGGAAATTAGGGCAGAGGGTCAATTGGCTAAGATCACAGCAGAACTAGTCCAAATAATTCAGACCATACACCTTGGTGATCTTTTAGAATTGCCTTTCCTCTTGCCCTTCCTTTCTTTAATGCCCACTTCTCTTGGTTGTGGAGAGGAATGTGCGTGTTGACTGGGGATGTGGAAGAGGAATTGACATCTTCTGCACTTTGGGGCATTGCCACCTGCCATGGTCATCATAACTCCTGATCGCCACAACCTATATTCGGAATACCTGTGATCATAAGAACTGGCATTTACTGATTACTTACTTTGAGCCAGGCATTGTTCTAAGCACTTCTCACACATTAATCATTTAATCTTTCCAGCAGCCCAGAAAGGAGGCAGAGAGAGTAAGTAAATTACCTAGAATAACAGATCTTTGCATTTCTCTAGGCTCTAAAAGCAACAATGACTTCCATCTATTTTTTAGTGGTAATCACTCTTTCACCCCAGATATTTCCAGCTAATAGATCATTGACTGATTTTTACTTTAATATTTAAATTGAGAAATTTATTGGAGCTTTGGTGATATCATGTAAGTAAGCCTTGGTTATAGTAGCTTGTAATGCTATTATTAGTGTAGAAGATTTCCTTTCACAACCTTGTGCTTAGAAGGAGTGATTCACTAGAAATGGAAATAAGATGTAAATGAAATGGGAAGCTTGGCAATTTAATCACTCAAGTAATATATATATTTTCAAAGTGCTCACTTAATCCATTAGTCACAAAACAGCATTAGAGATATGTTGGGTGGTTTCACTCCAACAACGTTTATTTGTTTCAAAAACATACATAGTGCTTACTGCATACCAGGCACAAATATTAGTTCACTTAATTCTCCTCACAACTATGATAAGCCCCTTTTACAGATGAGGAAATCAAGGTAAGAGAGGTAAGAAACGTAGCTAGTAAGTGGCAGATCATGATTTACACCAGCCCCTAGCTTTGGATCCATGCTCATAACTACTAGGTTGTGCTACCCCTATCAGTAGCAAGCAGGTATGCTGGCAGGATATAGAGTAATTTAACCAGGGTCAAAGACAGAAACAAACAGTTATAGTGTTGATTTCCTCCTAACAACAATCCTTATATAGCAAATAATTTCTTTCTTTCTCTCTCTCTCTCTCTCTTTTTTTTTTTTTGGAGACAGAGTCTCACTCCATCAGCCAGGCTAGAGTGCAGTGGCACGATCTCGGCTCACTGCAGCCTCCACCTCCTGGGTTCAAGCGATTCTCATGCCTCAGCCTCCTGAGTAGCTGGGACCACAGGTGCATGCTGCCATGCCTGGCTAATTTTTGTATTTTTAGTAGAGATGGGGTTTTGCTATGTTGGCCAGGCTGGTCTCAAACTCCTGGCCACAAGTGATCCACCTGCCTTGGCCTCCCACAGTGCTGGGATTATAGGTGTGAGCCACTGTGCCTGGCCATTATATAGCAAATAATTTCTAAAATAAAAAGTGAGACGAAAAATAGCTAAGTTAGCTGCTAGCCTTGATAAAGGAGAATAGAAATTTTAAAGAACAAGAAACTATAGGAAGACCTACGGATGTTTTGTTTGTTTTTGAGACAGAGTCTCACTCTGTCTCCCAGGCTGGAGTGCAGTGGCATGATCTCAGCTCACTGCAACTCTGCCTTCCGGGTTGAAGTGATTCTCATGTCTCAGCCTCCTGAGTAACTGGGACTACAGGCGTGCATCACCATGCCCAGCTAATTTTTGTATTTTAAGTAGAGATTTTTGTATTTTAAGTCATGTTGGCCAGGCTGGTCTCAAACTCCTGGCCTAAAGTTATCTGCCTGCCTCAGCCTTCCAAAGTGCTGGGATTACAGGGGTGAGCCATTGCACCTGGCCTGTTTTTTAAAATGGGTATTGATGTTTGTGATACTTAGAATAATAATTAGTTCATCATTTTTACTGAAGACTAAGCAAAAGGAAATTGCGTGGCATCACAGTTGTGTGTGAGTGAACATCTGTTTTTTTCCTCCTTCCCCTTTCTGTAATGATGTCATCCTTCACGGCACCTTTCCCAGGAGAAAAACCTTCTCCATTTATAAAGTGCATGGGAGTCAGCTGGGGATCTCATTGAACTCTGGATTCTGATTTGGTGGGTCTGGGATGCAGCTCCAGATTCTGCATTTCTCACCAGCTACTAATGCTGCTGATGTGAGGCCTGCTGGGAGTGGCAGGACTCCTTCCCTTCCTCATCCTGCTTGGGTGTGGGGTTGCCAAAGACAGTACCTTCCATATCACATTCCTTCTACCTTCTGCATAGGAGTGGTTGTCATGTGATCCAGATTTGACTAGATATGATTCCTATCTGGAATTTGGTTCTCCTGCTCCCAACTTATACACCTGGGAGAAGCCTGGCTTCAGGAGGAGGCAAGGAAGTCAATTCATTGAGAGCTGCAGAAAGAGGAAAGGAGAAGGGGGAGAGAGAACAAGGATGACTAGATGATGTACTTTGAATTCTGGAGGCCAGCTCTATCCAGGAACACAAGCCAATAAAGTCCCTTTATGCTCAAGCTAATTTGTATCGTTTCTGCTTCTTGCAATTAAAAGGGTTCTGCCTAATACAGAAGTAATTTAGATTTGATATAAAGGAGAATTCTTTACTGTAGCAGGAGGGTGCTTTGCAACTGTTGCTAAAGACCATTGGGAACAGAACAGATACTGAGGTTATTTTGGGGAGACTTGCAAGAATAATAATAAAATATTTAATAATTAGCATGGCATGGATGCTGACCAGTCAAAACAGACACCAGCCACAGTGACGTTCTGGGAACGCCAGCCTTGGTCACCTGGATGCCATTTGTAGTAGGTACAAGATCTGTAGTATTTTTGTGTTGCGAATGATATGCCTGGATTCTTTAGTCATATTTTGCTAAAGAGGCTTTCATTAATGCTTTACACGATATAATGTTTTCTTACTTTCTTTTTTAATAAATTATAAACTTCCATTTTGCCCCAATATTTTTATACAGGGTTAATTTATTGTCATGTCAGGTGATCATCTTCATGGTTTTTTAGAATAATCTTCAGAATGTTCTCCTATAAAATTAATTTAAATATCCCTAGCCTTTACTTAAATAGAACGATCTTATATTATTCTAAATGTATTAAGTAGATAACTGATTAATATTACAAAAATGAATACCTGTAATCTTTAGGAATTCTAGAATATTAGATGAAGTCGAGAGTGATATTACAATTTGATTTAAACACACTAAAAATATACCAGAAGAAGCCAGAGTCAGTTTCCAGGAGTTACAACTATGGTGGATTCTATCTTTAAAATATGCTGTTATGAAGAGAAGTGGGCTAAAAGGCACAAACATACAGTAAGATAGAAGGAATAAATTCAATGTTTGATAGCAGAGTAGGATGATTATGCTTAACAAACATGTATTGTACGCAGGTGACGGACACCCTAAATACCCTGAGTCACTCAGTACCCATTATGTGTAACAAAATGTCTGATGTACCCCACAAATTTGTGCAAATAAAAAAATAACATACTCTATTAATCTCACCAGGAGTAAAATAACTTTTTGTGGGTTGTGGATTGGTGGACAAGGGGAATAATGGTGATAGAAAAATCCTGGAGACGCTTAGGCCCAGCCACTCTTTTAATGCTTTCTCTGCTTACTTAAAGGTGGGAGCATTGCATTAGAAACCCAGAGATCTGGCTTTTAGTGTGACACCTCCCTGAATTCCACTCTGCACCCCCACCTCACCTTCTCAGTTCCCCCTTCCCCCACCTGCCCTCAAGCCGCAGTCTTTTGTTGTAGAACAGCAACAACAGAGGGAAGAAGCTCTTTCTAGGAATAAGATGCTATATGTTATTCTTAAAGGGAATATGCAAGCTCATGACCAGAGGTTAAGATTCTCCAGGAAAGAGTCAAAAGGCCTTGATACAAGAAAGCAGGATTCCAGAGCAGCCTGGCATTGTTCCAGTCTGAAGTATGGGGTGGTTCCAAAATTGGGGACTGTGGAAATATATTACAGGGATCTGTGGCTCTAGAACACACAGCAGACACTGTGAATGCACTGAATAAATATCTCCCATGTATTGCGCTACTGTTTTCTAATCTATGGAAGTGCCGTTTAAATGATCAAATTACAGTTATTAAAAGTGGAAATGAATTCATAGTAGCTTTCTCTTATATTTTTCCTTAAAGACCTAAGATCTAAAATATGAAATGCTAAGTCTAGATCATATGGCAGTCTCCTCCTTTAAAAGTTTAAGCATGTTAAAAAAAATAAGTCCATGAAATTTTATAGGTAACTTGGATTTAAAAAAAAATGAAAACTGAAATTCTTTCAGCAGTGAATGTGTGTGTTTTTTTAATTCCCTGGATTGATCAGAGGGTGCTCTCTCTCTATCCTTAGGACTGTGAAGAATTACCTAGAGGCAAGACAAGAGCTCATTAATTAAATATTTCCGCGCTGGACACTCATCTGCCTGACAGTTCTCTCATTATGTGCCCCTGAGAGGGGGAGTAGTTGTCAGCAGCTGATGTAAAATAATTTTCTCACTGTTATAACTGCATGAGCAAAGCCTTGATAGCAGTTCTTCATGTCTATTAGGTAAATCATTTGAGGGAAAAATGGTTTTGCACTGAAGGGAAAGTCAAAACATTTCATGCAAAATCTTAAATAACTTGTTTTTTAAAATAAGAAAAAAATGAACTTTCTCTAACTATAAGTATCTTTTGTTTGTGCCCCAGGGATCCCTCTACCTTTGCTGTCTCTTTCCTCAGGTATATTTCTCTATTTATTCATATAGAGAGTATTCTATATGCCCTGATGTGCTATATCAGAAATACCAAGCATGACTCATTCAGTTATCCTCACTGAATATTATAAATTTGGCACTCTTTATGGCCTTGTTGGTGGGCAGGATCTCTGGGTACTCTTTCCGTATTCTTTTGCTTGATAGAGATGAGCATATTTAAAATCCAAATCTATGTCTATGATCTATATCTGCCTGCAGCTAACCCCATTGAAAATTTTGCTTTGTGATTTCTTTTTATTAGGTTGGTGCAAAAATAATTGCAGGTTTTACAACCTCTAGTTATCTGGTCAATTATTCGGGTTCCAACTAATCACATCCTATTTCTGTAGTTGATTTAAATGCAGCAAAAGAAGGCACATCTTGAAATGTAAAAAGTCAACAAAGATCTACCTCCAGAAAAGCACTGGATTCATAGTTTTACAAACCGATTCCTTAAAACTTCAATGAAGGAGATACTGTTTTAAATATTTCAAAGCTTCACAATGCATTTTATAATCACTCTGATGCTCAAAGAAAACAACATGTAAAACTTCCATACAAAGATGCCTTGGTGCCCTGCCCACATCCCATGGGGCAAGGGTGGGTTCTGACTTCACCACAGCCAGTCTGTTATTTCTTCTGTCTCAGACTTCCCCAAGCCCGGGGAGCTTGCTCAGCCTGCATGCGGGAGCAGCCCAGGAGTGCGGGGGATTTAGTGTCCCCAAAGAGAACTATCAGCCACCGGGGTTAAAACTCAATAAGGAGGCATTCCGGTATGCATGGTACACAGTTCCTCTGAGGATCCCCAAGGGGAATGGAGCCCCAGTTACCCTCAGTAGTAATAGCTCATCAATGTACCCTTTATTGTCTTTTCCTCTGTCTCTGTCTCATCTCTCCACTCCCTCACTTCAAGTACATTACTGTACTAATGTCCCTATATCAGGCTCTGCTTTTATGGGGGATCCTAAACTAGGACTGGAGGAAGACAAGTTTACTGAAAAAAGTAACTGCTGTCAACAACTAGTATTCAAGGCACGGGTTTCCAGCAGTCAGGGCATCATGCCGCAGAGGCTCCTACTTTAAGAGTCAGCTGCTGGACAGAATCCAGGAACCTCAGCTGCCATCCCACTGTTGCTGCTGCTGTTGGCTACCACTGCTTTTGGTATTACTGTCGCCGCTGCATCAAGTTTAGACTGTCCTTGTAGCTGCTGCCACTATCAGATATACCATCAGAAACCAGAAATAGGAAGAGGATGGCTTCTTCCATCCTCCAGTCTTCCAGTCTTCTCCCAGTGCCTTCCATTGGCAGAACATACTGGAAGCTAGTCGGAAGAGTGTCTGGAAGATGCAGTTTTCAGTGTTCCTGTCTCCTTACCATATATATCAAAGCACAAACTTTTGTGAATGAGGCCTTAGAGCAAAATGATTGGCTATATAAAACCTATAACCAAAATTGTACGTAACTGAAATTCTAGCTTTTTAAAAGTCAGGGACAAGCCAAAGATTCAGGTTATCCCAACTCTTTTTTTTAAGTTCAGGGGTACATGTATAGGTTTGTTATATAGGTAAACTCATGTCGTGGGGGTTTGTTGTACAGATTATTTCATCACCCAGGTATTAAGCATAGTACCCATTAGTTATTTTTCCTGATCCTCTCCCTCCTCCCACCCTCCACCCTCCAGTAGGCCCCAGTGTGTGTTGTTTCCATCTATATGTCCCTGTGTTCTCATTATTTAGCTCTTATAAGTGAGAACATGCAGTATTTGGTTTTCTGTTCCTGCATTATTTTGCTAAGGATAATCAACTTAGGTTGATTCTATGTCTTTGCTATTATGAATAGTGCTGCAACGAACATACATGTGCATATGTCTTTATGATACAAAGATTTATATTCCTTTGGGTGTATACCCAGTAATGGGATTGCTGGGTCAAATTGTAGTTCCAGTTTTAGGTCTTTGAGGAGTAGCTACACTATCTCCACAACAGTCGAACTAATTTACACTCCCACTAACAGTGTATAAGCGTTCCCTTTTCTCTGCAACCTCGCCAGCACATGTTATTTTTTGACTTTTTAACAATAGCCATTTGGACTGTTGTAAAATACTATCTCATTGTGGTTTTGATTTGTATTTCTCTAATGATCAGTGATGTTGAGCTTTTTTTCATATGCTTGTTGGCTACATGTATATCTTCTTTTGAAAAGTGTCTGTTCATTTCCTTTGCCCACTTTTTAATGGTTTTTTTTTTTCTTGTAAATTTGTTTAAGGTCCTTCTAGATGCTAGATAGTGTGTAGTTTGCAAAAATTTTCTCTCATTCTGTAGACAGTTCTTATTTTTTTGAGGTATATTGA
Source organism: Papio anubis (assembly GCF_008728515.1). NCBI lineage: Eukaryota > Metazoa > Chordata > Mammalia > Primates > Cercopithecidae > Papio > Papio anubis. The sequence goes on along the minus strand of NC_044982.1, from coordinate 70,464,248 downwards.
TATCTAGTTCACATACCATACATTCATGGATAATGTGCAACCACAATCAATTTTAGACATCACCTCAAAAAGAAGCTTTGTACCTTCCATCCCACCTCCCTCCCCTGCCACATTCCTCCCTCTCCCCCACCCTTAAGCAACCATTAATCTATTTTCTGTCTCCATAGATTTCTTTATTCTGGATTTCAGTATAAAAGTAATCATACAATATTTGGTCTTTTGTGACTGGCTTCTTTCACTTAATGTTTGCAAGGTTCAGCCATGATTGTAGTATTTATCAGCACTTCATTATTTTTTATGGCTGAATAATATTACATTGTAGGATTATACCATGTTTCACAATGTTTAACATTTTCCTTTAAGTTGTTTAAAGTTTAGTTTAAAAAGAAGCACGAATCTTGGGAAATTAAAGGTAAAATTGTCCCTATTTTCTGATTATAGAATTGTGTGCTTGAAAAGTCAAAAGGATTAAGGAAAAATGATTATAACTAGAGCATTCTGCATGGTGACTTTCCTGTATGCCAAACAGTTAGCAAACATTTTGAAAACTACTTCATTTATATCTATAAAAGCTTCTATACTTATGAACAAAAAGAAGATGCAATGTACAGGCTACACACACGCGCGCACACACACACACACACGTCTTCTCAGAGACATGCAACTTCTATAACTCAGAAGCCAACATGTTCCTGGAGTAAAGACATATTGTAAATTTAGTGTAAATTAATTTATAAATATGGCACTTTCGTATCAAAATCCTAATAACATTTAGGATTTTGTTTCTAACTTTGTAGAATGATTCTTAAGATTACCTGAAAGAAAAAAATGATGGGAATATATGAGTAAAATTTTGAAAAAGAAAAGCAGCAAAGTGAGACTATATTATTAGATATTTAATGTATTATAAATTAAAAATAAATAACAGCTTGTTTCCATAGCAAGAATAATAAGTAAAATGTAATACGAAACTCAGAAGCAGAGTTTAGTATGTATAAGACATTTGTATGTGATAAAAGTGTAATTACAACTCATCATCATTATTATTAACTCATCAATTATTATGGGACACCTGACTAGTGATTTTCAACTCTGTAGTCATCAAAGTTCCTAGTTGCAGACAACAAAACACATTTTAATAAATTACCTTCTGCCTAAAATTAGCTAAAGTTATTAGGTAGCCTTCAGAATCTCCAGGACAACTGGAAGAAAGTAACTGCCAACCTAGAATTCTTTACTCAGCAAAAGTATCCTTCAAAGAGAAGGTGGAATGAAAATATTTTCAGACAAAAACCTGAGAGAATTGTTCACAAACAGGCTTTACTAAAAATAAAGTACCAGAGGGAGGTCTTTAGGTAAAAGCAAAATGATTCCAGATAGAAACACAGAAGCACAGGAATAAATGAAGAGTAGTTGAAGAGGCAAATAGAACAAATATAAATGAATGTTTGCTATATAAACAAACAAAGGGCTCATGAGGTTTAAAATGTGTGTACAATGAAAATAATAAGGTGGTGGTCAGGGGGAAATGGAGTTAAAGTATGCTAAGGACCCTAACATTGTCTGGGGAATAATAAAATAATTAGTTTGTACTCTAAAAAAAAAAAGTCAAGAATGCATGCTGTCAAGGAGGGTAACAACTAAAAGAATAGTAAAATAATATATAATTAACAAGTTAATAGAGGGGAAGATGGAACAACAATATACGTAATTCATTAAAGACAAGAAGAAGAGAAAAAGTAACATAAAACAAGTTGAAGAAATGGTAAGTAAAACAGGAAAACAAACAAGTTGGTAAATATAAACCCAAATTTATCTGCAAGTACATTCAATATTAATAAACTAAATTCTCCAATTTAAAAAGAAAAGTTGCCAAACCATATTAAAAATGAACTCTGCCCAATTATATTATACTTAGAAGAGATACATCTTGAATGTAAATACAAAGGAGGATTGAAAGTTAAAAGAAGGCTGGGCATGGTGGCTCATGCCTGTAATCCCAGCACTTTGGGAGGCTGAAGCGGGCAGATCACAAGATCAAGAGATCAAGACCTTCCTGAGTCCGAGTGAAGGGGAACATCACACACCAGGGCCTATCATGGGGAGGGGGAAGGGGGGAGGGATTGCATTGGGAGTTAGACCTGATGTAAATGACGAGTTGATGGGTGCAGCACACCAACATGGCACAAGTATACATATGTAACAAACCTGCACATTATGCACATGTACCCTACAACTTAAAGTATAATAATAATAAAAAAAAAAAAAAAAAAGAGAAAAAAAAAAAAAAAAAAAAGAGATCAAGACCATCCTGGCCAACATGGTGAAACCCTGTCTCTACTAAAAATACAAAAATTAGCCAAGCATAGTGTCACATGCCTGGAGTCCCAGCTACTTGGGAGGCGGAGGTTGCAGTGAGCCGAGGTCGTACCATTGCACTCCAGCCTGGGCAACAGAGCGAGACGCCGTCTCAAAGTAAATAAAAATAAATAAATAAATAAATAAAACAAATACCATAGAAAACCTAAGCAAAAGGAGTTATTCTGATATCAACCAAAAACAAACATTACTATCAATGAAAAAAAGACATTTTAAAATGATAAAGGGTCAAAGAACCCTCAAATAAAGTGATTATAAAATTGTGTGCATCTAATAACCTAGGTCCCAAATATAGGAAGCAAAATTTTTAGAACTAAATGAGAAATAGAATCATAGTGAGAAACTCCAGAATCATAGTGAGAAACTCCAAAACATGTCCATCAGTAATTGATAGAACTAAAAGACGAACCTCACAAAACTCTAAGTATATAGAAGATTTATTAATATGATTAATGAAACTAACAAAATCAATGTTATCCACAGATAGAATACTGTAACCAGCAACTGCGGAGCATGGAATATCATCAATATTGCACATATGCAGAGCCATATAGCATTTCTTGACACATTTGACAAGAAAAAAATTTACAGATATGTTCTTAGGCCTCAGTGCAGTTAAGCTAGATAACAACAGAGCGATGAGAACAAAATGCCCAAATCTTTGGAAATACACTACTTAATTACACAAGGGTCAAAGAAGACAGTACAATGAAAACTAGAAAATATTTTCAACTGAATGATAATGAAAATATGATATAGCACAACTTATTGTAGAATATAACTAAAACCATGTAGAAAGGAAAAGTTTTAGCCTTAAAATGCTTACACTATTTCACTGAAAAAGTCATGATCAAAGTATTCATTTTAAAGAAATTAGAAATGCTACAGAAAATTGGGCCCAGAGAATGTAAAAAAAAGGAAAAAAATGAAGATGAAAACAGAAATTAAAGAAGTAAAAAACAAACATACAATAGAATAAAAATGCCAAATTTGATTATTTGAAAAGATTAACAAATCGATAAGCTTCTAGCAAGACTGATCAGGGAAAGAAAGAGTGAAGGCACAAAATAACTAATATCAGAAATGAAAAAGGGGACATCACTGCAGATTCTACAAAATTAATAAGAAAATAAGATGATTTACAAAGAACTTTATGTGAATAATTTTGAAGATGTAGATAAAATGGACAAAGTGCTGGAAAATAACAGCTTAGCAAAAATAATACAACAAGATATGGAAAATCTGAGTAGTCTGATAGCCATTAAAATAAGTTGAATATCTTCCCAAATGGAAATCTCTAAGCCTAGATGCTCAAACCTTCATTTAAAAAAGCATCATTCTTAAATTATCCCAGAGAGTAGAAAAAAAGTAATTATTCTTAACGTGTTTTATAAGGCCAACATAACCTTCATACCCAAACGTAACAAAGACATTGTAAGAAAGTACACCCAATCTTTCTGTGAAGTAAGATGCAAAAATTCTAAATAAAACATTTGCAAATCAAATCTATTGATTTATAAAACAATATCTATATCTCAATCAAGTTACTTTTACACCAAAGTTGCTTTAATATTAAAAATATTAAGGTAACTTATAACATGAAAGAATAAAGAAAAAATATGATTATTTTAGAAGATACAGAACAAACATTTGACAAAATTCAATGATTGTTAAGAAAACTTAGGAATAGAAGTAACTTCTTTAATCTGAAAATATATGTCTTCAAAAGACAAAAAATTAGCGAGGTGTGGTGGTACACACCTGTGGTCCCAGCTACTCGGGAGGCTGAGGCAGGAGGAGAATCACTTGAACTTGGGAGGTGGGGGTTGCAGTGAGCTGAGATCATGCTACTGCACTCCAGCCTAGACAACAGAGCTAGACTCCATCTCAAAAAAAAAAAAAAAAAAAAAAAACCAAAAAAAACCCTATAGCAACTTCATACATATTGGTGAAATATTGAAAGCTTTCTCTTTGATATCAGGAATGAGACAGACTGCTTTCATCACTACTATTCAACACTTTCTGGGAATCCTCGACAGAGAAAAAGGCAAATAAAATAAAAGTTATAAAAATTAAAAATAAATAAAAATAAATAAACCAACATAAATCTTTCATTATTTGCAAATGGCATGATTATGTGTGTAGAAAATCCAAACAAATCTGCAGAAAAACTGTTAGAAGTAATGAGTGAATCTAGAAAGGACCTTATATATGATGTCAATATAAAACGCAGTAAACAATTGGAAAATAAAGTTTTTAAAATAACACAATATCATCAAAAACATTAGATAACTAGAAGAAAAATCTAGCAAAAGATGTGTAAGTCTTCTCTATAAAACATTATAAAAACTATAAAACTAAGTGAAGAGATATGCCATTTTTATGTATTGGAAAAGTTAATTTTTTTTTTTTTTTTTTTGATGAGTCAGAGAGTCTTGCTCTGTCACCGAGGCTGGAATGCAGTGGCTCAATCTTGGCTCACTGCAACCTCTGCCCCCAAGGTTCAAGTGTTTCTCAAGCCTCAGACTCCCAAGTAGCTACGATTACAGAGGCGCCCGCTACTACGCCCAGCAATATTTTGTTTTTAGTAGAGATGAGGTTTCACCATGTTAGGCTGGTCTCGAACTCCAGATCTCAAGTGATCCACCCACCTTGGCCTCCCAAAGTGCTAGGATTATAGGCATGAGCCACCATACCTGGCCTGGAAAACTAAATATTGTAAAGATGTAAATTCTTCCAAATTTATCTATGTAGGTTCAGCGTGATTTCAAATAAAGTTGCAGTAGACAGTATTTATACCAAAACTAGGTGACATGGTGTGTGAGGGATGGAGATGTGCCACCCAGGGAAGGCTTGCTGCCTAGCTGCAAGGATCTGTTAGCTACTTCAGGAGCTGTCTCAGCTGCACAGAGCTGCCTTCCTGGGATCATACCTTCCCAGGGCAGCCCACATGCAATGATGGAATGAGGTGAAGTATAAACTCCTGGCAATTTTGGCACAATATGGGAGAATTCTGACAGCATTCAGTAGTCAGGTTCTGGGAGAGGATTGAAATTGGGAAGGGGCACCTGGAGGAGCTCCAGTACTGGCAGGCAAAGTTCTATTTCTTTTTTTTTTTTTTCCCCGCTCTTCATAAACATAATTTTAATTGCAACATAACAGTCTCTCTAAAAATTCTTTCCTTCCTTCCTTCCTTCCTTCCTTCCTTCCTTCCTTCCTTCCTTCCTTCCTTCCTTCCTTCCTTCCTTCCTTCCTTCCTTCCAACAATTTCAATCTTTATTTTAGATTCAGGGGATACATGTGCAGGTTTGTTACCTGGGTATATTGCATTATGCTGAGGTTTGGAGTACAGTTGATCCTGTCACCCAGGTAGTGAGCACACTGCCCAACAGTTAGTTTTTCAACATTTGTCCCCTTTCTTCCCTCCCCACCCAGTAGTTCCCAGTATGTATTGTTGCTTCTTTTTGTAAGTGAGAACATGTGGTATTTGGTCTTCTGTTCCTCTGTTAATTTGCTTGGGATAATGGCCTCCAGCTGCATCCACGTTGCTACAAAGGACATGATTTCATTCATTTTGTGGTTGCATAGTATTCCATGATGTATATGTACCACGTGTTCTTCATCCAATGCACGGTTGATGGGCAGCTAGGTTGAGTCCATGTCTTTGATATTGTGAATAGTGCTGCAATGAGCATATGAGTGCATGTGTTAAGTTCCATTTCTTGACGTGGGTGGTGTTTGACTCATAATAATTCATTAAGCTATACATTTGCCTCGTGATATTTTCTGCATCTATGTTTTACTTTATAATAAGTACCTCATATCATATGGAAATGTCAATTTCAGGTTGATTATAGTTATAAATGTGAAAATTAAACGTCTGCAAGAAGTAAAAAATAAAACTTCTAGAAGAAAACAAAGAAGAATATCTTCATGACCTTGAGAGTGCAAGGATTTAAAAAACAGGACTTAAAATGCACTAAAGCTAAAGGAAAAGATAGATAAATATGACTAAGTTAAAATTAAGAACTTTTGTTCAGCAAAAGGCAACACAAAGAGGCTGAAAAAGCAAGCCAGAGAGTGGGAGAAGATATTTGCAAAATATTAATACATACCCTACAAAAAAACTCAAATCCAAAATTTATAAAGAGCTCATCCAAACTGATGAAAAAGTAACCCAATAGAAAAATGGGCAAAAGACTTGAGCAGGCACTTCGTAAAAGAGGATGTCTAAATGGCTAACCAACATGTGCAGTCTCCAGCCTGCTGGCCGACCCTGCAGAATTTGGACTTGCCAGCTTCCTCCATCATGCAAGCCAGTTCCTTAAATCTCTCTCTCTATACACATCCTATTGCTTCTGTTTTTGTGGAAAACCCTAATACAACATATAATGTGTAATTATTTAGAACATCATTAAGAACAAAAGCATTTAGAAGTGGCAACTGTATACTGTTTCTTGAATGTGTTAGCCTCCCCCTCCTACCTATACCCAGCATCTGGCATATGCTAGGTTTTCACTAACTACTTATAAAATTGATGAATAGGCCAAGTGCAGTGGCTCACGCCTGTGATTCCAGCACTTTGGGAGGCCGAGGCAGGTGGAACACTTGAGGTCAGGAGTTTGAGACCAGCCTGGCCAACATGGTGAAACCCCGTCTCTACTAAAAATACAAAAATTAGCCAGTGTGGTGGTGCATGCCTGTAATCACAGCTACTTGGAGGTTGAGGTAGAATTGCTTGAACCCAGGAGGCGGAGGTTGCAGTGAACTGAGATAGTGCCATTGCACTCCAGCCTGGGCGACAGAGTGAGACTGCATCTAAAAAATATAAATAAAACAAAATGAATGATTAAATTCACAAATGAATTCTACAGAGGGGGATCTTAAAGGAAAAGGCTTTCATGTAATTTAGGAAGTGTTATATATATAAAGTTGACTCAAAACTTGGGAATGGTTTTTATTTAATTTTTATTTTTGATTAGTTACTAAACACATGAAGAGAAGGCCTGTGGCTTTATAGAGATTATAATAATTGGAAGCAGAGGAAACTTGGTTCATTAGTTGGGACATGGACAGAGAATGTGTGCTTTCCAGATTTGGCATTGGAAAAATAACACTTAGGAAATAGGAAAGTGGTTCTGTGTGGTCACCAGCCATGAGGGCCTTGAAAGATGCTCTCAAACAACAACACAAATAATATATGGACGTCTTTCTCTCTGTCTCTATCAATCAACCTATTTAATCTATGGTATTTTTAAGTGACCAGGAGAAAAAGATGGGAAACCCAGAGGGTTGGGAGAAAAAACTGAAACCAAAACCAAAACACCATATTTGCTCTACATTTCCAATTTGAATTAAAATAAATGGAATTTAAAGTATTTTACAAAGGATCAAAGTGATCAGATCATGAATTAGAAGAAATAAAAATGAGGGTTAGAAGTGACAGATGGGAACCTGGCCTGGAAAGCAAGCTGGAGCTTTCTGCCACTGAAGAGGTTCAGAGGAAACAATCAAAACATTGTGAACACTGAAAGCTTTTGCCACAATGAGAAGAGATAATGCCCCAGAAACTCGAGGCCACCCAAAAAAAGAGACTTATTGTCTATAAAATAATACCTGAAATGTCCTTTTTCCCTCCTGTGGCAGAAAGCTACCCTCCTTTCTCTTACTCATCTCATCTTACAAGTCAAATTGCTCTTACCTGTGATTGACTGAGGGAGGTGATGATGCCTTCAAATTGAATCCATTTGTTGCATACTCTAGTGATGGTTTCTATGACTCCAGCAAAGGCTACTCTGATGCTAGAGGCTGGGAACTTTGGTTGGGAGAAACAGCTGAGAAGGAAGAGAACCAACTATCCTAAAAAAATAGCCAGAGTGAGCTGATATTATATTCTTGGCATCACTTACAGGTTCCAGAGATGAATCAATGACCCAGGCAAAGTTTCTGTATTCGTAAAGCCTGAATTATATTGGGAAGAAACAGACAATAAACACATATAAAAATATAAAATAATAGCAGGTAGTGACAAATGCTAACATACAGAGGAACTGAGGGGTGCTGTTTATCAGGATTAGGTGGTGAAGCCCTGTTGTTAAAGTTGAGACTGAATCATTAGAAGGAGGCAGCACATCAAGCTCTCCATGAGTAGAATTCCAGGCAGAGGGGATAACGTCAGGAGCAAATACATGTGTTTAAGGGACAAAAAGAAAGGCAGGTGTCAGGAGCATGGTGAGTGAGGGGAGATGGCAAGAGATGAAGTAGGAGAGGGATGCAGAGGTCAAATCACATGGGGCTTTAGGGACCAAGATAAAGAGTTTGGATTTTATTTTAATTGCCATGGAAAGCCATTGGCAGATTTTTCAGCAGAAGAGTGATATGATCTGATTTATGCATTCCATCCAGTTTTGACCCTTTCACTTGAACTTTGGCTAGCAATTTTTTAGCCTGACAGTGCCATTAGAGAGCCTCAAATTACTAGCTCTAAATCAAATTGATGAGAAGTGCTGTCATTCTTAGAAAAACATTGAAGTCAACATAGCAAGAACCAACTCAATTTAAAAAATAAGAGATTTTAACAGACACTTCAGCAAAAGAAGATATATGCATGGTCAATAAGCATATAAAAAGATGCTCAACATTATTAATCAGGAAAATGCAAATTAAACCATTGATGAGGTACTACCATACATACACTATAATGGCTAAAATTAAAGACAGACAATATTGAGTGCTGATGAGGATGTGAAGTGAGGGAACTCTCACACATCACTGGTGGGAATGTAGAATGATTCAGCCACTTTGGAAATGGCTTGGCAGTTTCTTACGAAGTTAAAATATTCACTTTTTTTTTGCCATACAATTCAGCAATCCACTGCTAGGCGAGTGAAATAAAAACATGTCCACACAAAGATGTGTGTACAAATGTTCATAGTAACTATTCATAATGGCCAAAAATCTGGAAGCAAAATCTGAAAACAGTTGAAGTGTCCATCAGCAGGTAAATGGATAAATATAGTGTATTCATGCAGTGAAACTCTATGAAGCAATACAGAGGAGTGAACTACTGCTATAAACAGTACAAATTAATATAAAAATTTTTCTTAACAAAAGATAGGCACAAAAAGAGTATATAAAGCAGAACTTCACTTATATGGAAATCAGTAAGAGGCAATGATTGACGGTAATAGAAGGTAGATGAGTGGTTGCCTAGGGGTTGGGGGTGGTACTGTAGAGGGCTTGAGGAAACTTTTGGAATGATGGGAATATTATATATCTTGACTGTGGTGATGATTACATGGATGTATACATTTATCTAAACGTATCAAACTGTGTACTCAAAATAAGTGTATTTTATTGTTTGCGAATCTTAAAACATAGCAGGAAATACTTTCTGTATATTCTCATTAGGGAGATGTTACCTCTCAAAAAAAAGAAATCCTGTAACCTGGCTCTGTCAGCCTTGACCCAGTGAGGAGGTGAAGACCCTGGCTTAATCAATACAGAGACACAACTTTCTTTCTTCCTTCCTCCCCTTTCCTACTTCCAACTCATTCCCCAGGGCCTCCTGTCCTCTGCTCTGACCCTTGAATCTTAGGTCACAGAATTTCCTGCCTTGGTTGTATAATTCACATCCTTAGACTTTATTAGGGTGACCTATCATCTTCCAGGAGCTGTGGATCCAGTTGGTGTAATCAGCATTTCTTTTGGGAAAACTGGCTAATTCATCCTCTTACACCCTTTTGATTGGACCACTTTGTATCAGGTTATTTTTGAAGACTTTCAGTACTAATCTTTTCTCATTTTTGATCTAGTTCTTGCATTTTTCCTGGAACTATTCAGCTTATTATAATTCTCTGTATTCCTCATTCCTTCCTTACACTGAAAGAAATATATGAGTGTACTTTACAGACAGATATATCCTTCATAGAGGCAACAGAACACCCATAGATGCCAACAGTTACATGTGCTACTGCAGAATAATGAAGAGAAGACTTTTCTTTATGAGCACCCTAACTGTGGGGTGCCTAAAATTGGGTCTACCACTTGAGTAAGTGGCTGAGTTAAATATTTTGACTTGAATTTCATAACTTGTCACAGTGATCCCATTGGCAGTAGAGTGGTAGGTTGCCAAGAAGGCAATTAATTATCTCTCTGTCGCCCTGTGTATTAAATTTTGTTCCCTCTCCCTAAAGAGAGGTGATGCTATGGCTTACAACTACTGTGCTCTTGCAGAGCTCTCCACACCAATTAGAAGGGTTCTGTGTTATGACAGTCTTTTATAAGATGTTATGACACTCTTTGATAGAAAGCCGTTGTCCCATTGAAGCAGAAACTTCATCAGAAGCACTAAGAATCAAGGGTGTGCTCTAGATACCCTGAATGGGAGGGGACTTTGTGCTTGCTGGGTCCATCAAACAAAGTGCCTCCCACATAGGTCTTTCCATGTGATCCAGCTATTTCCCTACATTTCTTTCCTAGCCCCACCCTTATTTAAGTATACAGTTGGAGGAAGGCCTGTAATATTGCATTTAACTCACTACTGGGAATACTTTATTGTGTTTATTTAAAACTCTTAAAGCTCTCTCTGTGAAAGGCAAAATTGCCCTTAGCACATGAGTGGGTAAAGGGTATGGGATTCCTTCTTGATTAGAGTCATGTTTTTTGTTAGGAAAGGGTGAAAGTCACTGCTATAAGCCATGTCATGACACTACTGGGAATCGTGGATTTTAACATCTCCAACTCTAATTTCCTTTAGGAAGCCTTGCCTGTGGTCTCACATGAAATTTTCCTATCTGGGCAGTGAGAAGTTTAATCTCAGAGATGTGAGACCAAGTTGTTAATTACTTAGCACCTGAAATTCTTAGATGCTGTTATGTTTCCATTATCAGGGCCAAGAATTGCATAAATAACTCATTGCATTGGTTGTCTCAGTCTCATTTCTCCCTAACTTTCTTTAGCTTTAAGTACAGCCAATTTCAATAACAAATAATAAGCAAACAAAACAACAAACTGGAGATTCGAAACTTGCTAACTTTCTTCCCCCTGGACCTTTTCAGATCAAGGGGTCTTAAACTGAGCACATGGAATCTCTCCTTAAGAAAATGTGAAGTTTTATGGGAAGATGTGCAATTAATTCAACCACTTGTGGTCCTAAATATATAGCTGGATACTTCTTTACCTTGCCATATCTATTCTTATCATATTTGTTGGTGTCTTTGAATCCAAATAGGTTCTGGTTAGACCAATAGTGAAGAATTTATGTTGAATTAAGTAATAGTTTTCAAAAGTGGATAAGATGTAAATGTTAATGGTGCTATCCAGTTGCTCATCTTCATCTTGGAAAGTTTTCCTATTTTTATTCAGAGGAATTACTCTGATATGTTTACCTGTAGTCCTTCCTGATCCTGTTCTATATTTTCCTGTTCATCAGTACATAGCAGCCATTACTATGCTGGCAGGTGTTTTGTTTGTGTGTGTTTTGTTGTTGTTTGGTCTAATATTTGATATATAGAAATGTATCATAAAAGGATGAGGCAATGGAATAGACCTCTCAGAAACAGAACTGGCCGGGCGTGGTGGCTCATACCTGTAATCCCAGGGAGACCGAGGCAGGTAAATCACAAGGTCAGGAGATCGAGACCATCCTGGCTAACACGGTGAAACCCCATCTCTACTAAAAATACAAAAAATTAGCCGAGCATGGTGGCGGGCGCCTGTAGTCTCAGCTACTCAGGAGGCTGAGGCAGGAGAATGGCGTGAACCCGGGAGGCGGAGCTTGCAGTTAGCCGAGATCGCACCAGTGCACTCCAGCCTGGGCCACAGCGGGACTCTGTTTCAAAACAAAAAGAAACAGAACTAAACTGTAACGCAGGAAGCCTGAATTCCAGTCTAAGTTTTGCTGTGTCCTAGCTATATAATTTTGGGCAGATCACTTTAATCTGTATCTTCGTTTCTTCATTTTAAAAAATGGAGGTGATGATGTTAACTTTAAATATTATGTGGAAGCAAACACAGAGCCAGGCATAAACTCAATGTTGAATAAATGTTTGTTAATTCTACATCTAAAAATATTAATGTTCTGTAGCTCTAAGTTTTTACAGATTCTACAATAGCTCTAAATATTAAAAAATATGCTTGTGTTTCTCAAAACCAGAAAATGGCAGAAGTTGAGGATTATTGTGATGAAGGTAACAGCAATGAATTCTGAAGAGCATGCATTTGTTTTTAATCCTTAAATGATTCTAAGATGTTGGTGCTTACCAACATATTAGAGTCGAGATAGGAAGAAGGGAGAGGATACAAAAATGAACAAGATATTATTCCTGCCTTCTTGGAGCTTACAGGCTCAGGCCTACCATCAACATGATAGGAAATCTTGGACACTGGTGCATTTGTTTTATGCTCTATGAGCGTCTCAACTTCAGTAGAGAATTGTTAATTTATTTGAAGTTGTTTTACATTTGTAATGGTATAAAATATATTTTATAGGACTTTCTATTTGTATTTAGTTAGAAGTTTGTTCTTTACTTTAATCTAGAATCATTTCTGTCATGTTTCCAGCTACTTTCCGTTAAAATTCGTCTTAATCATTACCTACCCTTGTTATCAAGAGCTAGTCAAACCAGTCTCATAGTGTATGGGTTTGTGTGTGTGTTTATATATGTTTTTCCCTCCTTATTTGTTTACTCCATTAGTTGTGATACAGGCTAAATTGCTGTAACAGAGACCCAGAAATGCAGTGGCTCTGTCCTGTGAGGTCGTTTGAGGATCTGGGCTGGTGAGTCAGCTCTGCCATGTTGAACGTGTGGCTTCCATTTTAGACATCCAGGGTAGCTATGTTAATTATTGACATTTCTCAGCCAAAGGGAAGAGGGCAGAGGAGGTCCATGGCAAGGAGCTTTATCATTAAGTAGGTGACTCAGCAGCTACACACAACACTTCTGTTCACACTCCATTGGCCTGAACTTCATGTTACTACTTCTGGCTGGAAGGGAGGCTGGGCAATATACTGTCTAGATGGGCAGTGGGGGATTCTATTACTTAAAGGAAAAAAGAGAACGGGCACTGGCTGATAACTAGCAGTGTCTGCCACAGTCACTTACTCCTCCATCAATATTAATTCACATGTGAATACCAGTCTCTCATTTGTTCATGTTCTTATTGGCAACATAGGGATGTGACTGATAATTCCAGCAAGACAAGAATACAAGAATGTTACTGGTTCTTGGAATTAGTTTCTTATGTCTGTCTGTCTGTCTGCCTACCTACCTACCTGCCTATCGACCTTATTTGTCCTGTGGGTACACAATTATCTGCAATTCTGATGTATGAACCTCTTGGTTATGGGTAGGTTCATTTTTGCCAAAAAATCTATATTTCCTTGGGAAAGTTAACTGCATGCAAATGAATAACTACGAGTTAACTAAGAGTAGAAATAATTATAAAACACTTGTCAAAAGTGAAGTGCCATAGCAAAGCTAAAAAATGACACTAAGAAAAAACTGATTGTCGTGACTTCAAAGGAAGTGTGAGGTTGGAGTGTTTTGACGTGTATGGCATTTAAATGATCTAAATAGGTGTTTAGGTGCTCACATGAGAGACTGTTCTAGCTACTCAGGGGGAAATAAGAGTCTGTTCTATCCACTCAATGCTTAGATGTTTCCGTGAGAATTTTATCATCTTTAAATATTATTTAAAAAGTAAAGACTGTGTTGTTCTTGGTTATATTTATCTGAAGGAAAAACATTGCCTAACAAAAATATGACATTCTTCTTAGACTGCTTTGTTCCTAGAGCCTCTGCCTCTGATATAATCTGTTGCTTCTAGATCCATGTGTTGACCAGACATACAGGAGTTAGTGCTGCAAACCAGCAGTGAACCCTTGTCAGAGATGGAACTTTGCGTTAGGCAACTTTCTTGTTTTAAAAACATGTATTTAAATATTTATTAGATATAGGAGGCCTCTCCAAAGGCAATAATCTGGTTATTTGAATGTTAAGTGAAAGAGAAAGGAAGAGATTATATTGCTTCTAAGTATCAGCAGTTTTAAAATAAGAAAACATAAATAGTTTGCATAGGAAACCTTGGAGTGTTTGAGATATCCCAAAACTCAACACCATCTACACCCACGAATGCTTTGGTTTAAAATATTTATTCTGGTGTGTTATTTAGCACAGTGGGAAAACCTCTGGCTCTGGGCTCGGTTAGAGTTGAGTTCAAATCTATTCTGTGATCTTGAGCCACCAAGATCTTCTTTCTCCATACCTGAGTTTCTTTACTGGTAAAATGGGTACTGGAATAATAATAGTACATAATAGGGTTTCCTTCCTTACTCCCTCCCCTCTCCTCCCCTCCCCTCCCCTCCCCTCCCTCCCTTCCTTCCTTCCACATAGTCTCACTCTGTCGCCCAGGCTGGAATGCAGTGGCGCGATCTTGGCTCGCTGTAACCTCCACATCCTGGGTTCAAGCTATTCTCCTGCCCCAGCCTCCTGAGTAGCTGGGATTACAGGCACACACCACCACCCCCAGCTAATTTTTGTATTTTTAGCAGAGACGGGGTTCCACCATGTTGGCCAGGCTGGTCTTAAACTCATGATCTCAGTTGATTCACCTGCCTCAGCCTCCCAAAGTACTGGAATTACAGGCCTGAGCCACCGTGCCTGGCCTTTAGTAGGGTTTTGAGAAGTGAAATGGAGCATGTGAAGTGCTTACCATAGAATATGGTAAATGTTCGACAAATGTCAGGAATGATTTTCTGTTTTTCTTTGCTCAGATATTTTGTAAAGAGCGGCATTCACAGTATTTTTCTGTGGATGATTTCAAATCTCAGACTCGCTGGGGTTCCATAGAAATATTCTCTTATGATGTGGTAGTATACCTTAGTGGTTGGGCCCAAACATCTTCCACTAATCTCTACCTGTGTACCTTGGGGCAAGTTAGTTAATTTCTCTGTGCCTCGGTTTTCTCATTTGTAAAATGGAGATCATAATAGTACCTACCTCAGAGATTCTTATACTGACTGACTGACATATGTGAAAGTTCTTGTGAGAATTAAAAGGTAGGTAAAGTGCTTAGTTTGACATACAGTAAATGTTCAACAAATGTTACATATTAATTTTAAGGCTTAAAATTGTTAGTTTTTTTTTAGTGAATTGGTACATTTAGTGAATTTGGGTGTCTAATACCACATTTTGAATATAGTTCAATTCCTCATTTTAAGAACAGTTCTTTCAGTGCCCCGTGGCCTTCAAAGCAGTTTCTCAACTACAGGGTGCGCTATCATGAATACATGGCAGAAAGAAGCACTACGCCAATAATCTAACGTTCTAACTTACTGTGAAGTACTTAGTTCTAACACCACCCTCAGGTTTGTTATAGTAGAAGCTAATTAATAAATGTGGGTGTTTTTATTTTCCCTTTTCTCCTTTTTAACTTCCTAATGAAGTAAACAGATGGCAGACAACTGGCACCAGAGGTGAAGAGAACTGGCAGTGCAATGGTTAACTTCCTTTCCTAAAGGACATGTGGGCTTTATCCTAGTGTCCCAACTTATTACTTGTAGCGTTGATGGAGAGGCCTGAAGAAAAGGATCCCAGGGAGAGAGCAGGTGTGTCGGGCTGCTGGGGTTCTCCCTCAAAACTAACTGTAGACACAGTACAGGTGACCTGGCAACACTCAGAAGTACCAGCCTTTGAACCATGTCTAGTGGCCTGTGATGCTGGGAATCCGCATGACCTTGTGAACGCTTTGAAGGCAGGAGCATATCTTACTAGACTTGGTTTCTCTGGCTTCTAAGTAACACTGGCATATAGTAGGTGCTTAATAGCTTTTTGCTCATCAGATACCTGGAAGTAAAACATACTTCTTTATAATTTTGTATTCGATTTGATTTTATTTAGATGTTGCCAGTGCTGGGAGATTATACTCTGCTACTTTATACTAAACAATTTTGTAAAGGTTTATATTTACTAAAGAAACTTTCTATTTAAAGAAATCTGTGAAAATCCTTTTGTAAAAATTGTTTAATTTTTAATACTGTAAGCTTTGTAAATTTCTCTCTCTGTAAACAAAGAAGCATGAATCTAAAATAAACTGTTACCAAGCAGGCATAACAGCCAGGGGCATCTGAAGTAACCGCTTCTTCCATTTAAAATGTAGATCTGTCTTACTCCTTGCTTTCCTCTTTTGGGGCTGCCTGCCACTAAATGTTAAATGGAGACATCTGTACTGGCAATTGAAGAAAACAGACATGAAGGCACAATAGACTCTTCAGAATGAAAGTGTTATATTTCACCATTCTCTTGTTATTTAAAGGTGTAAGGCTTAATTCCCACAGAGCCTATTCCTAAGTCAGATTTTAAGGCATCCCCTTGGGGCAGAGGTGAAAGGGGTGAGGGAGATAGGGTGAAATTTGGGGGTTTCTTTCAGAAGTTGTGCATAGGGGGCTCTCACAGCGACTGTCCCCTGGCTCTGCTCCCATTGGCTGTGGAAAGTGGGGTGGGGTTAGCCATTTCTGCAGTTGCTGCTGGGGCAAGGCAGGGACCTCTGAAAGAACCAGACACAACCTGCCTGATGTGGATCACTCTGTGTGTTCTCCAAGAGAGCACTCTGGCCCACGGCTTGACCTGCCTTTATCTTTCAACAAAAGGAGGAAAGTGAATTCTTTCTAGAGCTTGTTTAGGTCCTCCTTGGCTCCTTGGTGCTGGGCTCTGGCAGGATACAGCCACTGAAGTGTAGTGCATTTTAAAAAACTCTTTCTGGGAAATGAAAACATGATTTTGAAGTAGTCTGTAGTATTGAAATGCAGCACTCTGCTTCTTTGCAAAGCAAGACTTACTGGAGGCTCACTGGTACAGAAGGGCCCTCAAGGCAAAGAGGCTCAGAAACAGCAGGAATGGGATCTTGAGAAAGGTACCGCTCATCCTATGAAACAAATTGCTCTAATTAAAAAAAAAAATGTGTCACGTTAGCAAGAGGAATTCAGCTGGCAATGTGACGGTGGAAGCAAGTTGTAAAAAGCCTCCATAGAAATATCTACTCTACCGACTTCATAATCTCTGCTGCTTTTTGAGGTGTGATGAAAGGGATGGGAAATTGTTGGCCGGTGGCCTCCAACACTTCTGGCCATTCGCTTCTCCCCTCACCCTCTTCTCCCAGGAAAAAGAATCTCTTGAAAACATTTCCCTTTTATTTTCCTTTTCATCCTCCTGTCTGAGTACATGGCTTCAACAGGGAAAGATGCTTTAAGACATTAACATTTTATCAACTTAAGCCTCTTTCAGCAATTGCCCACAAATCCCTATGGAATTTTGAATACTTAAGATGAATTAAGTTGTGCATTTGTTAAAAATTCTGTGCCCTTAATAATAAAATAGGACCATCAAAGGGAAGAAATAACATTTATTAAAATATACACAGTATTTGAGATCACAAATTTCTATGTCTACCTGGAAGCACTATCCTCTACTTTCATTAATGTTTATATTCTTGCTTTTATTTGATTCTGTTTGCATGAATTAAAATGTTTTGTTTTATTTTGCCATTTGCTTTTAGAAATGCTAAAATTTAGCCAACTTTAGTTGAATCATATTGTCTATTGGTATAGGAAATTCTCATTCTATTTCATAATAGAAGAAAAACACCAAAAGCAAAACGCTATAGTGAAGCAAAATACAGTCTACATGTTTGGGGATTATAAATCTCTGTAGGTTCTTCGAAGAATTATCCAAAATTACCATAGAGACATCTTTTTTTTTTATGCCAGTGGTTCTCAAAATTTAATGTACCTGTGAATCACCAAAGGGATTTTTGTTAAAATGCAGTTCTGATTCAGTAAATCCTGGGCAGGGTCCAAGATGATACAATTGTGACAAGCTTACACATGCTGCTGATGCTTCTGGGATACAGACACACTTCGTGCAGTTAGCACCTACAGACATTTGCATTTTAGTTTGTTTGGTTTCAGCGGTATGCTTTCACCAGTTGGTGGAACTCAAAGTTTACTTAGAAGGATTTAATAAAACTTACATTTTTCATACTGACTTAGCAATGATAAGCTTCCTTTTCTTAAAGGAAGAGAAGGTGAGATTCACATACAAGTTCTCAGCTGGCCCTGGTCCCTCATGCCCCTTCTATAGTTGTCTAATGGGACTCTGGATCTTCTCCTTTTTTCTCCTAGTCATGTAGAATTGAACTTTGCATTCTAGATATCAATTAGAGATGGGCGTTTTTTTTTGTTGTTGTTTTTTAAAGTGTACTCCTATTTTGAAATATATCCTTGACCTCTGGGGACAGGGTACAGCTAAACAACAACAACAACAAAAGCAGCAGAAACCTCTGCAGACGCAAATAACTCTGTCTGACAGCTTTGAAGAGAGCAGTGGATCTCCCAACATGGAGGTTGAGATCTGAGAACGGACAGACTGCCTGCTCAAGTGGGTCCCTGACCCCTGAGTAGCCTAACTGGGAGACATCCCCCACTAGGGGCAGACCGACACCCCCCACCTCACACGGTGGAGTACACCCCTGAGAGGAGGCTTCCAAAGCAAGAATCAGACAGGTACACTCGCTATTCAGCAATATTCTATCTTCTTCAGCCTCTGCTGCTGATACCCAGGCAAACAGGGTCTGGAGTGGACCTCAAGCAATCTCCAACAGACCTACAGCTGAGGGTCCTGACTGGTACAAGGAAAACTAACAAACAAGGACACCCACACCAAAACCCCATGAGTACATCACCATCATAAAAGACCAGAGGCAGATAAAGCCACAAAGATGGGGAAAAAGCAGGGCAGAAAAGCTGGAAATTCAAAAAATAAGAGCACATCTCCCCCTCCAAAGGAATGCAGCTCATCGCCAGCAACGGATCAAAGCTGGACGGAGAATGACTTTGACGAGATGAGAGAAGAAGGCTTCAGTCCATCAAACTTCTCAGAGCTAAAGGAGGAATTACGTACCCAGCGCAAAGAAACTAAAAATCTTGAAAAAAGAGTGGAAGAATTGATAACTAGAATAATTAATGCATAGAAGGCCATAAACGAACTGACAGAGATGAAAACCATGACACGAGAAATACGTGACAAATGCACAAGCTTCAGTAACCGACTCGATCACCTGGAAGAAAGAGTATCAGCAATTGAGGATCAAATGAATGAAATGAAGCGAGAAGAGAAATCTAAAGAAAAAAGAAGAAAAAGAGATGAACAAAGCCTGCAAGAAGTATGGGATTATGTAAAAAGACCAAATCTGCGTCTGATTGGGGTGCCTGAAAGTGAGAGGGAAAATGGAACCAAGTTGAAAAACACTCTTCAGGATATCATCCAGGAGAACTTCCCCAACCTAGTAGGGCAGGCCAACATTCAAATTCAGGAAATACAGAGAACGCCACAAAGATACTCCTTGAGAAGAGCAACTCTAAGACACATAATTGCCAGATTCACCAAAGTTGAAATGAAGGAAAAAATCTTAAGGGCAGCCAGAGAGAAAGGTCGGGTTACCCACAAAGGGAAGCCCATCAGACTAACAGCAGATCTCTCGGCAGAAACTCTCCAAGCCAGAAGAGAGTGGGGGCCAATATTCAACATTCTTAAAGAAAAGAATTTTAAACCCAGAATTTCATATCCAGCCAAACTAAGTTTCATAAGTGAAGGAGAAATAAAATCCTTTCCAGATAAGCAAATGCTTAGAGATTTTGTCACTACCAGGCCTGCCTTACAAGAGACCCTGAAGGAAGCACTAAACATGGACAGGAACAACCAGTACCAGCCATTGCAAAAACATGCCAAAATGTAAAGACCATTGAGGCTAGGAAGAAACTGCATTAACTAACGACCAAAATAACCAGTTAATATCATAATGGCAGGATCAAGTTCACACATAACAATATTAACCTTAAATGTAAATGAACTAAATGGTCCAATTAAAAGACACAGACTGGCAAACTGGATAAAGAGTCAAGACCCATCAGTTTGCTGTATTCAGGAGACCCATCTCACAGGCAGAGACATACATAGGCTCAAAATAAAGGGATGGAGGAAGATCTACCAAGCAAATGGAGAACAAAAAAAAGCAGGGGTTGCAATACTAGTCTCTGATAAAACAGACTTTAAACCATCAAAGATCAAAAGAGACAAAGAAGGCTATTACATAATGGTAAAGGGATCAATTCATAAAGAAGAGCTAACTATCCTAAATATATATGCACCCAATACAGGAGCACCCAGATTCATAAAGCAAGTCCTTAGAGACTTACAAAGAGACTTAGACTCCCATACAATAATCATGGGAGACTTCAACACCCCACTGTCAACATTAGACAGACCAATGAGACAGAAAGTTAACAAGGATATCCAGGAACTGAACTCATCTCTGCAGCAAGCAGACCTAATAGACATCTACAGAACTCTCCACCCCAAATCAACAGAATATACATTCTTCTCAGCACCACACCACACTTATTCCAAAATTGACCACATAATTGGAAGTAAAGCACTCCTCAGCAAATGTACAAGAACAGAAATTATAACAAACTGTCTCTCAGATCACAGTGCAATCAAACTAGAATTCAGGACTAAGAAACTCAATCAAAACCACTCAATTACATGGAAACTGAACAACCTGCTCCTGAATGACTAGTGGGTACATAACAAAATGAAGGCAGAAATAAAGATGTTCTTTGAAACCAATGAGAACAAAGATACAACATACCAGAATCTCTGGGACACATTTAAAGCAGTGTGTAGAGGGAAATTTATAGCACTAAATGCCCACAAGAGAAAGCAGGAAAGATCTAAAATTGACACTCTAACATCACAATTAAAAGAACTAGAGAAGCAAGAGCAAACACATTCAAAAGCTAGCAGAAGGCAAGAAATAACTAAGATCAGAGTAGAACTGAAGGAGATAGAGACACAAAAAACTCTCCAAAAAATCAGTGAATCCAGGTGTTGGTTTTTTGAAAAGATCAACAAAATTGTTAGACCGCTAGCAAGACTAATAAAGAAGAAAAGAGAGAAGGATCAAATAGATGCAATAAAAAATGATAAAGGGGATATCACCACCAAACCCACAGAAATACAAACTACCATCAGAGAATACTATAAACACCTCTACGCAAATAAACTAGAAAATCTAGAAGAAATGGATAATTTCCTGGACACTTACACTCTCCCAAGACTAAACCAGGAAGAAGCTGAATCCCTGAATAGACCAATAGCAGACTCTGAAATTGAGGCAATAATTAATAGCCTACCAACCAAAAAAAGTCCAGGACCAGATGGATTCACAGCTGAATTCTACCAGAGGTACAAGGAGGAGCTGGTACCATTCCTTCTGAAACTATTCCAATCAAGAGAAAAAGAGGGAATCCTCCCTAACTCATTTTATGAGGCCAACATCATCCTGATACCAAAGCCTGGCAGAGACACAACAAAAAAAGAGAATTTTAGACCAATATCCCTGATGATCATTGATGCAAAAATCCTCAATAAAATACTGGCAAAGAGGATCCAGCAGCACATCAAAAAGCTTATCCACCATGGTCAAGTGGGCTTCATCCCTGGGATGCAAGGCTGGTTCAACATATGCAAATCAATAAACGTAATCCAGCATATAAACAGAACCGAAGACAAAAATCACATGATTATCTCAATAGATGCAGAAAAGGCCTTTCACAAACTTCAACAGTTCTTCAAGCTAAAAACTCTCAATAAATTCGGTATTGATGGAACGTATCTCAAAATAATAACAGCTATTTATGACAAACCCACAGCCAATATCATACTGAATGGGCAAAAACTGGAAAAATTCCCTTTGAAAACTGGCACAAGACAGGGATGCCCTCGCTCACCACTCCTATTCAACATAGTGTTGGAAGTTCTGGCTAGGGCAATCAGGCAAGAGAAAGAAATCAAGGGTATTCAGTTAGGAAAAGAAGAAGTCAAATTGTCCCTGTTTGCAGATGACATGATTGTATATTTAGAAAACCCCATTGTCTCAGCCCAAAATCTCCTTAAGCTGATAAGAAACTTCAGCAAAGTCTCAGGATACAAAATCAATGTGCAAAAATCACAAGCATTCTTATACACCAGTAACAGACAAACAGAGAGCCAAATCATGAATGAACTTCCATTCACAATTGCTTCAAAGAGAATCAAATACCTAGGAATCCAACTTATAAGGGATGTAAAGGACCTCTTCAAGGAGAACTACAAACCACTGCTCAGTGAAATAAAAGAGGACACAAACAAAGGGAAGAACATACCATGCTCATGGATAGGAAGAATCAATATCGTGAAAATGGCCATACTGCCCAAGGTAATTTATAGATTCAATGCCATCCCCATCAAGCTACCAATGAGACTTGGAAAAACTGCTTTAAAGTTCATATGGAACCAAAAAAGAGCCCACATTGCCAAGACAATCCTGTCAAAAGAACAAAGCTGGAGGCATCACACTACCTGACTTCAAACTATACTACAAGACTACAGTAACCAAAACAGCATGGTACTGGTACCAAAACAGAGATACAGACCAATGGAACAGAACAGAGTACTCAGAAATAATACCACACATCTACAGCCATCTGATCTTTGACAAACCTGACAAAAACAAGAAATGGGGAAAGGATTCCCTATTTAATAAATGGTGCTGGGAAAATTGGCTAGCCATAAGTAGAAAGCTGAAATTGGATCCTTTCCTTACTCCTTATACGAAAATTAATTCAAGATGGATTAGAGACTTAAATGTTAGACCTAATACCATAAAAACCCTAGAAGAAAACCTAGGTAATAGCATTCAGGACATAGGCATGGGCAAGGACTTCATGTCTAAAACACCAAAAGCAACGGCAACAAAAGCCATAATGGACAAATGGGATCTAATTAAATTAAAGAGCTTCTGCACAGCAAAAGAAACTACCATCAGAGTGAACAGGCAACCTACAGAATGGGAGAAAATTTTTGCAATCTACTCATCTGACAAAGGGCTAATATCCAGAACTTACAAAGAACTCAAACAAATTTACAAGAAAAAAACAAACAACCCCATCAAAAAGTGGGCAAAGGATATGAATAGACATTTCTCAAAAGAAGACTTGCATATGGCCAAGAGGCACATGAAAAAATGGTCATCATCACTCGCTATCAGAGAAATGCAAATCAAAACCACAATGAGATACCATCTCACACCAGTTAGAATGGCGATCATTAAAAAGTCAGGAAACAACAGGTGCTGGAGAGGATGTGGAGAAATAGGAACACTTTTACACTGTTGGTGGGATTGTAAACTAGTTCAACCATTATGGAAAACAGTATGGCGATTCCTCTAGGATCTAGAACTAGAAGTACCATATGACCCAGCCATCCCATTACTGGGGATATACCCAAAGGATTATAAATCATGCTGCTATAAAGACACATGCACATGTATGTTTATTGCGGCACTATTCACAATAGCAAAGACTTGGAATCAACCCAAATGTCCATCAGTGACAGATTGGATTAAGAAAATGTGGCACATATACACCATGGAATACTATGCAGCCATAAAAAAGGATGAGTTTGTGTCCTTTGTAGGGACATGGATGCAGCTGGAAACCATCATTCTCAGCAAACTATCACAAGAACAGAAAGCCAAACACCACATGTTCTCACTCATAGGTGGGAACTGAACAATGAGATAACTTGGACTCAGGAAGGGGAACATCACACACCGGGGCCTATCATGGGGAGCGGGGAGGGTGTAAGGATTGCATTGGGAGTTATACCTGATGTAAATGACGAGTTGATGGGTGCTGACGGGTTGATGGGTGCAGCAGGCCAACATGGCACAAGTATACATATGTAACAAACCTGCACGTTATGCACATGTACCCTAGAACTTAAAGTATAATAATAATAATAAAATATATGAAAAAATAAAATAAAATAAAATAAAATATTTCCTTATCATGAAACTTTTAGCAAGAGCCCTGAAGAATATTCAATAAATCTCAGGCCTTAGAGATAAGAGCTTCTCTGTATATTTTTGGCTGATTTTAACACAGAAATAAATATTTCAGCTAAATAATGATGAAATAATCTGTTTTAAACATTAGTTGTTTAAATGTTGTCTCTCCCATTAGACTATTAATTCCCTGAGGGCAGGGCCTATGTGTTAGGTTGTTCTTGCATTGCTGTAAAGAACTACCCAACATTGGGTAATAAAGAAAAGTGGTTTAATTGGTTTACAGTTTTACAGGCTGTACAAGCGTGGTGCCGACATTGCTTGGCTTCTTGGGAGGTCTCCGAGTTTTTACTCATGGTAGAAGGCAAAGTGGGAGCAAGCACTTCACATGGTGAAAATAGGAGCAAGTGACAGAAAGAGAGAGAGCAAAAGGTGATGGGGTGTGGGGAGGAGCCACACACTTTTAAATGATCAGATCTCGTGAAAACTCACTATCATGAAGACAGCACCAAGCCACGAGGGATTCCTCTCCATGATCCAAGCAGCTCTCACCAGGCCCCGCCTCCAGAATCGGGGATTACAATCCAAGGTGAGATTTGGGCAGGGACAAATATCTAAACAAATCAGTCTACGTATATTTCACCTATGTACAGTTGTATAACTGTAGTTGCCAATAGAAGTTTTAGATAGAGCTGGCAAACCATAAATACTGGATAAATGGAATTCAAGTATCAAGTTGACATAAAGATTGTCACACAAAAAGATCTCTAAAAATGACAATGGCCACTCATGGGGAAGGCTAGGGTTCTTTTTCTTCTTAGGACTTGCAGTTCCTCAGACATGTGTAGGCCTGCCATTGACTCTGTGTTCTCTGTGTTGCTCTCTGAATCTTAATTTTCCCACTTTTTTTTTTTTTTTTTAGGTGGAGTGTTGCTCTGTTGCCCAGGCTGGAGTGCAGTGGAGCAATCTCGGCTCACTGTAAGCTCCGCCCCCTGGGTTCACACCATTCTCCTACCTCAGCCTCCCAAGTAGCTGGGACTACAGGTGTACGCCACCATGCCCAGCTAATGTTTTTTTGTATTTTCAGTAGAGACGGGGTTTCACCATGTTAGCCAGGATAGTCTCGATCTCCTGACCTTGTGATCTGCCTCCCTCAGCCTCCCAAAGTGCTGGGATCACAGGCGTAAGCCACAGTGCCCGGCCTATTTTCCCACTTTTGAAATGGAGATGAAACATCTGTCATGAGTAAGGAATGGTAAGAGTGAGCTATAGGTGTGGCTGTTTAGTGACTCTACCAGTGTGCTTTGCTGGAAATAAAGAGACAAATGGCATATATAAAATGTCCTCGGTAGGAGCCAGCCTTCCTCTCTAACAGACAGAGACAATGCTCAGTGTTCATTACACTGTGTTTTACTCACATTGCAGAAAGATAATTTTTTTTTAATTTTTTATTTTTTTGAGACAGAGTCTTGCTCTGTCACCCACGCTAGAGTGCAGTGGCTCGATCTTGGCTCACTGTAATGTCTGCCTCCTGGGTTCAAGCGATTCTTCTGCCTCAGCCTCTCCAGTAGCTGGGATTACAGGCATGTGCCAGCACATGTGCTAATTTTTGTTTTTAGTAGAGATGGGGTTTCATCACATTGGCCGGGTTGGTCTCAAACTCCTGACCTCAGGTGATCCACCCACCTCGGCCTCCCAAAGTGCTGGGATTACAGGTGTGAGCCACCACATCTGGCCCAAAAGATTACATTTTTTAACCTTCTTTGTAGGTGGGTAGGTCTGGAATGATATGATTTGGAAAATGAAATGTAGGTAAAAATGATATAATTTCCAGACTTGATCCTTAAACATATCTTGCATTGGCCGGGCGTAGTGGCTCATGCCTGTAATTCCAGCACTTTAGGAGGCTGAGGTGGGTGGATCACCTGAGGCCAGGAGTTTGAGACCAGCCTGGTCAACATGGTGAAATCCCTTCTGTACTAAAAATGCAAAAATTAGCAGGCATGCTGGCATGTGCCTGTAATCCCAGCTACTTGGGAGGCTGAGGCAGGAGAACTGCTTGAACCCTGGAGGTGGAGGTTGCAGTGAGCTAAGATTGCACCACCGCACTCCAGCCTGGAAGACAGAGGGAGACTCTATCTCATAAACAAACAAACAAACACCGTCCTGCATCAACTGCTAGCCTTCTCTTCCCATTTTCTGGTAACACTGGAAGCCACATGCCCCAGATGGGGCAGCCACAAGATGAAAGCTGTTTAGGTCCCTGAGCTTGGAGGGTAGTCATCCAAGAGAGCCACATAACCCATATGGGACTGTGCTGTGAAAGAGGACAACAAAACAAAACAAAACAAAAAAACAACCAAAAACCTTGATATGTGAAGCCACTGAGATTTTTGTGGTTACAATGGCTAGCATTAATAATCATTAATAATTCTAATTAATATGCCTCTTGATACTTGTAAGAGATTTTCTAGTCTGGGGAAGGGAGGAGAAGCAATAGAGGGGATAAAATGAGATAGAGGGGTTGTGGTGCTTGAGAGAAAGGGATAGGGGTGCAGATACCATGTTCAGAGTCAGTCTACTTCTAGGAGAACTTCGCCTTACTGTTCAACAAGAGCTGTGTTTATTGTCGGTCCTATTGGCATATTGTGAACACGTTCCTTTCACAGTAGTCAGTAGGTCTCCCTAGATGACTGGCTGTAACACTCATCTGTATTTCAGAACTCTGTCTGGGACTGGGTGTGGTGGCTCACATCTGTAATCCCAGCACTTTGGGAGGCTGAGGCAGGAGGATCACTTGAGCTCAGGAATTCGGATCAGCCTGGACAACATAGTGAGACCTCATCTCTCTTTCTGTATAAAAACTTTGGCTGGTTACTGTCTAACATAAATCAGTTGGACTCCTCTCTCTTACTTCCTCCCTCCCTAAATACAGAAGGTTCCTGTTCTTTTGTGAATCGAAGAACATGAAGGTGGATCCCTGAATATCCAAAACAGTAGGATAGAAGGAAAACATCTCATTGGTGTCCTTGGAAAAAGGTATACAAAACTAGCTCATAAGCAAGGACAGTATGAGAAAGCATAGCCCTAAAATAGCTAACATGGCCGGGCACAGTGGCTCAGCACTTTGGGAGGCTTTACTTGGCTTTACTTGGGTGGATCACCTGAAGTCAAGAGTTTGAGACCAACCTGGTCAACATGGTGAAACCCCGCTTCTACTAAAAATATAAAAATTAGCTGGGTGTGGTAGCATGCACATGTAGTCCCAGCTACTCAGGAGGCCAAGCAGGAGAATTGCTTGAACCTGGAAGGTGGAGGTTGCAGTGACCCAAGATTGCACCACTGCACTCCAGCCTGGGCAACAGAGCAAGACTCCCTCTCTAAATAAATAAATAAATAAATAAATAAATAAATAAATAAATAAATAAAGCAAGCTAACATGTAATGGTGTTTATTATGTAACTGGCACTGTGCCAAAAGCTAGACACATATCATCTCATTTAATCATCACTACAGCTATGTAAGTTATTTATTGTTTTATTTAATAAAAGAAGAAACGTTTTATTTTTTTAAATAAAAGAAGAAGTCACAGAAAGGGTAAATTGCCCTGATCCTATGGTTAGTAAATGCAAGACTCAATGATTTCTCATTGCTTTTGAGACAGATAACAAATACCTTAATATACCTTACAAAATCCCATATGATCTGGTTCTTGTCTATGAACCCATCTTACTACTGAAGCCAGACATACTGACCTTCTTTTAATTTCTCAATCATATAATGTTTTTTCCCACTCTAGTAACTCTTTCCCCCATTCCCCTCCTTCCTTTTTTTTTTTTTTTTTTTTCTTTTTCACTTGGAGAATTTTTCCTTGACTAAGTCCCGACCTGAAATTCTGTCAAGTCCTCTTTCTCCACACACTCATAGTAACTTGCACTTCGGTTCCTGGCATTATCAGAAACATTTATTTGTATTATCCTTGGACTATTGTCTGTTTCTTCTAGAATGTGATCTCTGTGAGGCAAGGACTAGGGCTTGTTAGCTCAATATCTCTATTTGGCCCATACTAAGCTCACAGTAAATGTTCAGAGAATGAATAAAATGAATGATCCTTAGGTTTTTAAATTGGTCCCTAGAATAAATATTGATGGAAGACGGGATGAGGGTGGGAGAATAGGTAAAGAATATTGCTATTTGAAAAGAACTCTGAGAACATATCACTTGCTGGTATTCTTAATAGATTCATTGTGTTGGAAAGAGATTTCTGTTTGCTTTTTAAATATTTTTCACAGTTCTGCAGTGATAGGTACTCTTGATATTTTTTGAAGACAGTATTATTCTATACAAGTGGAGGATGGTGGTGCATGCATGTAGTCCTAGCTATTTGAGAGGCTAAGAATGGAGGATTGCTGGAGCCCAGGATTTCAAGGCCAGCCTGGGCAACATAGTGATACGCTGTCTCTAAAAAACAAAAGTAAACAAAACCCCCATCAATTTAAAATAACAAACAAAAACTGAGTTTTCGAGCTCCTGGTGGTCCTGAATTTTTCACAAAGGATTCTTGAATTTATAAAAATATTGGCCAGGGGTGACCAGGTGCGGTGGCTCACACCCGTAACCCCACCACTTTAGGAGGCCGAGGCAGGTGAATCACGAGGTCAGGAGATCGAGACCATCCTGGCTAACGTGATGAAACGCTGTCTCTACTAAAAATACAAAAAATTAGCTGGTCATGGTGGTGGGTGCCTGTAGTCCCAGCTACTTGGGAGGCTGAGGCAGGAGAATGGCGTGAACCCGGGAGGCGGAGCTTGCAGTAAGCAGAGATCGGGCCACTGCACTCCAGCCTGGGCGACAGAGTGAGACTCCGCCTCAATAAGTAAGTAAGTAAGTAAGTAAATAAATAAATAAATATTGGCTGGGCGCGGTGGCTCACGCCTGTAATCTCAGCACTTTGGAAGGTCGAGGCGGGCAGATCACGAAGTCAGGAGTTCACGACCAGCCTGACCAATATAGTGAAACCCTGTTTCTACTAAAAATACAAAAAATTAGCCAGTCTTAGTGGCAGGCGCCTGTAGTCCCAGCTACTCAGGAGGCTGAGGCAGACGAATCGCTTGAACCCAGGAGGCGGAGGTTGCAGTGAATAGAGAGTGCACCACTGCACTCCAGCCTGGGGGACAGTGCACGACTCTGTCTGAAAAAAAAAAAAAAAAATTGGCGTTTTGTGTAGATTGAGTAAATGACATGTCTTTACATATGTGTACATATCTACATTCTTCAAAAAATATATGTAGATGCTACTATAAATAATACAATGCCAATTTATTTAATAGCATGAATAAATTTCACAGTAATTTTTCATAATTATGCTTTCCCTTTATCAGCAGATACCTTCACTCTAATTGTTTTACATATTCTTAATATGAAAACATGGTCCTCATACTTAAATGGCGAAAAGAGGACTAAATCTTCTAACTATTACAAAATGAATTTTAGAAATGTTATTAAAATAGAAATGATCTTTAGGTATCAATGTTCTAGTTTTATATTGTATTTTTACATTCCTCATGGAAACTGGCTTCTTAAATCAAGGCCATCTCCAAAATTATGTTTGGTTCTTCTTTTTATGAGATATCTCTTTGTTCGTTTGTTCTCTCCTTAGCTTTTTTGTGTTATAGAGAATATAACTTGTGGACCAACTACTAAAGGAAAAAAATTGATATTTAAGGGACGTTATAAATTAATTTTGACTTGTTAGAATATTAGGAAAATATTGTCATGCTACAAAAAATTTTCATTTGCTCATAATTATCAATTTGATTATATTAGTAGGAATTAAGAAAAGTGGAAAAGTATCTTTCCAATAAATCAAAGTTCTTACGGTATCTCTTCAATCCATCCTATGCATGTCTCCAAAGTAATTTTTCTAGATTTCTTATTTAACATTTTAGTTTCTGCTCAAACACCTGCAGTGACGCTAATCGCCTACAGATTAAAGCCCAAATATTTTAGCTTAGTGTGCCATGTTCTCCTCAGTTTGTTTCCAACTTGTTTTTCTGTTTTTATTTCTCAATATGTCCCTGCAAATCTGCTAGAGTGTGGAGGTTGAGCATTTGGTTGAGAGCAAGAAAAACTTGGATCAAGCCCTAGTTGTACCAGTTGCCATTAGGCATTGAGCTGAGTGCCTAACACTCAATATCACATTTAAACCCCACAGCAGCCATTGTGATCTTGACTTTGCAGGTCAGAACACCAAGACTTTAGGGAGTTAGGCAACTGGCCTGATGCCATGCCAGTTAAGTATATGGCCTGAAGAATGAGACACGTTTTCAGTTTCTGTAAACTGGTCAATTTTTTAATTGAAACATGGTCAATTTTTAAATTGAAGATGTGAGGTGTACATGGTAACTTTGAACATATTCGATTTAAAAAAACAAATCCAAATCTAAATGAGAGAATGTGAATACTGCCATAGAGTTTATCAAGTGGAAATTAACTTATTTCCACAGTTTTATCCTAGGATTTGTTTCGAAATGAAGCCTGACATTTAAGGAAGAAGGATGATTGGATGGGAGCAGAGTGCAGGGGGAGCCTGCAGCCAGTGGAATGCGGAGCCACCTCAGGCCTTCTGTGACTTGGCATGCCACTTGGTCTCCCTGAGCCTTACTTACTTTACCATATTGTAGAATGTGTGCCCCAAGGGTCTTCTTTCTGGCCTCACACCATCATTATCAGGATATGTAAAAGTACTAGAAAATGTATCAAACACTGGGCAAATAAAAAGTACTACTACTATCTTCTGTTCAAGATGTGACTATTTTTCCCATAGCAATAGAGGATGGAATCATACTAATCTCTACCATGGAATCATACTATTTTCCACCTTGGTGATAGGAATACTTTCTTAGGACATAACATTTTTTCATTTTCTCCTACATGATTGTGTACATACTTGAATTTAGTTTAATTTTCCACGGACACAAGTCCATTTTGACTGCTGAGTAGATTAATAAACTGATTCAGAAAATCACTAGAAGCTTGGTTGGCTGATGAATAGGACAGAGATTAATAAGCAACTTATTTGTAAGTTTTAAAAATATAACCGGGAAAACATTAGCCAGTTGCAAAAACGTTGTCATATTTTCTCTTTACCAATACCTTACCTCACTGTTCACAAGCTCTAAGCTAAGGGAATATGTGCAGACTAATCAACATTCCCACCTGTGTAGCAAGATAACTGGTCAGTGGATGGGAGAATCAGTACAGTTCACAGGATCTCCTTGATCTGGTTTCTCTTTTTATCTTTTTTTTTTTTTTTTTTTTGAGACGGAGTCTTGCTCTGTCACCCAGGCTGGAGTGCAGTGGCGCGACCTGGGCTCACTGCAAGCCGCGCCTCCTGGATTCTCACCATTCTCCTGCCTCAGCCTCCGGAGTAGCTGGGACTACAGGCGCCCACCACCACACCCGGCTAATTTTTTGTATTTTTAGTAGAGACGAGGTTTCACCGTGTTAGCCAGGATGGTCTCCATCTCCTGACCTCGTGATCCACCCGCCTTGGCCTCTCAAAGTGCTGGGATTACAGGCGTGAGCCACTGAGCCCGACCCTTTTTTTATCCTAAGTATATGTGACAGCCTGATTGTAGCATGTGAAGTCAAAACTGTACTCATGTGGTTAAAAAAAATACAAAACTTAAGTTTCTAGTTTTTTTTTTGCATAAGAGGCAGTATAAGACAATATAAAAAGCACCATATCTGTAATTACTACACATTGCTTTGCTTTCGTATATGGAATAGATTTTGTGAAACCAAGTAAATCATTTCCTAATGTTTAGTCCTCATGTGATATAACACATAGTAAATAGTGCCAAGTAGTAAGATGTGAAATACAAGCAAAACGATTCACAGAGTACAAAGCATTCATTCCAAATACTCATAAGAATAAATGAAGAGTAATAAATGAAAACAATCCACCTCTTTTACTTAATTCTCAAACATAGCATAATTTCACGTTTAGAAAAGAAAAAAATACAAGATATACTTTCCATAAAGCTGAACTGAAGCTTTGAAGAACTTTTTCCTATAAAATTATTTACAAGCAGAAATGTTTGTCCTGAATATCAAGACGAACACTTGAATGTTTGTTTCAAAGAATTAAATTATTTCAGTGCTGTCCTAAAGCTGTAGTTTCAAAATCATGGAAAGGTTTTTGAAACCAAATGCGTTTCTTCTTTTGAGGATATAGATACACACACACACACACACACACTCTCTCTTAAAAGACCTGGGCTAATTTTTCAAAATGCAGAATACATTTTTCCAAATCCATTATTCCTCTCCCTCTGGCTTGTTGAGATGAACACTTTACTAGGATAAAGGATTTCTTCTGTAAGCAAGTCTTATTTCAGATTAATTGGAACCAATTGAGAATGCAAACACCATTCACTTTCTAGCATTGATATGCTGTTGGGTTGGAACCCATCTGCTGCTGTTGCTGAAAGTACTTGGCCAAAATTGCAGTTTGGAAAGAGATGGAGGACAATGGACAAGGGAGCACTTCTCAGAGTGCAAATTTAGGCTCCATACAAGGAGCTTTCCCTTCCTACAGGATGGGTAGTGGAATGGCCTCACAATTTTTACCAATATGTTTTTTAGAATTTCTGTGGATCTTAAAATGCTGTATATCTCCTATTATTTCCCATTAATTTTTTTTTCTTTTTTTGAGAGGGAGTTTCACTTTTGTCACCAGGCTGGAGTGCAATGGCATAATCTTGGCTCACTGCAACCTCTGCCTCCCAGGTTCAAGCCATTCTCCTGCCTCAGCCTCCTGAGCAGCTGGGATTACAGTTATGCACCACCAAGCCCAGCTAATTTTTGTATTTTCAGGAAAGACAGGGTTTCACCATATTGGCCAGGCTGGGCTCGAACTCCTGGCCTCAAGTGATCTACCTGCCTTGGCCTCCCAAAATGCTGGGATCACAGGCATGAGCCACTGCCACCAGCCTATTTCCCATTTTAAATAGTAAAATTATCGTTGAGTATCCTGTCCTTGTTTCTCTATTGTATGTTAAGTGCGGTGAAAGCAGAGAACTTGACTTTTTAAATTCATGGGTTATCAGACCAAGGGGAGCCGCCAGGGAAAGGCTGAATATCAACTGGAGAGCCTAAATTTTAAGCTGGTTGTGGTAATTGGCTGAGACTTTGTAGGTTTTTTCTTTGGTTGGAGTGTTTTAAGTGTAGAAAGAAGAATGAAATATTTTAGTGACCAGAAGGGCAGAGCAAAATCCTACCCATTCACCACACTGTTTTTCTTTCTGGACAGAAAGTTATTAAGATCACTTTCAATCTGACATTTTAATAAAAAGGCTGAAACTGGAGTTATGGTTGTAGATGAGACGGAGTAAACATGTTTCACCCTTTCTCTCCCACTGAATGTAACTATAAAACCCAAATAGAATGCATGGCAGCAATTGTTGGAAGATTCTGGAAAGTAAATAGGAGCAGGTGGATTGGAACAAAACAGAATTTGAAGTATAATCCAATTCGTGGCGAATCTACTATTTTCCCTCTTTGATGTACCCCAACTTGAACTCAGTGTGCCTGTTAACCTGGAAGTGAGCACTATAGTTCAGGTGGAAAGGGCTCCAAGAGAAGCCTCTGTCCTTGGTTTGAAGCCTAGGAAAGGAAGCCCCTAATGCTCAAGGAGAATGTGAATATGCACTCATTCCTGTTCTGTTTTCTTCATTCTTTTATTTCCTAGCCCACTCAGGCAATTCTGAATGGTAACAGTGGAAGCAGCTATGAAAACCCCAAAATCCAAAACTTTGAGGAAGAGGACCCCTCCTCTCCATTTGGTGGAGCTGTTGTTCCAAGACAGTGGGACAAACCCCTGTTGATTCCCTGCCTCTGTTCTCCCTCTGCTTTGGCCAGGACACAGGTTTAGTCATGAAAGTGTGTGACACAGAGTGTGACACAGCAGGGTAACCAGAACTCCAAGTGTTTGTCTAGTGGACCATGTAGGGGAGGCCCAGGGAATGGGAAAGTATTGGAGAGCTCTTGGGAAGGGAGGAGCTTGTGAAATCAACCCCATAAAGTTGTTTATGAGCGCCAAGCTCACCTTTAAGCTGCACCAATATAGGTCTGATCCTCATATGCATACCAAAGACTTTGAGAACTGAACTAATAGACTGTCCAGGGTTCAGACTGACCATTTGGCAGTACACACTTAGGAAAGATCCAAAAAGCATGACAGAAGCTTTGAAAATTGAACTGACTTTGGAATCACAGTCTATAGAGAGTGTACTGAAACTTGTGTCTTGTACATATTCAGTCAATTGCCTGCTAAAACCAAATATCAATATTTTTCACAGAACTTAAACAAGACCCAGAGTGACATGATATAATATTCAAAGTGTCTAGAATATAATCCAAAATTATTTAGTGTTCAAAGAACCACAAAAATCTTAACTCACATGGGAAAAGACAATCAATATATGTTAACACCAAAAGTATACAGACATTAGAGTTATCTGACAAAGACTCTAAAGCAGTTGTTTCAAAAATTTTTGAATGAATAGTCATGCTCTTGCAACAACAGTTAAAGCCTCAGCAAAGAAACTGATAATATAAACAAAAACAAAGTGGAAATTTTAGAATTAAAAAATACAATTATCAAAAAAATTAAAAGGCTTACTGGAGGGACTTAATAGCAGAATGGAGATGAAAGAAGAGTCAGTGAACTTGAAGATAGATCGATAGAATTTACTCAATCTGAAAAAGATTTTTGAACAACTGGAAAAAGAATTAATAGAGTTTCAGGGACCTGTGGAGCAATAAGAAAAATCAAATTTTCTTATCGTCAAAGTCTCATAAAGGGAAAAATACAATGCTGAAAAACACTTGAAAAAATAATTCCCCAAATGTTGCAAATTTGTTGAAAGACAAAAACTTAAGTTTGTACTTATTAAGAAGTTGGGCAAATCTCATACATTATAAACTCAAAGAAATCCATGTGTAGAGACATTGTAATCAGACTGCTAAAGTCTTAAGACAGCCAGATTAAGATAATGCATTACATGTACGGGAATGATGATTTGAATGACTGGATTTGTCATCAGAAAGCAAAGAGGCAGGGAGGAGGAGGGACAACATTTTTAAAGTACTGAAAGAAAAGAAGCGTCAACCTAGAATTTTGTTTCTAGCTAAAATACTCTTCAGGATTAATGGTGAAATAAAAATTTCTCAAATGAAGAAAAAGAGAGTTTATAGGCAAAAGACCTATTCTAAAAGAATTGCTAAAGGAAGCTTTTCAAACAAAAGTGAAAGGATACTGAAAGGAAAGGTAGAACATCAGGAATAAAAGGAAAGAAAAAGACATGGAAAACATCTCGGTAAACATAATAATAGAATATTCTCATCCTCTGAGTTCTTAAAAATATGTTTGGCTGTTAAAGCAAAAATTGAAATTTGTGGGATGAGGTTCTCAATGAATGCAGTTATAATTCAAGACAACTGTAGCGTAAGTGGACAGGCTAAAGAAATATACAAAGTGGTAGGGTTTCTATGTTCCAATTGAAGTGGTAGTATATGGATTCATTAAAAAAAACACTGCAGAAAATTGAATGTGTATCTCAAGTGAAATGACTAAAAATGCCATACAAGATAAGAATAGATACATTAAAATGAAATATTTTAAAAAGGCTTAAATAACCAAAAGAAGGCAGGAAAAACACAGGAACCCCCCCCAAAAAAAAGGGAGACAAAAATAAATTGAAGAATGGGAACCTAAACCCAAACATGTAAATAGTTACATTAAATGTAAAAGATCTAATTGCACCAATTA
This sequence comes from Papio anubis, assembly GCF_008728515.1. Taxonomy (NCBI): domain Eukaryota; kingdom Metazoa; phylum Chordata; class Mammalia; order Primates; family Cercopithecidae; genus Papio; species Papio anubis. Next base: position 70,428,088 of record NC_044982.1, on the reverse strand, counting down.
AAAGACAGATATAATCAGAATACATTTAAAAATATGACCTAACTTATGTACTGTGTACAAGAAACTCACTTCAGTTTGATGCATAAGAGGTTAAAAGAATGGAAAAATATGTACCATGCAAACACTACTATAAAGAAAGCTTGAGTAGCTATGTTAATGTCAAATAAAGAAGACTTTAGAGCAAAGAAAATTGCTAGAAATAAAAAGGACTATTACATACTGTTAAAAGGATTAACTCAAGAAGAATACACAAATACTAGACATATATGCAATAACAGAGCTTTAAGATACATAAAGTAAAAACTAACAGGGATGAAAGTACAAGTAGACACATCTATAATTAGAAGCTTCAACATTCCTCTCTCAGCAATAGATATAATGAATAGATGGGACATGAGCAAGAATATAGAAGAACTGCAGAATGGTTCAACCAACTGGATCTGTCATAAAACACTCTACCCAAGAGCAGCAGAATAGACATTCTTTTCGAGTGCATGGAACATTCACCAAGATAGACCATCTCATAGATCATAAAATAAGGCTGAGAAATTGAACATCATTGAAATAGTACAAAGTATCTTCCGAGGCTACAAGAAAATTAAACCAGAAGTAACAACAGAAAGATAATATTTCTAAATACTTGGCAATTAATCATCAAATCTTAAAATAATGGGCAAAAGAGAAAGTCTCAAAGGAATTTGAAAATAGTTTGAAGTAAATGAAAATCAAAATACAAATTGTAGGATGAAGTTAAGTGTTTAGAGGGACATTTATAGCACTAAATATGCATATTTTAGAGGGAAAAATGGTCTTAAAGAACTTAAGCTTCTACCGTGATACACTTGAGAAAGAACAAATTAAACTCAAATCAATAAGAATGAAGGAAATTATAAAGACAAAAGCAGAAATCAATGAACTTGAAAACAAAAAATAGAGAAAAATCAAAGAAACTAAAAATTGGTTCTTTGAAAAGATCAATGCAATTTGTGAAGCTCTAGCAAGAAAACAGAGAGAATGCAAATGATTGATACCAGGAATGAAAGAAGGGACATTACTATCAACTGTAACATTAGAAGGAAAATAAGAAATATGTCAAATAATTCTACTCACATAAACTAGATGAAATGGATTAATCTCTTAAAAACCACAAACTCCCAAAACTCACCTCAGATGAATAGGTAGCCTCAATAGTTCTACAACTATTGAAGTAATTGAATTTGTAGTTAAAAACATTCTGATGGAGAAATCTCCAAGCCCTGTTGGTTTCACTGGCAGTAAGAGGATTTTGAACGTTCACAACACAAAGAAATTATGTGTTTGAGGTGATAGATATGCTAATTACCTGATTTTATCATTACATGTTGTATACATGTATTGAAATATCACTCTATCCCATAAATATGCACAATTATTACATCAACTAAAAAGGGAAAAATGTCTTTACATGAATCCCAGGTACTCTTAAAATACTTGTTTGATAGACCATAAAATGCTCAAACAGCACGATGGGCTTTAAAATAATTCAAAGGAAAATACTAAAAGAAAATTGGTGGTGATAAAAACAGGTGAATATAATTATTTTGATAACTTTTTTTTTTTTTTTTGAGACAGGTCTCACTGTGTTCCCCAAGCTGGAGTACAGTGATGGGATCATGGCTTGCTGCAGCCTTGATCAACCTGAGCTCAAGCAGTCCTCCCACCTCAGCCTCTTGAGTAGCCCTGACTACAGGCATGTGCCACCACGCCTGACTAATTATTTGTATTTCTCATAGAGAAGGGGGTTTTGCCCTGTTGCCCAGGTTGGTCTCTAACTGCTGGTCTCAAAGTGATCCGCCCACCTTGACCTTCTAAAGTGCTGGGATTACAGATGTGAGCTATTGTGCCAGGCCAAGAACACTTTAAAAACTATAATCATTGGAACAAACAGAACTCAACAGATGGGATACATTTTTTACTAAACCCAAAGAAGGTGAATTGAAAAGTGATGTTGAAAAACTAATCCCAAACATAAGACAGATAAGGGGATAAAAAATATGAAAGAAAAATTAAGAAACGTAGTATATAGCTTGAGGGACTCCAATACATGTCTAGTGAGAAGCCCAGGCATAAAGAATGGAGTGAAAGGTGGAGAGGCAATAGCTAAAGAGATAATAACTGATAAGCTTTCAGAATTGAAGAAGGACATTAGCATTCAGAATGAAAGTACACATTGAGTGCTGAGCAAAGTAAATATATGTTGAAGGGTGACAACAAGAAAAATTACCTCGTAATTAGATACAAATGTACATCAGAATTTATACCAACCAATCTCTGACACTTGCCCATATTACATTAGAGTAAGTTGTGTAAATGAAATTAGAATTGTTATTTTCATTTATGTAGCCTCCAAAGCCCCTAGAAAAGGGCTTTGCTGATTGTAGATACACAGTATATTTGTTGAATAAATGAAAGAAAACCTAGGGAAGGAAAACGACTTCTCTCTATCTTGCTTTCCCATATCTGTGGTCATTAATCAGGGTATAACTGCCTCATGCTGACTTTTTCAAGTGTGAATGGGAAGGAGTTGGTGTCTGAACTTGGATCTTTCTAAATCATTTTTCATGGCTTTTGTATTCCTAAGGGAGAAATTTTTTTTTAGGGATCTGAGGTTAGGATGCTTGCTCTGGCTTTGTTGTGAATTCAGATCATATCAGGTAAGAGTCTATATCCTAGTCTCACCTTCCTGAAATGACAGGCTTGGCTTTAGTGCAACTTTGTTTTTAACTGCCTGTGTCCATCCAGCTACTGAAGTCAAGGCACTAGGGTAGTTTGGTCTGAGGAAGATCTAAATGGAAAAACCATTTGCATTCTAAGCTTTCATCAGTGAAAAGCTATGTTGAGAAATAAAAATATGCCTTTAAGGGGACATAGTTTGTCTGCCATGACTGATTTCCTGGACCTGCCGCCCTCATGCTATTTCAAGGCCTCTCCAATCCTGTCTTCTGTCTTGGGCAGCAGCAGCCCTCAGCTCCCAGTGAAAACCTTTTCCATATTCTTTTTTATGCTGCATTTTTGCTGAAAATGCTATATTCACATAATTTAGGTGATAACATAGGCATGGTTTTCCCAATATTTCCCTCATCTTTCTTCCTGATAATGAATATTTAGACAAAATCCTAATCATCTACTTTTTAAAAATCCACTGGAATCACGATTAAAAAACTAAACTGGAGATTTCTGTGAATTTCCATCTCGCACTCCCTTCCTGTGAATTTCCCTCCTGTGGATTCCAAGGTCATTGACAGAATATTGAGCTAATCAAAAGCAAAATGTTTCAGCAGCTTTCAAACACTGATTTCAAGGGGTTGTTTGGATTTTCTCTATATTAGTATTATGAGATTTCAGGATTTCCAGTTAGATGTATGGATAAAAATAATTTTAAATTAGTGTCTAATTAGAAATAATTAGAAACTCATTCCAATCTGTAAAATTCAGCAGGGATCATTATTCAAAAAGTCATTAAAATCAATGTGTTATTGACAAAAAGAATTTGTATCTCTCATCACTTACACAAAACTTTGGAATTTTCTTTCTTTGATCTTGACAATCAGTAGCTTTATTGTGTTAATCATAAAACATTTTCTTAATAGATTTATCTAAATTATGGGAAAGTCAATAGTTACCTGAGGATGAATCTTTTTTTTTCTCTCACTGAGGAAAAAAATATCAGAAATAGAAGTGTTAGTGGCATATAGTTTACACATTTTTCTTAATAACTTGCAAATAAATGTCACATTATTTTTGTCTATGTAGAATGCTAAATACTGTGATGTCATGGAGTATTTTGTAGGCATAGCCCCTGATGAACAAGGTAATTTGTACGTTTGTGTGCGAGTTATACCCAGATACGATATTACACCCTAGTCCCTGTCTTTGTAGTTGATAAAGTTATAGGTTCAAATTAGAAAAAGATGGTGGTTAGGAAGAGAGGTCTTTAAAGATTGCTCACTCCTGTAATGTGTGGATAAAGACTAAATATTTTAAATCATAATCCTAATTACAAGTATCATTAATGAAATGTAAGCCTCAATCAGCGATACCATATTTTATTATAGCACTGAAATAAAAAAGAAACATGGGGAAGTTGTAGCATTTCCCACTGTTAGTTTATAAATAACAATATTTAAGCATAAAATATTAAACCAACATAATTAAGGCTCTTATACCTCAAGAGTCAGTTAGCAATAATATTGAAAGTATCTAAATTACTAAATAGTAGAGGAATAGACTCCCATGTAGTCTGGCTGCACTAAAATAGAAACGTCTCAGTTAAAGTCAGTGCCATGTTTTGTAAGGAACCAGTTAGGCTTATGCAGTTAGTTAGAATAAGATGCCTGAAGTGTGAATGTATAAAGTTGACTGTCATACACCGTGACCCTCTGCAGCTCTCCAGTGCTCAGTTCATGCTTCTCTTGTAAGTGTAGCTTCTTGAAGGCTTGTGTGAGAGCTGTTGAGAGTGAGGGTAAATTTCCTAATATTTCTCCTGCTTCAGGTAGAGAGTTAAGAAAAAGGGTGGGGTAGGGTAGGGAGGGACTTAAAACATTCCTTTTTTGCAGATTTTTTTGAAGGTTCAAAAGTGGAGAGGTGAAAGTCAAATATGTCATGTTTCATAGTACTTGAGCAGCTGCAAATTTCCTACTATAGAAAAAATGATCTTGTGGATGGTTCAGATGTACACCTCAAGATAATTGAAACTTTCACCAGGGGTTTTGGACTTTCTATAAGAAAAAAAAAAACAATAATTGGAAATTGTTCATTGTGAATACATTAGATTTCTACAGACAAAACATTCATGAAGTGCAATTATAGCCAGTATTGCTATATTAGTATGAATGTTAATAGCATGTTTGTTTTTGAAATGGGTTATGCATTCTGATAAATGTCTGCTTTAATCTAGTCATCTGTGTATCACTTGTCTAAGTACTCTCATTTAAGATGCCATATCCCTTCTTGTAGCAATAAAGGGGTAAAGCAACATTAATATTAAATAATTAGAAAAACAAAAGGGGAATGATTAAACATATTTACATAATTGAAATAACACTGTGTCGCAGTGGGAAATCGGGACAATGTTGTCTCCTTTCAAAGTAATTCATAATTCAGATTTTTAATTATGGCATATTCATTCATTTAAAGATGATTCTGGATGAGAGGGCCACTAATGAAATACAATCATTAGCATCTAAACAAAGTAATTTACAAAGTCTCCTTTAGGGGAAAAGATTTCTAGAACATCATCAATCACACAAGATATGCAAAAACAAGCAATTAAACCACACACAAGAACTACAACAGCCTTATAGATCAGTAATGTACACATGAAAACATAACTGATTACAATGATTAGACTAGGGTAGTGTGGTTAATTTGTATTTTATGTAGTGATTCCATGGAAGAATGCACCCGGACAGACACATTACACACAAGAGGAACTTCGTTTCATTCATACATACTTAAAACACATTACCAAAACTCCCCAAAAAACCCCACCTTGAAATTTGAGTCATTGCCTGGACATCCATGTGGGATCAAAATTCTGCCCAGTTTAGTAAAACATCTTCCTTTCTCTTGCCCCTTTTTTTGCCTGCTGCTTGCTTTTATAAACTGGCAAAATGTGGAATTAGGAGAGTATTTTGTGAGAGGCAGGTGCTACATTGGTTTCTCATTATTTGCTCAAATCCTGCTTTAGGCTTCCAGTGACAAAGTGCTTCCTGCCCTCACGGGGTCAGTGATTTACTGGCTCTTCCTCCACATACACAATTATGAATCATTAAGCATGCAGCAGGCCTAACTGGATAGTAGGATTCTCTGACTTTTAATGCCTGTATACAGTATCTTGCTAACTGAACCCACAAAAGGGGCTGGTTTCAAACACTGCTCCTATGGGCCGAATTCTAATCTTGTTGAAAACCTACAGTACTTCCTTCTGCCAGCTGGTTTTTCTTTGTGAAGGTAGAAGGAAGGCTTTGGTGTCAGAGGAGAAGAAATTAGAAGAGTGCTATTGTGTGGGGAGGGGGGACTTTACTGAGGAGCTGGCACCCCAGTGTAGGCTGAGCTGCCTTTGATAACCACTAGCTACAGAAGCCAAAATATGCTCTATTTAGTACTCGAAGGATAAAAATACTGGTTAATTTTCAACAGTGCTCCTTCATTTGACTTTACAATTCACCACAGTGAACATTAATGCAGGAATGGCTTGGTTGAGGAGGAGTTTAAAATTAGAGCCCCTCTTCTCATTAGCCCCAACAGCCTGACCCAGGGTGACTGAGAAGCAATTTGTCGCCAGATTCTCATTTTTCTCCTGTTATGGCTCCTTGTAAATGAAGCGCGGCAATTTATTGTAGCACCTCTAGGAGTCAAGAACATAATGTGTAAAACACATACAAAAAAATCTTTCTTCACATTCATTAACACCCAGCACATAGAGGCTGTTCACTTTTCCCTCTAATGAAGGAGGGGGATCTTAAATCTGAAGCTTTCCATCAAGTGAAGAAGTCCTCTTCAGGCCATTAGACGGAGGCTGAGTTGGATTGAAGAAAGGTCATTGACAAAAACAGAGAATGGCAATACGAGGAAAAATAGAAAATGGATAAAAGGGAAGACTTTACAAGCCTCGAAGAATCGAGAGTACATTTTTGGCATCAGTGATCAACCCTTCTCGTCTCCCAGTGTATTTTCTGTTGTCAGTGAAGAAAAGAATATCTGGCTTTTTATTTAGCTGGAAATTGCTCTAGTGTTTGGTCAATTCTCATTTCTTCACCCTTGATCTGACCTTGCAAGAGGCATTAAGTTCGGTTCATTTGAAGAGTGTATTGTCTATGATCTTTAAAACACATCTGCTTCTTCCCCCTACCCCCGAGCTTTAAAAAAAATTGTGGTGTCCATGGTTTTAATGCATTCTGATTGTGTAATAGGCTGCTCTTGCCCAGGGCTGGCCATGTGCTTTATCTTACTTGCGTGATTAATTCTGACTAATGATTTTGTTGTGTGGGGGTCCCACAAATGGCGCCTCCAGATGAACCTAATAACAAATTACTATATGGAGAAAATTGCAAGAGTCCAGGAGTCCTCATCTGATTAGATGTTGAACGTTGGTGTCTAGGGTACTCAGATGCTCTTCCCTACTTTATAATGTACTGATAGGCACTCAATATTTCTGGTAATAATCGTGGTCTTTTAAAACTCATTTCAGAAAAGTAAAACTTTGAGTTTGTAGAACCAGGTGAAAATGTCAGTAAAATCTGACAGATTTTCTTTTGAGAGTTTCTTGAGTGTCTATATTAAGTGCCAGCCAGGTACCGTGCCAGGCAAATAGCATAAATTAAGTTGCTCCTCACAACACCATATGAGCATGTGAAAATAGAAAGAGGAGATTACATATAGTAATATAGAGTCCAGATATTATTATCTTCCTTCCTCCTCACTATGCAGATGAAGAAACTGAGGCACAGAGAGGTTAAATTACATGCTGAAACTTACAGTTAGAAAGGGGCTGAGCCAGGATTCCCACCCAGGTTTTGTTTTGCCAAAGCCTGCATGCATCCTCTTGACCATATGAGCTACCACTGAGGGCACTTTTTGTTCTAACCTCCAATAACACCTTCCTCTTCTTGTTTCAATTAAACTTAACAAACATCTTTTATTAATGCTACACATTAAAATTTTCTCTTTAAACTATTGAGATTTATAATACTAAGGTTCTTAAAATTCTATTTTACTGACTATATCAAATTTATTGTAGGGAATTTAACACTACCATCTCTTTTCTGCTTAACCCAAATAATCAACTTGCAGTTTTATGTTGCTTTATTTTTCTATTGTTTATCCTTCTTAATCCTACTCTTAGTATATCTGATACTTGGTTTGGACTTGCTATATAGTCAGTTGATCTTTGGTTTTTAATATTTTATTTGTCCTTATCCATAAAAGTAAGGTCTATTGACCAAATATGGTTCATATTTGAAGGACAAAATTTGACAGTTTAAAAAGGTGAAATTAAAGAAAATTTGAGAAGAATTCAACCACGTTGTTCTGCCTTTTGGGTCTTCGGTCAGCACCCAGGTAGAACAGGCTGGTGGCACAGTCTGGTATTCATAACTCATTCCTAGATGGGATCTCAGATTTTACCTGGGCATATGCTGCCACCTGAAAACTCCATGAGATACAGACCTCAGCAACTTAACAGTGAAAGAACATTAGATGGTTCAAATGGCACAGCTGACATCTCAGTGTCACCTGGTGACTGTGATTGCGTGCATCTTTCAAAGTTCAGCTGGACTGTAAGTTCCACATGGAAGGGAGGGTGTCAGTCTTACTGTGTTCCTAAGGGCAGAGCATAGTACCTGCCAACCAGGAGACACACAAGTTATTACTGATGGCAGAATTCTTCTTTAACTAAAGGGGGCCTGTAGTGTCTGCTCTCTGTAGGTTTTAGATAAACTTGAGCAAATGTACATTAGCCAGAAACGGATGGTCAACATTTTCTGATTGTTTATTATTTTACTTAGAACCATTCAATTACTTTTGAATTGTTGTCACATCCTGCCATAATTCTTATTTTCTTCAATGGAATGTGATTCCTTGGGAGACAAGAAATTTTGCTGTGTAATTCTTTTTGTATAGTAAGCACTAAATAAAAATTGTGGATTGATACTCTAAGCATTTATTCATCTGTTGATTGACTCAGAAAACATGTATTTGGAACTCCTGTATGCTGCCATGCTCTGTGCCAGGTGTTGGAGATAAAAAGGTGAAAAATTCATGTTCTTAATAAGTTCAAGGGTAGTGAGGAGAGACAAATACATAAACAGATGCAAAAACGGCATTTCTTCACTGATGATATTCCAAGCTGAGGAGCCACAAACTCTGTCTACACATCCAGTATCCAGGACTGTGGAGTTGCTATAGTCAATTGAGCTTTGGTTTTTGGATCATTGACTGGATTTATTTCTCACCTTTCAAAAATCTGCTTTAGTGTGAAGACACCAGGATACAGATTATGAAATCAGTCATGCTCAGAGTTTGAAACAAATACATTCAATATCTTCAGAATTGTCCCACTCAGTTAAATCTTAATTCAATTTCTATATGATGTCACTTGGGTATTTGAAGGCTGTTTTCAGGTCCTCATAAGGTCTCTCTTCCAGTTCATTCTGCTTTATTTCATGTTTCCCACTTGTGTAAAACATGAAGACCATAAGAGACAAATTTATAGTGAAGCTAAATTTCAAGGTACCTCACTCACATAGGGCCCTAGAGATGTGCTCACATGGGCATATATCTTTGTAAAACTGCTGCCCCTTTCCACTTAGAGTTCCCATTCATCACACTTCCCCTTGGGTAGAGTATTGTCATAATGGCCTTGAACATTTCTGGGGTGCGACTAAGGGAAAATGGATTTGGACATACATATTGTCTGGATTCAGTGGGATCCGTTTATGTGGCTTGAAGTCACTTCTGCATATACTTAAATTATTCCAGCTACTGTAATCCTGATTTGAAATTTGAAATGAAACATGAAATTCCAAGGAATCCTGAATAGCCAAAACAGTCTCGATAAAGAAGAAAGTTGGAAGACTCACATTTCTTGATTTCAAAACTTATTGCAAAGCTACAGTAGTCAAACAGTGTAGTAATGACATAAGGAGAGACATAAACAAATGAAATAGAATTGAGAACTTAGAAACAAACCCTCACATATGTGGTAATTGGTTTCTAACAGGAGCAACAAGACCATTCAATGGTTTCTTCAACAGATGGTTCCAGGAAAACTGAACACCCATATGCCAAAGTGCCACTAAAGTATTCTTCAGGCAGTAAATAGGTGGAAAAGTATTGTAGAGGTGTGTCAAGCCCTTATGTGATATAAATATTATGTTATTATAATGGATTTTGTGGTATCTTAGTAACTTTTCCAAATTTAATATTTCTTATTCTAAATAAATATCTACTTTCATGTCTAATTTTCTCCTTATAATTATTTTTCTTAAAGAAATCCCTTTTCTGTACACCAATTGTATAAGCTTTAGGTCCCCTAAAGTCTGGATTTGTATCTGGAAATCAGGCAGGATCGCCACTAATCCACATAGCACATGGCATGACACATAAACTAGTTGAATTTCAGCTGTGCTCCCTCCCTGGGCTGGGTGACCTCACACAAAGTCCATTTTGTAAATTCTACACAGCAGCCTGTCACCTGCTATATATGATGTTTTGAGTGGGTATGATCTCAGTAAAAAGTAAAACTATCTTCTTCTAGACACCACAGTTCTAATATGAATCTTTAAAAGAGGTAATGACTGTTGTTTGGGCATTGAGGCAATTAAGCACTCTGTGATTTCATAAATTTAAAAAATATTTATTGAATACCTACCCTGTTCAAGGTCCTGTGAGAACCAAAAAGACAAGTGAGACCAAATTTTTCCAAGTCATAGTTTAGCAGGGCTGCTAAGACATACTCATAACTTAGTACCATATTATAAACAGTGACACATCCCAGAGAGGCTCCGAGGAAGCATGATGGGTAGAGTGATACTATCAAGTATTGTCTAAACTGGCACACTTTGAGAGTGCAAGAAGATGCTTCTAATAATTATGCTAAGACCACAGACATAAAGTGGGGTGGCCCTGGGCACATCAGGACCAAGCAGTCACCTGGTTATGGAGAACTGTGGCTGAGGAAAAATCACAGTGGAAAGAGGAATCCATGTTAGATATAGAAACTGAGGCCAGAGAACCAGCGAGTTACAGACATGAGAAGTAACAGATCATAGACTTCTGATCACAACTTGTCTCAAGGTCGACAAGACCATGGTGCTCCCGATGCCTCAGAGAAATGTTTGTTGTTCGTTATGACAGTGAAAAAACTCAGACAGACACTAATAAGATTACGTACCTCAGAGTAGTCTCTATTCTGAAGTCACATATGAAAAAGTATTTTTCAGTAGTGGTCAAAAGCATTTTCTTAAGAGACAATGTTTTCTGATCGAATTATGTTTTAAAATTGTAACATTATACTGTCTGTCCTACCTTTATCAGGTTGTCTGCAACCTGATTAGTTGCCTAAAAGATTATTATTTCCCTGTGTTCAACCCACATGTCTCAAAGGACAGGGCTGAGAGCAACCAATCAAAACCCAGGGTTTGGAAATGGCCAAGTATCATGAGGAATAATCCATGGACTATTTTAGATACAAAAATTCTGACAGCTTGTTCTTGTGACAAAGATGTTAACAAGGAAAGAAAATGGCACTAATTTAATCTATTCTTATAGTTCATTCTAAAATGAGACTAGCATGACACCAAGTTATAATAATAAATACTATAGTAATTTCACGATTCTTCCTACGTGCTGTTCACAGTCCTTTCACATGCAAATATGCCATCCATTGCCTCATGACAGCAATTTTAAGTGCATTAAAGAGTTCTGAATCTTCTTATACTTAGCTCCTAATTACGTTGCAGGAACATACACAGAATAGTACCGTATACTGGCACTTGCTTGATAGCATCTCTCTTTACAGTGGGTTCCTCTCCTCCTGACAGAGCGTCTGTGTTCAGGAACATAGGTTGCACCAGTAAGATAATCACTAGGAGTAGTGAAAGAGAGAAGTAAAATTTGCCAGAAATGAAGTCATCGTGAAATAATCAATACACCTTTGTTTTGTAATAGAAATTTGCATTTACATAAAGTTTCTTTTAAAATGGAGAATTGTTAAAAGATGTGTTTAAAGATTTTTTAAAAAGTTTTTGAGGACATGCTTGAAAAAGACCACATTATAACTATGAAGAAAAGATATTCAAGATCAGTGCTCTTGGGTATCCCTTCCTTGCCTTTGGGGCAGGCAACTGGCCACAGGTGCATTGGGTGCAAAGTACTGTATTGGTATTGGGTGAAATTCCAAAGAAAGCAGAAGTGTTATGATTTTTTTTAGGACCTTAAAACCCACACCAATTGGGATTTTTTCTTATGTGTTAGTGGTTGCTAGTGGCTGACTCACAGAATGCTTAGATCTAGTAGGCTGGATGAATGTGGTGTTTTTTGGTGGCTTCAAAGAGAATAAAAAGTCTGGAGAAAGCATCTTTCCCGGATTTAATCTAGTTTATGAGCCATAGTACTATCTAAAGCAAGCTTGTTTAACCCGTGGCCTGTGGGCCACATGCTTCCCAGGACAGCTTTGAATGTAGCTCAACACAAATCTGTAAACTTTCTTAAAACATTAGGATTTTTTTTTTTAACTCATTAGCTATCATTAGTATTAGTATGTTTTATGTGTGGCCCAAGACCATTCTTCTTCAAATGTGACCCAGGGAAGCTGAAAGATTGGACACCCCTGGTCTAAAGGTAGCCCAAAGTAAGTATATTGGAAAACCCCTACTTCAATGAAACTATTGAGAAGTGGTGGTCAATTTCATTACGGGCTTTTGTTTTTAAACACTGTCATGTTTGGTGGTTTAATGGCAAGTGGTTGTGAAGGACTGAATGAAAATGTCTACTTTCTGGGAAATGACTTTGGATTGGGTCCCTCCCACCCCTTCTATGCAAATTTCTATGAATCCAAAATTGTTAATGAAGGAACATTCCAGGTGACAATGCTTCTCACCCATTTCTTTAGCATCTTTCCCACCAGGAGCATGAAGACCAGGCTCTGACCCTGTCAGTAACTTCTCTGTGTGCTTGTTTAATTAATTAAGGACTGTAGATGTATCACAGCCTCTGAATTCAGCTTAATAGCCTTAATTATTCAGGAAAACAATACACTGTGTAAATTAGTACACACCAGACATGACATAATTACCAGGGCAGGGTGGACAGCATTTTGTTGAAGTGCTGCTTTAAATGACTCATTTCAATGTTGAAAATGTATTTTTTTTGTATTTGAGAGCTAATGTACTGAATTGTTCTTTCAGAAATCTGGCTCCACTTGCTTTAAAAAGCCAGGTAGGAGGAAAATAATAAATTCTGTGTCTTCTGGGATAAAAACCACATTTTGTATTTTACTGCTGGGCGGCACAATCACTGTAATTCTGGAAGGTTGCTATTACTGTATGAGCAAACTTTTTTTTGTATTACTACTGTTTATTTTAAGGCAGGGGCATGTTCTCTAGTAGACACATAATGAAAATGGCCTTGTATTAAAATTGTTTACCTGCTGTTTGCTGAGAGGAGTTGTAAAATTGGAAATAGAAAAGACTTCCTATGTCACCTAGCCCATCCCAGGAAGGGCAAAGAAAAAGATTATATCCTAATGCAGCTTTTCTTGGGGAGTCCGAAATAGACCACAATCTTCACACGTCTCACGGAGTAATTTCTTGGAGGCAGGATGAGATTGTTTGTGTCAATTCAGGAGGTAAAACAGTATTTCTACAGATGTTGAAAAAGAGGGGTAGCAATTTATTGACAAATTTATTGACTGAGGTCCCACGTTTGAGGACTTTAAGATCAAAAGAAATCTGTAACATTCCCTAAATTGATTGTGCTGAATTATGCAATCAAGTAGGGTTTTCCTACTAATGTATCCAGTTATGTGGGTCAGTACATAAGCATTGAGAGGAAAATGATATTCTCTCTGGAGATAAAATGTACTATAACAATGGCTTGGTTTGAATTTTACTACTTCTCCTTTCCTTCCTAAATTTGCCAGAGGCCATGAGAAGAACAAGAAATGGCAAAAATGTACGTAAAATCAGGAAGAAGCTGATGAGACATAAGAGGGCTAGATAATTTACATCAGAAATGAACCCCTTATCCATCAAAGGTTGAAGTGACATTGTAGTAATAAAGCTGAATTCGCCGTTGGCAAAATTGTGGAGCAGTCCTGGTTGTCGCTTCTCCTGGTTTTGAAGACATTTCCATCATTTTCTCCACCCTTTCTCTCTCCTGTTAGTCCCCACTTACCCCTGCTTTTCCACCCTGGGACCCAAGAACCCCACCTAGTCAGCCAGAATATTCACCAAACTAAATTGGAAAGAAACTGATGTTGGCTATTTACCCATGTATTTTACAATTTCAGCTTCTCATTTTGGCACACCCCTTCTGTCAGACCTCCATTGTGATTAGAGAAGCTCTTACTTAGCAAGCCTTTGTCACTTGAGAATTTCAAGGGCCTTCATACTGTGACTGTGGTCAGCAGCTGCTAATATGGCCCCTGGTGATCCCTGCTTCCTGGTGTTTGTCCCTGTGTGTCATTCCTTCCGCTTGAGAGTGGCTGGAACTAGTGACTTGCTTCTAACAAATAGAATATGACAAACATGATGAGATACCACTTCTGAGATTAGGTTGCAAAAATACTATGGTTTCTTTTTTAGGCTTGCTCTGTCTGAAGGAGGCTGGTGTCATTTTGAGCTGTCCTATGGGAGGGAACAGAAGGAAGCCTTTGACCAACAGCCAGTGAGAAGCCAAAGCCTGCTAATGACGTGACTAACCTTAGAAGGTGATCCTCCTGTGTTAAACCTTCAGATGAGAACACAGACCTAGATGACAGCTTCCCTGGAATTTCATGAGAGACCTTGAGCCGGAGACATCCAGCTAAGCTATGCCCAGGTTCCTGACCCACAGAAAATGTGAGATAATAAATTTTCATTGTTTTCAGCTTCCAAATGTTGTTACACAACGAATGATAAACAATGAACTACCTCATTTATAACAACAATATATTTAAGTTAAAACAATAATTAAACTGAACTCAGACTAATGAGTTCTGGTGGTTGGAACACAGGGCTAATGAGGCTAAGTTTATAATTTTTGACCCACTTCTGAACCCAAGTAGTTGCTTAACTTTTGTCCTGATCACAGGTTACACCATATTGGGCTACATTATACATTTTGCCTTTCATTCCAAGGGTATTTCCACATTTAGTTGACTGTGGAACACTTTTTCAAGCAGAATTTCATGAGACTAGTGCTCTAAGGAACACAGTTGGGGAAACATTGGTAAGCTATTTTCTGTTGTTGGACATATAAATTGTTGGCAGTTTTTAGCCTTTATAAATAACGATCATCTTGGAGAACATCTTGAACCATTTCCTAGAATACATCCCTAAAAGTAAAATGGCTGGGTAAAATAGTGTAAATTTTTTATATAAATTCTCAGATTACTCTTCAGAAACATTACACCAATTTTATATTTCTACCTTAGTGTGTTTTCCTCAAACCCTAACACTGGAAATTATTTTAAAACATTTGTCAGTTTGATGGGTGAAAACTGTATCATGTATTTTATAATACATTTTATGTTTTTGACTACAAATGTAGTTAAACATTACATTTTTCTTTGGCAAATTGCTTATTTTTGTTCATCTTTACTCATCTTTCTATTCATATGCTTGACTTTCTTCATTATTGTGTGGAAGTTTTTTATATGATTTCATGTGAATATAGTGCTTTGAAGCCAAATAGCAGGGTAAGAGTTTGGAGAACCAACAAAGGACAGGGGTTGCGGGCACATTATTTTAGATAGCGTGGTTGGTAAGACTGCTCAGAGGAGGTGACATTTGTTTGTTGGAAACACCTTTTATTTGCCTTCGTGCAGGAGATTGTGCATTTGTCCCTCTAGGTTCACTCTCTGCCCTTCCCACAGAGCTCCTCTCTGGGAGGCTGGCCCGTGGACACTGTGACAAACACTTCCTCTGGCTTCTCATTGGGTTTAGCAAATGAGGAGCCCAGCAGGAGATTAGAGGGTGGAAGAAGAGTGAGAATGGGATATTTCTTTTCTTTCTCTATTTTTTTTTTTATACTTTAAGTTCTAGGGTACATGTGCACAACGTGCAGGTTTGTTACATATGTATACATGTGCCATGTTGGTGTGCTGCACCCATTAACTCGTCATTTACGTTAGGTATATCTCTTAATGTTATCCCTCCCCCCTCCCCACAATAGGACCCGGTGTGTGATGTTCCCCTTCCTGTGCCCAAGTGATCTCATTGTTCAATTCCCACCTATGAGTGAGAACATGTGGTGTTTGGTTTTCTGTTCTTGCGATAGTTTGCTGAGAATGATGGTTTCCAGCTGCATCCATGTCCCTACAAAGGACACAAACTCATCCTTTTTTATGGCTGCATAGTATTCCATGGTGTATATGTGCCACATTTTCTTAATCCAGTCTGTCACTGATGGACTTTTGGGTTGATTCCAAGTCTTTGCTATTGTGAATAGTGCTGCAATAAACATACGTGTGCATGTGCCTTTATAGCAGCATGCCTTATAATCCTTTTGGTATATCCCCAGTAATGGGATGGCTGGGTCAAATGGTATTTCTAACTCTAGATCCTTGAGGAATCACCACGCTGTTTTCCATAATGGTTGAACTAGTTTACAGTCCCACCAACAGTGTAAAAGTGTTCCTATTTCTCCACATCCTCTCCAGCACCTGTTGTTTCCTGATTTTGTAATGATTGCCATTCTAACTGGTGTGAGATGGTATCTCATTGTGGTTTTGATTTGCATTTCTCTGATGGCAAGTGACGATGAGCATTTCTTCATGAGTCTGTTGGCTGTATAAATGTCTTCTTTTGAGAAGTGTCTGTTCATATCCTTTGCCCACTTTTGGATGGGGTTGTTTTTTTCTTGTAAATTTGGTTGAGTTCTTTGTAGGTTCTGGATATTAGCCCTTTGTCAGATGAGTAGATTGCAAAAATTTTCTCCCATTCTGTAAGTTGCCTGTTCACTCTAATGGTAGTTTCTTTTGCTGTGCAGAACCTCTTAGGATATTTCTTTCTCTGCTCCACTCTCCTCAGTGGTCACCTTGACTGATTGTAGTCCTTGGCTGAAGGTCATTGCTTCTCCCAAGGCAGCTCTCTCTACATGATCCTCTAATTATTGGTTCCAGCAGCCACACTATCCCTTCATACCCCAGCTCTAGAAATAGTAACAGTTTTATCTCTTGTAGTTTACCTACCCCCAAGCACACCTTTATCACTAGTCCTTTGCAAATATACTACCTTTAAATTATCCTAATTTGAGTGTGCCATCTGTTTTCCTTTTGGGCCATGTACTAGAACCTGTTGGTGCCCCACCAGATCCCTTCTACCTGGCCGGTATAACTGTCTTCCTGCTACTGTGACTGTTGACTGCTTATGGCTTATAGTTGCAGTCTTCTCCAGAGAATTGCCTTTGGCCCCTGGGAGTCACCTTGCTCAGAAATGCCTGGGAAGTTAGGCCCTCCTACCCTGGGGGCAGTCTGCAGTCAATGCTGACTGATTGGAGGGACCAGGATACAAAAACCTAAGCCCTTAGCTAAGGTAACTTGACAAAAGAACAACATGTGATGAATCATTTTACAGATTCTTGGCAGTAATATGAAACCTCACTATTTAAAACTGTGAGATACTTTCCCAGCTAGACAAATTGACGATAAAGAAGAGAGAGAAGACAGACCATATACTTGGGAGTTTCATATGTGAGAAAGGGGATAAAATCATCAATAAATGATGCTGAGGTACTTGGCCATTATATAGTACAAGATAAAATTAGATTGCTATACCACATCATTCACAAAAATACATTCGAGATAGCTTAAAACCTAAATGTGATCAGCAAAGCTCTAAAACTTTCAATCAAAAAATGGGAGAATATTTTTATGCCTTTAGAAAAAAAAATTTTTAATTGACCCATAGAAATTGTATATATTTTTATTTATTGTATACAACATTGTTTTTAAATATGTATACACTGTGGAATGGCTCAATTGAGCTAATTAACATGCACATTACATTACATACTTATCATTTTTTGTGGTAAAAACAATCTACCCAGTGATTTTCAAAGTATGTTATTAACTATACAACCATGTTGTACAATAGCTCTCTTGAACTTATTCCTAAGATATAATTCTTAAACAGAGAAAGCGCGAAAGGAAAAATTAATACATTCTGACACACTGAAACATAAAACTTCTGTATAAAAGGTGGGAGATGAAAATAAAAGTCGTAGACTGAGAAAAGACATTGCAACTCATATTACCAATGAAATATTAATATGCAGAATATATAAAATGCTCTTAGAAATCAATACTCTCAGAGAGAAATATTGTTAAAATATATAATGGTAAACTGACAGAGGAAGATAGATGGCTGATATGGTTTGGCTGCATCCCCACCTAAATCTCACCTTGAATTCTAATAATCCCCATGTGTCATGGGAGGAACCCTGTGGGAGGTAATTAAATCATGGGGCAGATTTTTCCCATGCTATTCCCATGATAGTGAATAAGTCTCATGAAGTCTGATGATTTGATAAACAGCAGTTCCCCTCACATGCTCTCTCTTGCCTGCTGCCGTATAAGATGTGCCTTTCTCCTCCTTCGCCTTCCGCCATGATTGTGAGGCCTCCCCAGCCATGTGGAACTATGAATCCATTAAACCTCTTTTTCTTTATAAATTACTCAGTCTCAGGCCTGTCTTTATTAGCAGTGTGAAAATGAACTAAAACAATGGCCAATAAATATATTAAAGATGTCCAACTTCTTTTCTTAGGAAATGTAAATTAAAACAAGGACATAACATTTTATATTTACAAATTTATTAAGTTTGATAATATCCAATGTTGGTGATAATGCTAACAAAACAAGAACTCCAAGGCATGGCTGGAGGGAGGGAAAATAAGTATAAACACTTTGGAAAGCTATGTTGGAACTACCAAGTAAGGTTGACAATGCATATTCTCCATAGCCCAACAGTTCTACTTCTGGGAGCTTATCAGGGAGACACTCTTGTTCAAGGAGACATATACAAAGATGTATATTTCTGAGTTGTTAATTGTTACAGGCTAAGAAAATTTTATTGTCAAACAGCAGGGGGATGAAAAATATACACTGTTGTTTGTTGGTCCAGTAGAATGCCTAAGAATGAAATGAATTAATTGGATTTGAATGTATCAACATAGCAAGTCTCAGAGACATAATGTTGTGGCTTAAAAAAAAAGGCAACGTTGAATATAGAGTATCAAACATTTAGGAAGTTTATCCAAAGGAAAGAAATAAACATATATGAGTATGATAATACTTATTTCAGGAAAAGGGTTACTTCTGAGTAGACAGGAATGAGGAAGAGATGGAAAGTGAGACTGTAACTGTATTTGTAATGTTTTTTTTCTTTGAAAATAAGGACAATCTAAAGGGAATGTAGCAAAATATTAGTACAGACAATCTCAGTGGTGAATATATTAATATCATGTTCCCTGAGTGTAAATATAACATAACTTTAAAAAGACTAGATATTAAGGCCATGATATATAAAAAAATTTTAATGAACAATGAAAATAGTAAAGCTTATAAATAATGCCTAAGTTGTTTGTCTTAACATGGCTCTAAAACACCAGTTAAAGTCTTGTTGATGGAGAAGATACTTGATGTAAGGAATTAATAAACACCACCTGGGTCTTTGAAAAAAGCCTAAGCCTTTTGCCTCAAGGTGGGACAACCACGTGGTGATAATCATACTCCAGAACTCCCTTGGGGTCAGGCTGGGGCTAGACTATAGCTGAAATCACATCTTGAGTTTCTTTCCCTGCCTTATCCTGTTCCCCTTATATTATAATAATTTACTCAGGAGAAAAGTCTTTCAGTTAGTCACTTGTATAGAGATTCCTGTTTCAAGCTGTGTTTCTAGAGACCCTGATCTAAGATAGAGTTTGATTGACACAGCCTTGATTCTTGAAACAACAGTTTCACTTGGTATATAATTCTAGGTCATAACTATCTAATCTTGAAGTTGTTATTCCATTTACTTCTAGCTTCATTGTTGCTTTTGAGAAGTCGGGCGTCAGTCTAATTGATATTACTTTGTTGCTGGTTTGCCTTTTTACTGTGTATTTTAAAATTTACTGTGTATTTAAAATATTTTTATTTTATTCTGCAGGTTCATTACAATATCTCTACATATATGTTTCTTTTTATTTACCCTTTAGCATTTGTTTGGCTTCTGGAACCTGAGAATTTATGACTTTCATAATTTGGGAAAATTCTCAGCCATTTACTTTTCAAATATTGTCTATTTCTATTACCTTATTTCCAAACTTCAGTTAGATTTATTACTCTAGTCTCCTGTCACTTAATCACTTTTTTATCTTATGCTGTAATCTGTGTAATTTCTTCAGATTTATTTTCCAGTTATTTTCTCTTTAATCATTTCAAATCTGTTTAATATTATTTACTATATTTTAAATGTCTAGATATTTAATTTTTAAAAAAATACCTAATCATTTTTGTAGTGTCTTATATTTTCATTGATATATCATAGTTGTACATTTTTTTGGATACATGTGATAATTTGACGGATGCATGCAATATATGATCAAATCAGAGTAATTGGGATATCCATCACCTCATTTTTTTATGTTGGGAACATTAAAATTCTTTTTTAGCTATTTTGAAATATATGATAAATTGTTGTTAACTATAATTTCTGTACTATACCATCACATACTAGAACTTATTCCTTCTAACTGTATTTTTGTACCCTTTAACCAACTCTTCTTCAGTCCCCATACCCACTTCCTTTCCCAGCCTTTGTAACCATCATTCTGTTCTCTACCTCCTTGAGATTCAGTTTTTTAGCTTCCACATATAAGTGAGAATATGTGATGTTTGTCTTTCTGTGATTGGCTCATTTCACTAACATAATGACCTCCCATTCCATCCATGTTGCTGCAAATGACAGGATTTCATTCTTTTTTTATGGCTGAAAAATACTTCATTGTTACAGATAGCACATTAAAAAAAACTACTCATCTATTGATGGACACTCAGATTGATTCCATATTTTGGCTAGTGTGAATAGTGCTACAATAACCATGGTAGTACAGATATCTCATCGACATACTGATTTCCTTTCTTTTGGACATATGCCCAGCAGTGGGATTGCTGGGTCATATGGCAGTTCTGTTTTTAGTTTTTTGAGGAAGCTCTGTATTGTTTTCCATAATGGCTGTATGTAGTGAATCATTTATTAATTGTTATTAATTGTAGTATTGATACTCTTATTTTAATGGTATTTATTACATAGCCATTATATTCTATATATAATAATTCTAATATCTACAGTATTTGAAAGAGTTACTCTTTCAGTGATTTCTGATCACTTTTAGTATCTTATTTACTCTTGTATTTTATCTTTTTTTGTGAGCATATATATTTTTATACATTTTGCAGGGATTTTGTTGAAGCCTGGGATTTAGGGTAGGTTCCTTAATAGATGGTTTGCATTTACTTCTGTTGGGAACATGGTGAACTCCCATTCCAGCCTTAAAGAAATTTCTCAGCTTCAAATTAATGGGATCATAGAGGTAGAAAAAATTCTGGCTCCATACATACATGAAGAACAGATTGTTATGTATTCTAAAAGAATATTTTTTCTTCAATTTGGGGTCAAGGCTTAGACCTGCATTGTTTTTCCTGTTTTACTTTTAGGAGGAAAGATTTTCTTTCTAGCTCAGATGTTCCCTGTAGGTGTACTGTTTTTTTCTTTAGGGGGATCTGTGTACCTGAAAGAGGAGGAGGTCTCCAATCTAACTTTCTCTTTCAATGGGCTCTAGGTTTTGTTTAAAAATTGAGATCAGAGCGTCCAATTCAACTTTCTATAATGATAGAAACGTTCTGTATTTGTGTTGTTCAACATGGTATCCATCAGCCACTGTGATTATTGAACACTTGAAATGTGGCTTATGTAATTGAGAAATTTTTAGTTATTTTTAAAAATTTAAATAGTCACAGGTGGCAAGTAGCTACTGTATCGAACAGTGCAGCTCTGGACTATCAGGGATCAGCCATTGTCCCAGGACAGGCATTGTTTTCAGTATTCTCTTACCTTTTGAGATTAATGTTTTTGCTTTAACTTTTTGGTTTCTATGATTTTTTAAAAAAACTTCTCAAACTATTAAAATATCTAAAAATGTATTTTTAAAGCAATGTTAGCTGTTTTCTGCTGGGAAAGTTTTTTTTTTCAAGGTATGTAGTTTGCTGTGTTGCTGGGAATAGAAGTTGTAGATGATATATAAGCAGATTCTTGAATGGGACGACGAAGGAATTCACGCAAAAGTGAGATACAGGGGAGAAAAAAATGCAAGGTCCCTGGGGGAAGGAATATCTTTGAATATTTAAGAACTATCAATACCACAAGTGTAACTAGTATGGAGTACCAAGGGGGAAAAATAGTAGAAGATATAATGTCAGAGAGGCAGGCTAGAGATAGGTCTTTTTAGAGTATTATAGAGCATGGAAAGCAATTTGGATTTTTATTTCAACTATGGTGGGAAACCATTAGTAGTTTGAATGTGGGTGGGTAGTGTTATGTGATTTATGTTTTCCAAAGATTACTAGGATAGTTCCAAGGAATATAGGTAGCAAGATCAGTAGTTTAAGTGGGAGATGATGAACACTATATGGATTACCGTCTCTGTTCTTAAAACACACAAAAAGCACCACATACCATGGCACATTGATATCAATAGCATGCCTTTTATTACCAACATTGTTCATGCCACAATGCCCTTATCTCTACACCCGCTCCAAGGCAGGCCACTTGGAAGATGAATTCATGCAATGAGGGATTTTAATGCCATAATTTTACTTCTGCAAACTCTGCTTCCATTAATTATTTTCAACAAGATATATTTTAGTAAATTCCAAAGTCTTCTTGTTTAAGGTAATTTCTCATTCTGTTCCACAAATTACCTGGAATATATCATTGAATTAAATAGAATATCTGAGAGGAAAGGCTGTTTATGGGCAGGACATCATTTATTGAACATAAGTGCCATTATTCATCATTATGCTCATTACAGTACAAAGGATTTACCTGCTTTTGACATCTGGCCTTTTAAAGTCACCCAATTGTGGCTGCCTGTGAAAGGTTAAGAAGAAGTACAGTCCATTTCTCTAATGATAGAGCTGTAGAAGCTAATGGCAGCATAAACCATTCTAGACAACTAGGAACAACTTGAGTAGTACTTTTAATTACTTTTAGAGGAAAACCTGAAAACCTATCAAGAAAGAAAAATGGAAGTTTACTTTATAATGAAAAAGCTTTTACTTCTTGTTATTACTACCACGGATGAGGGGAGAAAAAAGGAAGCATATCTTAATATGAATGGAATTTAGTTTGTGTGTGTGTGTGTGTGTTTTCATGGGTAATTTACCCTAAAGAGCCCCTGAGTAGTAGAAAACTTGTAGGAAGAAGAAGAAGTTGGAGTCAAGTATGAGCTCCCATTCTGGCTGAATAATTTGTTGAGTGGCCTTAGGCAAGTCAGTTTTCCTCTTTGGCTTCATGTTCTAATATTCCACAGTTTTGCAACCTCTTTTCCCTTAAAGAAGGTAGTCAGTTTCTACTGGAGAAGTGTCTCACTTGTAAATAACTGCTTGACAGCTGTGATGTCTGCCTCTGCACCTGTGATCCACAGAGGCACTGACTTCAAAATTTTCTGTCTGCTGCTCATGCTGTATGTGTCATAAGCTTTAGTAATAATTTTGGATAATGAAGGTGGCACTGATAATGAAATTGAAAATGCACAAACTTGATATTTGTTGTATTTTAAATCTCTTTTATTAGGAAGTCTTCTAAAAAGCCTTAAGAGATATCGCTACTGTGAGCATAACCTACTTACAATACCCAATCAATGTCTTTTGCCCCTAATTTTTATTAGTGGTTGTATTAGTCAGGTTTCTCTAGGGGGACAGAATATATTTTATATATATAAAATGAGTTTATTAAGTATTAACTCACATGATCATAAGGTCCCACAATAGGCTGTCTGCAAGCTGAGGAGCAAGGAGAGTGAGTCTGAGTCCCAAAACTGAAGAACTTGGAGTCTGATGTTCAAGGGCAGGAAGCATCCAGCATGGGAGAAAGATGTAGGCTCAGAGGCTAGGCCAGTTTAATCCTTTCATGTTTTTCTGCCTGCTTTATCTTCTAGCTGTGCTGGCAGCTGATTAGATGGTGCCCACCTAGATTACAACTGGGTCTACCTTTCCCAGCCCACTGACTCAAATGTTAATCTCCTTTGGCAACACCCTCACAGACACACCCAGGAACAATACTTTGCATCCTTCAATCCAGTTAAGCTGACCCTCAGTATTAACCATCACAGTGGTACACTCCCTGCCGAGCACTCTCTGTAAAGAAAGGACAGGATGAGGATTAACCATTAGACATTTAATTTTGGTGGTGTTTTAAATATTCTATTTATACTTTAGAAGTAAGTTTCTAAGATTGCTTATCTAGGATTAATAAGAGGTAAGAGTAAGAAGATATGATTATGAGGAGGCATGGATAAGAGAGAGGGTAGCCAGTATCAGTGGGGTGGTTGGAAAAAGGATAAGAGTAAGAATGCAAGTATGAGGAAGGGAGATAGGGCAGGATTTATTCTATTTACCCAGTAATTATGCTTATAATAGAGGCCCCTTATCAACTCATTCATTTATTTATTTAACAAATACTTGTTAATTGATGTTATGCTAGGTGCCAGGGAATAAAATGCAAATAGGATATCATCAAATAGTGAAGAGAGATCTTCACAGGCTTATAGAAGAGATACAAAATTATTTGGGAGTCTAGAGAGAAAAGAAAGTTGTTATTCTTAAGTAGGTCAGGAAAGTCTCCAGGAAAGAGATATTGAATGGGTAGGAGTTTTTTCATTTGACAACAAATACTTAATGAGCACCTATTATGTGGCAGACTTTATTCTTGCTCTTGAGAATACAGCATTAAACAACACAAAGTCCTTATTTTTGAGGAGCTTTCATTCTGGAAGGGGAAGACAAGAAAGTTACATGCAGTGTTTCTTTTTTTCTTTGTAAGTATTATAGAAAGAAAAGAGTAACAAGGTAGAAAATAATGGATGGTGCTATTTTATTAGGGTGGATGAGGATGGCTTTACAAAGAAGATAACATTTGAGCAGAAACATAAAGGGAGGGAGGAGTAGACCATGCAGATATCTAGGGTGTGAGCACTGCAGGCAGAGGCGAAAACAAGCACAAAGGCCATGAAATGGGAGCAGCTTGACATGTTTGAGGTATGACAAAGAGGCCAGTGTGGCTGGAGCACAGCATGCAAGGGAAGAACAATAAAATATGAGATCATAGAGATATCAAGGGGACCATATTCTGGAGGGTCTTGCAGCTTAGGTAAGAACTTTAGATTATAGTCTGAATGAGATGGGCAATACTGGAAGGTTTTGAGTAGATGATGATTATGGTGCTGGGTATAATTAACAGATTATGTGTCCATTGGAGAGGGGGTCAAATAAGGAAGGAAGCTGGGAGGCTCTCACAACAATCCAGTTGCAGGGTGATGATGGCTCAGAACTGAGTGGTAGGAGCGGCATAATGAGAAATGGTTGGATTCTGTGTGTATTTTAAACTTGGAGCCCAAGAGATTTGCAATTGGATTGGATATATTCTGTGAGAAAAAGAGAGGAGTCAAGGATAACTCCAAGGTTTCTGATATGGAGATGAAGCAGCTATAAGATAGACATGTGATCTTACATAATGTGGAGCAACTAACACGTTGAAGGCTGCAAAAGGAGCAGGTATGGTGGGTGAGGTATGGGGAATTAATACTTATATCTTAATATGTGAAATTTTAGACGTTTATTTGTTAGGCATACAAGTGGAGATAATGAGTAGATTATTGGCCATATGAACCTGGAGCTCAGGGGAAGAATCAGAAATGCATTTGAGAATTATCTACATATTGATAGCAATAAAGTCCTGGGACTGGATGAGATTTCCTAAGGAGTGAGTGAAGACAGAGAAGAGGCTTAAATGTGAACCCTGGATCACTCTGACATTTAACATCTGGGGTGATGAGGAAGAAACAGTAAAGGAGAGAACAGGAAGAAGTGGCTGCCAAATTAGAAAAACCAAGGTAATTCAAATGGAGAAAAGGACAGTTTTTCTAATAAATGGTGCTGGACAAACTGAATATCCATGTGGGGAAAAAATGAATCTTAGCCCTTAACTCACTCTGTATACAAAATTAACTCAAAATAGACCTAAGCATCAGATCTGAAATGAGATAAAGCTTCTAGAAGAAAACAGAAGAATATATCCTTGGTATAGGCAAAGATTTCTTAGAACACAAAGTTATAAAAGAAAATAAATTGGACTTCAAAATTTCAAAACTTCTACTCTTCAAATATACTGTTAAGAAAATGAAAAGGCAAGCTACAGACTGTCAGAAATTATTTGCTGCACATATAACATTTCTTTATATATTTTGGATATAAAACCTTTGTCAGTTATAACTCAATAAGAGACAGACAACTCACTAAAAAATTTGGCAAAATTTTAGGCACTTCACAAAAGAAGATATGTGAATGACCAAGAAACACATGAAAAGATGCTCAACATCATTAATCATTAAGGATATGCAAATTAAAATAGCAATGAGCTACTACTACATACCCACTAGAATAGCTAAAATTTAAAAGATTGACATAACCAAGTATTGGTGAGAATATGGAACTCTTATACATTACTTATGGGAATGTAAAATTATACAACTACTTTGAAAAACAATTTGGCAGTTTAGTATAAACATTCTCTTTCTGTACAGTCTAGCAAATCCACTTGTGGATATTTACCCAAAAGAAATGCATATATGTCCATACAAAGACTGCACATGGATGATCATAGAAGCTTTATTAATAACAGCCTTGAACTGAAAACAATTCAAGGTAATTGTGGAATATCCACGCAATGTAATACTGAGCAATTAAATAAGACCAAACTATTGATATATGAAACAACATGGATAAGCTCCAAAACCATGTTGAAAGAACAAAGCCAGATGTAAAACAGTATATAGTGCACAACTGCATTTCTGGAAAATTGTAATACAGACTAAAATAATCTGTAATAACAGAAAATAATAACTGGGCTCTAATTTTAAAATACATACAGAATCCATGCATGTCACATTATACTGCTTTTACCACCCAGATCTGAGTCACCATCATCCTGCAACTGGATAATTATGAGAGCCTCCCAGCTTCCTCCATTATTCGCTACCCCCCAGTATACACACACAACATGCGTATATGTGAATCTAGATTCTATATGCAATTATGGTCCTTAGTTTAGAACATACACAAAAATCAATTTTACGTGGGTTAAAAATTAATAGGCTATATTTTAGAGCTAAAACTTAAAACTATAGAAAAACTGAATGGATCATGAAGTGTTCTTATATACCCCCCCTTCCCCACAGTTTCCCCTGGTTTCAGCATCTTGCATTAGTATGGTATATTTGCTATAATTAATAAACCAATATTGATAGACTATTATTAACTAAAGTCCATAGTTTACATTAGGGTTCTCTTTGTGTTGTACTGTTCTGTGGGTTTTGACAAATGCATAATATCAGGTATCCACCATTACAGTACCATACAGAATAGTTTCACTGTCCCAAACATCCTCTGTGCTTCACCTATCCATCCCTTCCATCACCCTCCAAGAATCCACACAACCATGGACCTTTTTATTGCCTCTATTGTTTTACATTTTCTAAGATGTCATATAGTTGGAATGACAGAGTATGTAAACTTCAGACTGGAATCTTTCACTTTGCAGTATGCATTTGTTTCCTTGGTGTCTTTTAATGGCTTGGTAGTGCATTTATTTTTAGTGCTAAATAATGTTCCATTGTATGGATGTATCACAGTTTGGATTATTCATTTATCTATTGAGGGACATCTTAGTTGCTTTCCATTTGGAGCAATTATGAATAAAGCTGTTATAAACATTGTGTGTAGGTTTTTGTGTGGCCGTACCACCAAAACACATTTTAATTCATCTGGGTTAAATACTTAGAAGCATATTGGTATTTGTATTAAGTCCATGTTTACCTTCGTCAGAAACTGCCAGATTGTGTTCTAAAGGAGCTGTGCCATTTTGCACTTTCCACCCATAATAGATGAGAGGTCCTGTTGGTCCACATTCTTGCCAGCCTTTGATATTGTTAGGTTTTTTATTTTAGTCATTCTAATCCATGTGCGGTAGTATCTCAATTTTCAATTCCCTAAGGACATGTGATGCTGAACATATTTTCATGTGATCGTTTGCCACCTGTATATCTTCTTTGATGAAGTGTCTGTTCAGATAGTTCTTCCATTTTTTAATTGGGTTATCTTTTTTTGTGGCTTGTCTTTTCATTCTCTTAAGAGTTTTTTTTTTCACAGAGCAGAAAATTTTAATTTTAACGAAGTCCAACTTGACTTTTTTCTTTTATGGATTGTACCTTTGATGTTCTAAAAACTCATTATCAAACCTTGGATTATTTAGATTTTCTTCTCGTGTTATCTTCTAGAAGTTAACATTTTGAATTTTAAATTTAGGTCTGTGATTCATTTTGAGTTGGTTTTTGTGAAAGGTGTAAGGCCTGTGTCTTGATTTTTTTGGGGGGGTGGGTAATGCAAATGTCCAGTTTTTCTAGTACCATTTGTTGAAAAGACTATCTTTTCTCCGCTGGATTGCCTCTACTCCTCTGTCAGAGGTCAGTTGACTGTATTTGTATGAGTCTATTTCTGGACTCTTTATTTTGTTCATAAGTGTAAATCAGTTTGTCTATTTTTTAAATTAATACCACATCATCTTAATAATTGTAGTTTAAAAATAAGTCTTGAAATAAGGTAGTGTCAGTTTTCTGATTGTTTTTCCAAATAAACTTTAGAATCAATTTGTTGATATTCACAAAACAGCATGCTAGGAATTTGATTTGGATTGCATTGAATCTATAGATCAAGTTGGGGATAACTGACATCTTGACAATATTGATGTTTTGTTTTTCCAAATAAACTTTAGAATCAATTTGTTGATATTCACAAAACAGCATGCTAGGAATTTGATTTGGATTGCATTGAATCTATAGATCAAGTTGGGGATAACTGACATCTTGACAATATTGATGTTTTTTTAATGCCTGAACATGAAATATCTTTCCATTTATTTAGATTTTCTTTGATGTTTTTCAGTCTTATAGTTTTCCTCATATATATTTTGTCAGATATATAGATATATATATCTATAAATATCCCAAGTAGCTGGAATTACAGGCATGTGCCATCACACCTGGCTAATTTTTGTATTTTTAGTAGAGACAGGGTTTCACCATGTTGGCCAGGCTAGTCTCGAACTCCTAACATCAGGTGGTCCACCTGCCTTGGCCTCCCACAGTGCTGGGATTACAGGCTTGAGCCACTGTGCCTGGCCAGATTTATATATTTTATCTATATATGTATATAGTTTATCTAAAAATATTTTTCTCATATATATGTATATATTTTATCATGCCAGATTAATTTATATTTATATGTATATATTTTATCAGATTTACACCTAGTTATTTTGGGTGCTTTTGGTGCTAATGTGAAAGATATGCTTTGAATTTCAAATTCCAATTGTTCATTGATGGTATGTAGGAAAGTTATTGACTTTAGTATATTAACATTGTGTCATGCAATCTTGTTATTTGCCATAATTGCTTATTAGTTCCAGGAATTTGTTTTTAATTTTCCACATAGACAATCATGTCATATGTGAACAAAGACAGTTTTGTT
Source organism: Papio anubis (assembly GCF_008728515.1). Taxonomy (NCBI): domain Eukaryota; kingdom Metazoa; phylum Chordata; class Mammalia; order Primates; family Cercopithecidae; genus Papio; species Papio anubis. The sequence goes on along the minus strand of NC_044982.1, from coordinate 70,398,501 downwards.
TCTTCCCAACCTGTATGCCTTTTGTCTTCTTTTCTGGTCTTACTGCATTGGCTAGGACTTCAGTGTAATGTTGAATAGGTGTGGTGAGAAGGACATCCTAGTCTCATTCCTTATCTTAGGCAGAAAGCAACTAGTTTCCCACCATTAAGTATGATGTTAGCTGGAGGTTTTTAGTAGCTATTCTTTATCAAGCTGAAAAGTTTTCTTAAATTTTTAGTTTGCTGAGAGTTTTGATCATGAATAAATGTTGGATTTTTCAAATGCTTTTTCTGCATTTATTGATATGATCATGTGATTCTTCTTCTTTAACTTGTTGGTTTTATAGATTATATTAATACATGTTTGAACATTGAATCGGCCTCGCATACCTGCCATCTGGTTGTGATAGTTTGATTTGCTGATATTTTGTTGGAAATTTTAACACCTGTATTCATGAGATACATTGGCACATGATTTTTCTTTCTCGTGATATCTTCATCTGGTTTTGGTATTAAGGTGATACTGGTCTATTAGAATAAATTAAGAAGTGTTCCCTCTGCTTCTGTTTTCTGGAAGAGATTGTGAAGAATTGCTATCATTTCTTTCTTAAATGTTTGGTAGAATTCACCAGTGAGACTATCTGGGCCTGGTGCTTTTTGTTTTGGAAGGTTATTAATTGCTCATTCAATTTCTTTAATAGATTCAGGCCTATTCAGATGGTCTCTTTCTCCTTGTATGAGTTTTTATAGATCTTTTGAGGAATTAGTCCATTTTATCTAAATATTACCACATTGTGGGCATAGAGTTGTTCAAAATAGTCTTTATTATCCTTTTATTGGCCATGGGGTCAGTAGTAATGTCTCCTCTTTCATTTCTGATATTAATAATTTATTTTTACATTTTTCTGGGTTAACCTGGCTAAGGGGATTAGATTGCTCTATTTTTGGTTTTGTTGATTTTCTTATTTCTTCCTCAATTTCAATTTTGTTAATTTCCACTCTAATTTTTATTAGTTCTTTTCTTCTGCTTGATTTAGGGTTATATAACTCTTCTTTCTCTAGTTATCTAATGTGAAGGCTTAGGTTACTGATTTTAGGTCTTTCTTCTTTTCTAATATGTAAGTTCAGTATTACAAATTTCCCTCTAGACATTGTTCTTCCTGCATTCTGCACATTTTGATAAATTGTATTTTAATTTTCATTTACTTTTTAATTTTCTTGAAACTTCTTCTTTGACCCATGTGTTATTTAAAAGTGTGTTGTTTAATCTCCAAATATTTGAGATCTAGGTATTTTTTTATTGATTTCTATTTTAATTCAATTGTGGTCTAAGAGCATACTTTGTATGATTTCTATTCTTTAAATTAGTGTTTATGTGTTTATATTTAAATATGTGTTTTATGGCCCACAATGTGGTCTATCTTGGTGAACATTCCCTGTGGGTTTGATAAGACAGTTTATTCTGCCGTGGTTGGGGAAGTGTTCTAAAAATGTCAATTAAATCCAGTTGACCGACAGTGCTGTTCAGTTAAACTATATTCTTATACTGATTTTCTGCTTGCTGGATCTGTCCATTACAGATAAAATCTCCAACTATAATTGTGGATTCATCTACTTTGCCTTATAGTTCTATAAGTTTTGCATAATGTATTTTGGTTCTCTGAATACACATTAATGATTATTATGTCTTTTTGGAGAATTGACACTTTTATTAATATGTAACACTCTTCTTCATCCCTGATAAATTTCCTTGCCCTGATTCTGCTTTATCTGAAATCAACATAGCTTCTTTAGCTTTCTTTTGACTGGTGTTAACATGGTACATTTTTCTCTATCCCTTTACTTTTAACCTGAGTTTCTACACAAGCTGTGTATCCCGTATCCAAAATGCTTAGGACAAAAATTTTTCAGATTTCAGACTTATTTGGACTTTGGAATATTTGCATTATATTTACAGGTTGAACATTCCTAATCTGAAAATCTGAAATGCTCCAATGAGCATTTTCTTTGAGCGACATGTCAGTGCTCAAAAGACTTTGGATTTTGGCACACTTTTGATTTTGGATTTTCAAATTAGGGATGGTCAACCTGTGTCTAAAGTGGGATTATTGTTGGGTCTTGTTTTTGATCCACTCTGATAACTTCTTTTAATTGGTATATTTACATCATTTAGATCTACTGTGGTCTGAATATTTATGTCCCCTCAATATTCATGTTTTGAAATCCTACCCTCCAAGATGATGGTATTAGGAATTGGGACTTTTGGAAGGTTGTTAAGTTATGAGGGTAGAGCCCTCATGAATGGTATTAGTGCCTTTATAAAGAGGCCCAAGGAAGCTTGTTCACAACTTTCACCACATGAGGACCCTGAAAGAAGGTACCATCTATGAACCAAAAAGTGTGCTCTCACCAGATATTGAATCTGCTGATGACTTGATTGTGGACTTCCCAGACTCCAGAACAGTAAGAAATAAACTTCTGTTTTATGAGCTACTCAGTTTATGGTATTTTGTTATAGCAGCCTGAAGGGACAGACATCTAAAGTGATTATTGATACAGTTGAATTAATATCTGCCACATTTTAAATTGTTTTCTATTTGTTTCACTTTTGAAAAATCTTCCCATTTTCTAACTTCTTTGATTTTAATTGAGCATTTTATATGATTCCATTTTCCCTCCTTTCTTAGAAATCAGTTAAAAAACTGATTTAGGCCTTGATCTAGAGTTTTCAATATACATTTACAAATAATCTAAGTACACTATCAAATAGTAGTATGTAGCTTCATGGGAAGTGCAAATACCTTATAACAGAATCTTCCCAATTTCTTCTCATTCCTTATAACATTGGTGCATTTATTCTATTTATTGGGAAGCTATATATGTTGTTGCTATTATTATTTTGAACAATTATATATTACATAAGATATGAATAAGACAGTTAAAAAAAAACCAAAAAAAACCTTCCTTTGTACCTTAACACTCTTCCTTTCTTTATGTAAATCCAAGTTTCTCACCTATATCATTTTTCTTCTCCCTGAAGAACTTTTCACATTTCTTGCAAGGCAAATAAATCTATTGCTGACAAATTTCATCAGTTTTTGTTTGTGTGAAAAAGCCTTTATAATTTTTTCACTTTTGAAGGATATTTTCACTGGATATAGAAATCTCTGTTGGTGGTCTTTTTCTTTCAACACTTTAAATACTTCATTCCACTCTCCTCTTGCTTGCATGGTTTCTGAAGAGAGTTCCAGTATAACTCTATCCTTGTTCCTCTGTAGATAAGGTATTACCCACTCACCCTCTGGCTTTTTTCAAGATGTTTTGTTTTTGGTTTCCTAGTTTGGATATCATATGCCTGAATTTTGGGTATTTGTTCTCCTTGGTATTCTCTGAGCTTTCTTGATCTTTGGCTTGGTGTTTCTTATTAATTGTGGAAATTTATGATAAGTTATTACTTCTAATATTTCTTTTGCCTCTTGCTCTCATTCTTCTCCTGGTATTCCCATTATATGTACGTTGTACCTTTTGTCATATCCCACAGTTCTTGGATGTTCTGGCATATTATCTTATTTTAATCTTATATTATTTTGTGATTAAAATATCTCTCTCCTTTCTCTTCTCTTTGGTGGGCTATCTTCCCTGGGTTGTGACTTTTAGAAGAGTTTCTTAGCCTTTTCCCCACTATGCTTATGTGAGACTGAAACCAAGGCTGGAGTTAGCTAATTGACCTTCTATCAGGTCAGATAGAAGGGCTGTAGTAGTTTCCCTGAGAGACAGCCTTTGTTACAGAGGACAGAATGAAGACCAGAATGCTCTGGGCATATTTCAAAGTGGGTACTTTTCCCTTGTCTTTATTATTATTGCTTTATAACTGTCTTTGCTGGAAGCAAGAGGGAATTTTTCTCAGACATTCACTGTTATAATCTGGTGGGTCTCTTCGAGGGAAAACTCATGAAATTGATTTTTCATTTCATTGTGATTTATGACTGCAATGCTCTGATGGACCTAAGAAGAATTGTTGATTTTCAAATTTTCAGCCTTCTTGTTGTGAGGACAGGAATGATGACTTGCAAACTCTTTACATGTCAGAGTGGAAACCATAAGTCTTCTATGTGGATTTTAGATATACATATAAAAGGTAAAATAATTGAATTTCTACAATATTACATACAACTATATCTTCATGATTTGAGATAGACAAGTTATTTGAAGGTAAAAAAAAATGCTAAAAAATGAATACATTGGACTTTATTAAAATTAAAAAAAAAAACTTATGTTCATCAAAAGACATCAAGAGAAGCCAGGAATGGCAGCACACACCTTTAGTCCTAGCTACTCAGGAGGCTAAGGTGGGAGGATTGCTTGAGCCCAGGAATTTGAGGCTATTGTGTGCTACAATTGTACTTGTGAATAGCCACTGCACTCTAGCCTGGGCAACATAATGAGATCCCATCAAAAAAAGACATCAAAATAGTGAAAGTACAACCACAGAGTAGGTAAAGATATTCACAATACAAATAAGAACTTAATATTCAGTATTTTAAAAGATCTCTTATGTCAAAGGGCTTGTATTCAGAATATGAGAACTAAAAAAAAAAAAAAAAAAATGCGAGGCGCAGTGGCTCTCACCTGTAATCTCAGCACTTTGGGAGGTCGAGGCAGGCAGATCACCTGAGGTTCAGGAGTTTGAGACCAGCCTGGCCAATATGGTGAAACCTTTTCTCTACTAATGGTGGCGGGCACCTGTAATTCTAGGTACTTGGGAGGCTGAGGCAGGAGAATTGCTTGAATCCGGGAGGTGGAGGTTGCAGTGAGCTGAGATGGCACCACTGCACTCCAGCCTGGGCAACACAGCAAGACTCCGTCTCAAATGGAAAGGAAAAAAAAAAGAAATAGAAAAAAGACAACCCAAATATCTAGCAGGCACTTCCAAAAGAGGACATCTGTTTCAGTCAGCTTGGACTGCTATAACAGCATACCATAGACTAGTTGGTCAAACAATACACATTTACTTCTCACAGCTCTGTAGGCTGGAAGTCTGAGATTAGGATTCCAGCATGATTGTGTTCTTGGTGGTGGTCCTCTTTGATTTGCAGATGGCTGTCTCCTCATTGTATCCTCACATGGCAGAGAGAGAAATAATCTCTCATCTCTTCTTATAAAGGCACTAACCCCATTCATGACGGTTCCACTCTCCTGACCTAATTACTCCCAAAAGTTCTATCTCCTAATACTGTCACATTGGAGGTTAGGATTTCAACATATAAATTTTGGCAGGGGCACAAATATTTAGTTTATAACAATATCCAAATAGCCATTGAGTCTATGAAAACATTAGCCGTGAGGGAATCGCAAATTCAAATCATAACTCTACGCATCCATCCGAATGGCAAATTTAGAAATCAAAACAATAAAAACCTATACTGTTGACACGATGTTGACACCCACAGTGTTAAGCAATAGAAACTCTCACATACTACTAATAGGAGATTATTTGTACAACTACTTTGGAACATTCTTTGGCAGTATCTATTAAAACTAAAACATGTATTCTTTGACCCCCAAAATTCACTCCTAGGTTTACACCCAACAGAAACGCATCTATATGTGCGCCAGAAGACACATTCGAGAATGTGCATAGCAGTATAATTTATAATAGTAGAAACATTCAGATTCTAATAAGAGTGGAATGGATAAACAAATCTTCTTACATTTGTACATGGAATACTATATGATAAAAATAAACAAGCCAGGCGTGGTGCCTCACCTGTAATTCCAGTGCCTTGGGAGGCCAAGGTGGGAAGATTGCTTGAACCCTGGAGTTTGAACAGCCTGGGCAACATGTCGAGACTCCGTCTCTACAAAAAAATACAAAAATTAGCCAGTTGTGATGGTGTATGCCTGTGGTCCCAGCTACTCGGGAAGCTGAGGTGGGATGGTCACCTGAGCCTGGGAGGTCGAGCCTGCAAGTGAGTTGAGTTGGTGCCACTGCACTCCAGCCTGGGTGACACAGTGATACCCTGTCTCAAAAAAATAATAAATAAATAAGCTACTGCTACAATATTAAGTGAAAAGAGACAGAATCTAAAGAAAATGTGTATGATTCTGTTTATGTAAAATTAAAACACAGGCACAAATAGTCAATGCCATTAGAATAGTGGTTACCTTCAAGGAGATAACGAGTGAGAGGGGACACAATGAGGGCTTCTGCTGAGTGATCTGGGTGGTAGTTACATAGAGGTGTTCACTTTGAAAAAATTAATGAAGCTGTTAACTTATGTACATTATTACTTCAATATGAAACTTACTTAAAAAAAACAGGTTATATAATACATACCCTCCAAAATTATGCATGCAATGGCACAAACATGCTGAAAAGATACCAAAATGTTAACAGTGAATATCAATGAGTAGTGAGATTTTCATTTTTGTGATTTTGTTGTATTTTTCAAATTTACTTCAATGAACCAAATTACTGTTGTGAATAGAAAATATCATTAAATATTACAGTAAAGATCACTCTAGGAACTGTGTGAAAGATGGGTTGGGGAGAGGTAAGACAAGAATGTCAGGAGGCATTGGTAACAGCCACGTGAGAGGGATGAGGGTCTGACTGGGGTTGTGTGGTCAGGGAGGTGGTGCATTATGTTGAAATCAGGAGCACAAGAGGAGTAGAGGCCTCTCTTTCCTCTTTCTCTCTCTAGGGGAGGGGTAGGAAGCTTGGGAAGTTCAATTTTAAACATGTTAGGATTGGGTTCCCTTTTATCCAAGTAGAGATGTCTGTAAATAATTTTAATTATTATGTAAAATGTCTAATTTCAACACTACCATTTGATGACCCAATCTGAACACATTGAGTCACCAAATGAAGGAATTTTTTTCTGTGACACCTTCCCTTCTTGGCCCCATGCATTCACAAATTAGTTTTTTATATCATATAAATGAGAAAACAGTGCCCTGATGAGCATTATATTCTCTGCTGGAGCTTTTTCTCCTTTAAGGTGAGTTTTCATGGCACAAATTACACCTCAGGAAAAAGACACAACTTCTTGCAAGACAATGACTAAACTTTAGAAGATGAAGATTAAATGGCCAAAGAGCTATAATTACCTAATTATTAAAGATTCTAACATTCGAAACCCAAAGAATTTACTATTGAAACTCCAAGGTAGTTAAGTGACTGAGAATTATTTTTCTTCCTTAATGTATACCTAACGTAAATCAGGGAAAAGAAATCGAGATAGAAAAAAGCCTTAATAACAATTTTGAGGTTCCACAGTAAAAACTTTATCAAGAAAACCTAGTTAGATGATGATATACAAACTACTATAGGTGTATAAGTAGCTGGTTGCTACCCCAACGCCCCAAGAGTTCACAAGTGGTTCTTTAATGCATACACTCTTTATTTTGTATTTATTAGAGTATATTATATATATACACATATATAATAGCTTATTTTATACACACACACTAGCCTTTAAATTATAATCATTTATAGCATAAGAGAGTCTTAATTAGAAGGTTGTCCTTAGATGACGCAGGAGTAAATGATATAGTAATAATGGAAGACCAAATTTCAGCCCATCTGCACAATTGAGTCTGCCAAATCTTGCTAAATTTGCTTGATTGAACATTTCTTCCTCTCTTTCTCTGTGTCCTATACAGTTTCACAAAATAATCCTAAGATTTGGATGCTCCCATGCTGTGCTGGCAGTATCTTTTAGTGGTTGGTTAAGTTTGATAATATAACCAAATTGTTGGTGAAAGGGATTTATATATATATAAATTTTATATATATATATATGAATAAAATTCACATTTTATCGAGAAAAGCACAAAGTCATTTCCATTTTCTTAACCTAATAAAATGCAGCTCTCCTTTGGATTATTGTTCATTCAATAATATAGACTAGATTTTCACGTTAGCAGAAATGTTACTGCATCCAATAGATCATATCTTACTATTCTCTGTCCTTTCCAAATCATGCTCTGCATAAAACTTTTGGTTTATGGACATTTCCCCTAATGAGAGTACCAACTTGAATGTGTTCTGTAAAATGTCACATTGTCCAAAACTGGTTTTTCTAGCTTTTGCGAAGACTATATGGTCTATGGGTTCTGCCTGGTAAGTTTCTATACATCACTGTATGTCTCTGCTCTTGGTGAGAATTGCAGACTGAGAACAGCTCTACTTTTGATGGATGTTTGTATGTTTCCTCAGTGACTGATTTTTATTAGTTTCAAAAGATAACAATATATGCATGCACACACACTGATGTTTCTGAAGGGCATTGTGATGAAAGATTAGAATGCTTTTTGCCTTCCTCCTGATCAAACGGTGTGTCTTAGAGAGCATGGGTACATTTCCTTTATCACCAAAAAGAATAAAATCTGTTGACATTGTTACTTATCATTCATCTTCATTCATTCTTTTTCTTTTTCTAATTATACTTTAAGTTCTGGGATACATGTGCAGAATGTGCAGGTTTGTTGCACCCATCAACCCGTCAGCTATATTAGATATTTCTCCTAATGATATCTCTCCCCTAGTCCCCCACCCCTTGACAGGCCCCAGTGTGTGATGTTCCCCTCCCTGTGTCCATGTGTTCTCATTGTTCAACTCCCACCTATGAGTGGGAACATGCGGTGTTTGGCTTTCTGTTCCTGTGTTAGTTTGCTGAGAATGATGGTTTCCAGCTTCATCCATGGCCCTGCAAAAGGACATGAACTTATTCTTTTTTATTGCTGCATAGTAGTCCATGGTGTATATGTGCCACATTTTCTTTATCCAGTCTATCATTGATGGGCATTTGGGTTGGTTCCAAGTCTTTGCTATTGTGAACAATGCCGCAATAAACATACGTGTACATGTGTCTTTATAGTAGAATGATTTATAATCCTTTTGGTATAAACCCAGTAATAGGATTGCTGGGTCAAATGGTATTTCTGGTTCTAGCTCCTTGAGGAATTACCACACTGTCTCCCACAATGGTTGAACTAATTGACACTCCCACCAACGGTGTAAAAGCATTCCTATTTCTCCACATCCTCTCCAGCATCTGTTGTTTCCTGATTTTTTAATGATTGCCATTCTAACTGAAGATGGTATCTCATTGTGGTTTTGATTTGCATTTCTCTGATGACCAATGATGATGAGCTCTTTTTCATGTTTGTTGGTTGCATAAATGTCTTCTTTTGAGAGCTTTTATATCCCTGACCCACTTTTTGATAGGGTTGTTTTTTCTTGTAAATTTAAGTTCTTTGTAGATTCTGAATATTAGCCCTATGTCGGATGGATAGATTGAAAAAATTTTCTCCCATTCTGTAGGTTGCCTGTTTACTCTGATGATAGTTTCTTTTGCTGTGCAGAAGCTCTTTAATTAGATCCCATTTGTCAATTTTGGCTTTTGTTGCCATTGCTTTTAGTGTTTTAGTCATGAAGTCTTTGCCCATGCCTATGTCCTGAATGGTATTGCCTAGGTTTTCTTCTAGCATTTTTATGGTTTTAGGTCCTAAGTTTACATCTTTAATTCATCTTGAGTTAATTTTTGCATAAGGTGGAAGGAAGGAGTTCAGTTTCAGTTTTCTGCATATGGCTAGCCAATTTTCCCAACACTATTTATTAAATAGAGAATCCTTTGCCCATTGCTTGTTTTTGTCAGGTTTGTCAAAGATCAGATGGTTGTAGATGTATGGTGTTATTTCTGAGGCCTCTGTTCTGTTCCATTGGTCTATATCTCTGTTTTGGTACCAGTACGATGCTGTTTTGGTTACTGTAACCTTGTAGTATAGTTTGAAGTCAGGTAGCGTGATGCCTCCAGCTTTGTTCTTTTTGCTTAGGATTGTCTTGGCTATGTGAGCTCTTTTTCTGAAATTTAAAGTAGTATTTTCTAATTCTGTGAAGAATGTCAATGGTAGCTTGATGGGGATAGCATCAACTATAAATTACTTTGGGCAGTATGGCCATTTTCATGATATTGATTCTTCTTATCCATGAGCATGGAATGTTTTTCCATTTGTTTGTGTCCTGATTTCTTTGAGCAGGGGTTTGTAGCTCTCCTTGAAGAGGTCCTTCACATCCCTTGTAAGTTGAATTCCTAGGTGTTTTATTCTCTTTGTAGCAATTGTGAATGGGAGTTCACGCATGATTTGGCTTTTCTATTGTTGGTGTATAGAAATGCTTGTAATTTTTGCACATTGATTTTGTATCCTGAGACTTTGCTGAAGTTGCTTATCAGCTTAAGGAGATTTTGGGCTGAGATGATGGGGTTTTCTAAATATACAATCATGTCATCTGCAAACAGAGACAATTTGACTTCCTCTTTTCCTGTTTGAATACCCTTTATTTCTTTTTCTTGCCTGATTGCCCTGGCCAGAATTTCCAATACTACGTTGAATAGGAGTGGTGAGAGAGGGCATCCTTGTCTTGTGTCAGTTTTCAAAGGGAATGCTTCCAGTTTTTGCCCATTCAGTATGATATTGGCTGTGGGTTTTTCATAAAAACTCTTATTATTTTGAGATACATTCCATCAATACCTAGTTCATTGAGAGTTTTTAGCATGAAGGGGTATTGAATTCTATCAAAGGTCTTTTCTGCATCTATTGAGATAATCATGTGATTTTTGTCATTGGTTCTATTTATGTGATGGATTATGTTTATTGATTTGCATATATTGAACCAGCCTTGCATCCCAAGTCATGAAGCTGACTTGATCATGGAAAAGTTTTTGATGTGCTGCTGGATTTGGTTTGCCAGGGTTTTATTGAGGATTTTTGCATCGATGTTCATCAGGGATATTGGACTGAAATTTTCGTTTTTGATTGTGTCTCTGCCAGGTTTTGGTATCAGGATGCTGGCCTCATAAAATGAGTTAGAAAGGATTCCCTCTTTTTCTTTTGTTTGGAATAGTTTCAGAAGGAATGGTACCAGCATCTCCTTGTTCCTCTGGTAGAATTTGGCTGTGAATCCATCTAGTCCTCGAAGTTTTTTGGTTGGTAGGATGTTAATTACTGCCTCAATTTCAGAACTTGTTATTGGTCTATTCAGGGATTCAACTTCTTCCTGGTTTAGACTTGGGAGGGTGAGGGTGTATTTGTCCAGGAATTTATCCATTTCTTACAGGTTTTCTAGTTTGTTTGTGTAGAGGTGTTTATAGTATTCTCTGATAGTAGTTTCTTTTTCTGTGGGATCAGTGGTGATATCCCCTTTATCATTTTTTTATTGCATCTATTTGATTCTTCTTTTATTAGTGTGGTTAGCGGTCTATTTTGTTGATCATTTCAAAAAACCAGCTCCTGGATTCTTTTTTTGAAGGGTTTTTTGTGTCTCTATCCCCTTCAGTTCTGCTCTGATTTTATTATTTCTTGTCTTCTGCTAGCTTTTGAATTTGTTTGCTTTTGCTTCTCTAGTTCTTTTAATTGTGATGTTAGGGTATTGATTTTAGATCTTTCCTGCTTTCTCTTGTGGGCATTTAGTGCTACAAATTTCCCTCTAAACACTGCTTTAGCTGTGTCCCAGAGGTTCTGGTACGTTGTGTCTTTGTTCTTATTGGTTTCAAATAACTTATTTATTTCTGCCTTAATTTCCTCATTTACCCAGTAGTTATTTAGGAGCAATTTGTTCAGTTTCCATGTAGTTGTGCAGTTTTGAGTGAGTTTCTTAATCCTGAGCTCTAATTTGATTACACTGTGGTCTGAGACTCTGTTTGTTATGATTTCCATTCTTTTGCATTTGCTGAGGAGTGTTTTACTTCCAATTATGTGGTCAGTTTTAGAGTAAGTGCAGTGTGGTGCTGAGAAGAATGTATATTCTGTTGATTTGGGGTGGAGAGTTCTGTAGATGTCTGTTAGTTCTGCTTAGTCCAGAGTTGAGTTAAAGTCCTGAATATCCTTGTTAATTGTCTGTCTCATTGATCTGTCTAATATTGACAGTGTTAGTCTCCCACTATTATTGTGTGGGTGTCTAAGTTTTTTTGTAGGTTTCTCAGGACTTGCTTTATGAATCTGGGTGCTCCTATATTGGGTGCATGTATATTTAGGATAGTTAGCTCTTCTTGTTGAATTCATCCCTTTACCATTATGTAATGCTCTTCTTTGTCTCTTTTGATCTTATCTTTGTTGGTTTAAAGTCTGTTTTATCAGAGACTAGGATTGCAAGCCCTGCTTTTTTTTTTTTTGCTTTCCATTTGCTTGGTAAACATTAGTCCATCCCTTTATTTTGAGCCTATGTGTGTCTTTGCACGTGTAATGGGTCTCCTGAATACAGCACACTGATGGGTCTTGACTCTTTATCCAATTTGCCAGTCTGTGTCTTTTAGTTTGGGAATTTAGCCCATTTACATTTAAGGTTAATATTGTTATATGTGAATCTGATCCTGTCATTATGATGCTAGCTGGTTATTTTGCCCATTAATTGATGCAGTTTCTTCACAGTGTTGATGGTCTTTGCAATTTGGTATGTTTTTGCAGTGGCTGCTATCTGTTGTTCCTTATCTGGTTTTGTGCTTCCTTCAGGAGCTCTTATAAGGCAGACCTGGTGGTGACAAAATCTCTCAGCATTTGCTTGTCTGTAAAGGATTTTATTTCTCCTTTATTTATGAAGCTTAGTTTGGCTGGATATGAAATTCTGGGTTGAAAATTATTTTAAGAATGTTGAATATTGGCTCCCACTCTCTTCTGGTTTGTAGGCTTTCTGCCAAGAGATCTGCTTTTAGTCTGATGGGCTTCCCTTTGTGGGTAACCCGACCTTTCTCTCTGGCTTCCCTTAACATTTTTTCCTCCATTTCAACATTGGTGAATCTGACAATTATGTGTCTTGGGACTGCTCTTCTTGAAGAGTATCTTTGTGGTGTTCTCTGTATTTCCTGAATTTGAATGTTGGCTTATCTTGCTAGGTTGGGGGAGTTCTCCTGGGTAATATCCTGAAGCATGTGTTCCAACTTGGTTTCATTCTCCCTGTCACTTTCAGGTACACCAATCAAATGTAGATTTGGTCTTTTCACATAGTTCCATATTTCTTGGAGGCTTTGTTCATTTCTTTTTATTTTTTCTCTAATTTTGTCTTCATGCTTTATTTCATTAAGTTGATCTTCAATCTCTGATATCTTTCTTCTACTTGATTGATTCAGCTATTGATACTTGAGTATGCTTCATGAAGTTTCGTGCTGTGTTTTTCAGCTCCATCAGGTAATTTATGTTCTTCTATAAACTGGTTATTCTAGTTAGCAATTCGTCTAACCTCTTTTCAAGGTTCTTAGCTTCCTTGCATTGGGTTAGAACATGCTCCTTTAGTTTGGAGGAGTTTGTTATTACCCACCTTCTGAAGCCTATTTCTGTCAATTTGTCAAACTCATTCTTTGGTTTTGTTCCCTTGCTGGTGAGGAGTTGTGATCCTTTGGAGGAGATGAGGCATTCTGGTGTTAGAAATTTTCAGACTTTTTGTGCTGGTTTTTCCTCATCTTTGTGGATTTATCTACCTTTGGTCTTTGATGCTGGTGACCTTTGGATGGGATTTTCCGTGTCTGGACGTCCTTTGTGTTGATGTTGATGCTATTTCTTTCTATTCGTTAGTTTTCCTTCTAACAGGTCACTCTGCTGCAGTTCTGCTGGAGTTTGCTGGAGGTCCACTCCAGGCCCAGTTTGCCTGGGTATCTCCAGTAGAGGCTGCAGAACAGTAAAGATTGCTGTCTGTTCCTTCCTCTGGAAGCTTCGTCCCAGAGGGGCATCCACCAGATGCCAGCTGGAGCTTTCCTGTATGAGGTGTCTATCGGCCCCTGCTGGGAGGTATCTCCCAGTCAGGAGACATGGGGTCAGGGACCCATTTGAGGAGGCAGTCTGACCCTTAGCAGAACTTCTACACTGTGCCGGAAGATCCGCTGCTCTCTTCAGAGCCATCAGGCAGGGGCATTTAAGTACGCTGAAGCTGTACCCACAGCCGCCCCTTCTCCCAGGTGCTCTGTCCCAGGGTTATGAGGGTTTTATCTATAAGCCCCTGATTTAGGCTGCTGCCTTTCTTTCAGCGATGCCCTGCCCAGAGAGGAGGAATCGAGAGAGGGAGTCTTGCTACAGCAGCTTTGCAGAGCTGCGGTGGGCCTCTCCAAGTTCGAACTTTCTGGCAGCTTTGTTTACACTGTGAGGGTAAAACCGCCTACTCAACTTCAGTAATGGCAGACGCCCCTCCCCCAACCAAGCTCGAGTGTCCCAGGTCAACTTCAGACTGCTGTGCTGGCAATGAGAATTTCAAGCCAATGGATCTTAACTTGCTGGGCTCTGTGGGGGTGGGATCCGCTGAGTGAGACCACTTGGCTCCCTGGCTTCCGCCCCCTTTCCAGGGGAGTGAACAGTTCTCTCACTGACATTCCAGGTGCCACTGGGGTATGGAAAACAACCAACCAACCAACCCTGCAGCTAGCTCAGTGTCTGCCCAAGTGGCCACCCGGTTTTGCGCTTGAAACCCAGGTCCCTTGTGGTGTAGGTACTGGAGGGAATCTCCTGGTCTAGGGGTTGGAAAGACTGTGGAAAAGCATAGTCTCTGGGCCAAAGTGCACCGCTCCTCTTGGCACAGTCTCTCAGAGCTTCCATTGGCTAGGGGAGGGAGTTCCCTGACCCCATGCGCTTCCTGGGTGAGGCAATGCCCCATCCTGCTTTGGCTCGCCCTCTGTGGGCTACACCTGCTGTCTAACCAGTCCCAATGAGATTAACTGGGTACCTCAGAGGGAAATGCAGAAATCGCCTGCCTTTTGCATTAATCTCGCTGGGAACTGTAGACTGGAGCTGTTTCCATTCGGCCATCTTGCCTGCCTTCCGGGATTTATATTTTGAGAGAGTCAATCCTTGATAGTTACCTTGTACTTTTGTGGAGAGGATGTTATCATTGTCCCTGATTTAGGGGAAAATGCTAAGAAAATAAGTGATTTTCAAAACCTTGCCATGATGCCATCAGTAATGGAGTTTGGACTAGTACTGGGAACCTCTAGGTATTGACTTGAGACTGTATGCTTATAGGATGTCAGTTCTCTTCAACAGAAGTGTTTTTAAGCTTTCCAAAATTTCCATAAAAATAAAAATGGATGGCAGTTTTTTCTTTTTGAAGAAAATTTTAGCTATCTTTACATAATAGCTGCTTAAGAACTGAAAAATAAAGCAAGACTACTTGTCTCAGGTTTTGTTGTATAAATTGAGTGAAATAGACAACAAAAATAGCCAGGCTAGGTGGTGCACACCTACAAAGAAGGCTGAGGCAGGAGGATCACTTGAGCCTAGGAGTCTGAAGCCAGCTGGGTTAATATAGCGAGAGTCCATCTCTAAAAATAATAATAAACTTTAAAAAATTTGAAAAGAATAAAATAAGCATAAATGGGGAGAAATTAAAAGGAGACACTAAAAAATATGTCACTGCTCCCACATCTTCTCTGCACTCCCCCAAGGTGCCATTTTTTACTTCTTTTCACCTTTATTTCCTATGGAATCCCAGCCTTAACAATGGAAATTGGAAAAAGCAACTAGACACTATAGAGGAAAAAAAAGAACAAAGAAATACGTTAAGGAACTAAAGAAAGGAAGGAGAGAGGGAGGGAGGGAGGAAGGAAAATAGGAAAGAAAATCTGGATGTAGACTGTAAGTGGACTAACTTCCAGAGGTCAGGGCCACATGGGCTGAAAACATGTTTAGAACCCGCTTTCACAGGAATTCTGCAAGTATCTAGAAGGGCTTTTGCCAGAAAACTGTTAAGCTTAACTAACATTCTATTGTGAATGTTTCGTGATATAAGGTAATTTTAGTCCTGTATTCAAGGTCAAGAAATGTTTCTTTTTAAAATATAAGGGCACGAACCCTCCTTTGTCAAGCTCATTAACAGAAAATGATATCTTTATTATTTGTCAGTGGATTTCCAATCAATTATCATCTGATGCAAAAATAATCCCAGGAGGTAAGATTAAGTATTGTTTAAATCATGGAACCAAGACCTATAGGCAGACATGACCTCAATAATGCAAATGCGTTTGTGAATAGCTGGGAAGACAAATTCATTTATAACAACAGACGGTGTCAGGAGAAGATTAAAATATATATGCACCACATAGATGAAATAATTGTAATCAGGACAGCAGAATTACCACAATTGGAGAATTTCACTGAATAGCTGAATTTCATGTATAACACAATCAAATTTTCTGCCTCATTCAGTCTCACCAGTGTTCATTTCCTGGATGTTCTGACTAATTTAAACTATGGTTAATTGAATACTGAAATATTCAGGAAACAATGACAAGAACAATTTGCTATGGACAATTTCCACCTGTACTCTCAAGACTTAGAAGCCATATGGATAGAATGAAATAGGTGAGAAGAATCATATTTCACTAAATGTTTGCCACAAAATTAGTTTTTGCTTAGGAGGATATAAAGGAAGGGGCTATAAAATGCTAAGGTTAAAGCATTTGTTGAAAGAAGGTAATATAAATAGATATAAATTTCAGTGTTTGCTGGTAGAAAAGATTTCAAGCAATTTCAAAGTTGTAATCCTTGCATTTATGTGTTATTTTCTTATAAAGGAAATTTGCCTGTTCAACTGCACTTCAAAAACCAGTCATTCTTTTCATCATGCTAAATTAGAAAATTTTCCAGGAAAACGTCTTAAGTGTATTAAAGTTAGAACTATTTTTTTTAATATAAAACAACCATCCATACTTGAACATTTACAGATTGATTCTCAGTTTTCATATATAGACAGATGATTTGAAAACACTGGATACTACAATCTATACATTTCCCCACTGACCTCCATGTCCCCATTCCTTTACATTGTAGTTCTGCATTGCTGCCAGGAGACATCAGAACCATTTTTACAATATAAATACACTGGAAGGAAAAGATTCCTGTAGAACATTAACAGAGAATGATATCTTTATTAATATATCTTTGCTGTATATATATTTGTAACAATGTAATATATCTTTGTAACAGTGATATCTTTAATTCCTACTACTTAATGTTAAGTTAATGTCATAGGACACTTAATTTCTCCAGGCAGTGTCATATCTTTGACCAAAAGGGATGAAAATATCAAATGTTAGACCTGGAAGTAACCTTGGGGTATCCAGGGGAATAACCTCATTATGCAAATAAAGAGCCGCAGCGGTCCACTGACTTCTTTTCACAGCTGATGAGTGAATATTCTCCAGGATTCCATCATTCTCGGCCCATCTCTCCCATCCCAAGTCATTTTTGCTCTCTCCCCGCAGGCAGTCAGAAGACTAGAAGTGAAGGGGTGAGCAGTAGATAGAGCAGTTTATAAGACGATGTTAAGACCATGATGAAAAGACATTAGAGGAAGCAGTAAAAAAGCAATATGTGACTCTTAGAGCCCCATCAAGCCACGCATAGCTGTCCCTCCCCTAAGGTTAGGACCTGGCTATATGTTTGTCCGATATTCTTTCTACTTCTATGGCCTCTCTGGTGATTTAAAGGCACATTCTCTCTCCATCTCTGTCCGTTTCTCTATGAGATTATTTTCACTTTGACCATTGCCCTCATTTACTTACCCTCAGCATAATGACAACAGATTGAGAGTTAAAAATAAATCCCTTGTTTCCAATCTATTAAAAAAGAACTTAAATTTAAGGATGGGTCAAAAAGAGAAATAATATCACAAGTATTTTTTAAATTAACGTTTTAGGTATTTTACTGATCACCTTTAACTCAACTGTAGTTTCAGCTGAGGAAGTTAATGAAACAGTTAGATGGGTGTTTCCTGATCTATTTCTTTTTCTTCTTTTTTTGTAGGAATTGATGGTGTCTTGGAATATCTGCTTCAGGATGATAATGAAACTAATGATTTAGGGCAGAAGAAGCCATGGGAGGAACTTTCACATTTGGTGAGGCAAGTACAATTTTGTTAGGGCTTTTTGGAACTGCATTTGAAAACTTGCTTAGTGGTTTTGTGATTTGTGGTGTATATCAAATATTGAAAAGCTGTCAGTAAACAGGATGAGAAGTTCTCTTTTAAATACAGTCAGAGGCACTATAAAAACTAGCAATTCTAAACCTACTGCAAAATAAAAATTGCCCAAAAGAACTGTCATTCTAGAGTGCTTACACGCTCCTCTTCTCAGTCAGCCAAGATTAATGGTAAGTTCAAAAGGTCTTCATATTGTTGCTTTGTCCATCCATCTTTCCACCTGTCTGTCCATCCATCCACCCAACGGTTATTGTGTGCTGGATTTAATGCTAGGTAATATGTGAAAGTATTCTAGGCAGCCTACAGCAGCAGCTTGCTCACAAGCTTCCTCTGTCTTCAGACAAGTCCTAAGTGCTTGATGACTTTTTTTTTTTTTTAGACGGAGTCTCGCTGTGTCGCCCAGGCTGAAGTCCAGTGGCGCGATCTCGGCTCACTGCAAGCTCTGCCTCCCGGGTTCACACCATTCTCCTGCCTCAGCCTCCCGAGTAGCTGGGACTATAGGTACCCGCCACCATGCCCGGCTAATGTTTTTGTATTATTAGTAGAGACAGGGTTTCCCTGTGTTAGCCAGAACGGTCTCGATCTCCTGACTTCGTGATCTGCCCTCCTCAGCCTCCCAAAGTGCTGGGATTACAGGCGTGAGCCACTGCGCCCGGCTGATGACTTTTTAATAAAATATGCTACAGAGAATATAAGGACAAAACATGTTCCTGACAAAGCAAAGTAAAATATGTGTAAGTTATTAAGGCTCAACTGTGTGTGAATTTTTAGTGCTATGTGTTTTAAATTGTTTTAAGTGAAAACAACACACTAATAGATTTCCTTTATAAAAATTCAGATATTCCAGACAAAGCAAAAATATCCTTTCTAAGCAATGTGTTTGATGTGTGTCCTTCCAGACTGAAATACATACATATTCTTGGTTTTTAAATCAATAGACTCACATCACATGTGTTGTGCTACATCCAGCTTTTTGCACTTAATACGTCTGGGAGGTATTTCCTTTATCATTGCAGTTGTCTCAAAAATCTCTGTGGTTCCTAGGGAATGTACCTTTATCTTTGGTTTTAACCGTCATATTCATGTGTCAGGCAGAAACAGAAGGTATGGTAATATAGACCTTGCCTAATAGTGAATATTATGAAATAACTGTGCAGGGATTGCCAGTTTTGGGTGGGTTTCTAAATTTTTGCTCACTTCTATTAAAGGGTTGAAGTGTTAGCAGACAAAAGTCTAAATATAGTTGGCCTGCACTGGAAGGTTAAAAGTACAGTTCTCCTAATAGAGTTCTTATGATCACTAAGGAAAACATCATCTGAACTTTATAGTGACCAACAAATCAGGTGAGAACAGGCAGTTCAGACACTCTAGCCATGAATTCTAAGGTGGATGATAGAGGCTATACCATAATCTTTCTCTTTCTGTGATATAATGACTTTCATGGCTAATTAGATCTATGGCCAAGAAGGTCAATTTCCTGGATGTTAGAGCAAGCACATTTGTAAAAGAGAAATCATTTTAAACCCAGCAATAGTGAGTGCAAAGTTATTTCAATACTTTTTCTCCTCTTTGCAGATGATTAATCCTATTTCTGTTTCACCAACTTATTTTATCTTGAAATCTTAATTATTTTCTAATAAATGACTGGGAATAGAGGAAGCTAGCTGGCCCATGTCCTCTGTTAGGTTTATTTTTCCCCCCTTCTTTGCACACTGGTGAAAAGACGTTGATGCATAACATATAGAGATGCCATGCTTACTATGTCATTATAAACAGCTTACTCTAACTGGGATCCCACAACCACAGGGAAAAACATACAGTTTTATTTACAAAGAAGACTGAACCCATTTTAACTTCTGTATCAAATCCTCCAAGTAGGTTGACTTCAATAGTTGTGTTCAGTCCTGGGTAGAATGTGGTCTCATTACACAACTTCACCACCAAATCCTAGTTCTCGGTGTTATCCAAAGCTGCCTTCTTCCTCAAAGATCTCAGTCTCCTCCCAAAGCCCAGGGGAGCGTAAACAAATCCCTCTTTCTCAGGGTTACATGAAAAGCCAAGTCATCATCCAACACAATAAAATAAGCTGGTGAAGGAAAGAACCAATCAAATCTCTTTGATTCTGAGACTTAGGGAAAGCACTCACGAAACCTCATAGTCTGCCCATCAGAGGGGAGAAAACGCTCCAATTAAATGGGAAGAGTACTCATTTTAAGCACTCTAAAATGTTAAGATTTTAAAAATACAGTGCTTAACGTTCTGTAGAGCTACAACAAAGAATATGCTAACCTTAGTATTTACACACCAAGCTTCTGCCAAGCCATTTTATAATGTACCTTAGAAAAATTTCATGCTTTCTCACAGAAGGACACCCCCTCTTCTCTCCCCTGCTGTTGGCCTGCATGTTCCCAGAGCATGTGAATTGTATCCTTTTGAAGTCCAGGGATGCTGATAGCTTGAAGGGAAAGCTCTTGCCAGTAATATTGTTGTTCCCGATGCTCAGAACTGTTGCTGCTGAATGGCTTATTTTCTATCTTGATATTTTCTCTATATGACTTTGGCTGAATAGGCCACTTTTTCATCAAGCTAGTTTCATGTGTGTTGTCTGTGTTCTAGAAAATGGAATTAACTACCACTTTCTAGTTCCATTTCCATGATCTTTGCCTAAACAAAAGAACACCCTCTCTTTAATAAAACATTATGCCTTTGCATTCCATTAAACCCTATTATTGGAAGTTTAAACTATTGATTCTGATAATATATATATATTCTACTTTTTGTGTGGCTGCAGAAATACTTTGCTGTTACTCTAATTATATGCTGGAGTTAGAATCCTTCCAGCTAGTTAAGGTTGGAAGGATTCTAGTTATGTTGTCTACTGTATTCTTCTTTGTAGCATAACTAGAGTACTGTCCACTGGAGTGAAATAATAGAAGCAGAAACTCAGATTTTTAAAGAAAGGAAAGAGAGAAAGGTTTTTAATAAAAGTTTATTTATTTAGAGACAGGGTCTTGCCCTGTCACCCTGGCTGTAGTTCAGTGGCATGATCACAGCTCACTGCAGCCTCAAACTCCTGGGCTTAAGTAATCCTCCCACCTCAGCCTCCCAAGCAGCTAGGACTGCAAGTACATGACACTATGCCTGGCTAACTTAAAAAATAACTTTGTTTAGAGATGGGGATCTTGCTGTGTTCCCAAGCTGGTCTCAAACTCCTGGCCTCAAGCCATCCTTTCTCCTTGGCCTCCTGAGTAGTTAGGATTACAGGGATGAACCACTGTGCCTGGCTAGAAAGATTTTAAGAATAGCTTAGAAGAGCACTAAAAATTGCAATTATTAGAATTTAAAACTTCAGAGTTAAAACAGAGATCTAAGAGACTATCTAGTTGACCCCTTTATTTTACCCGTTAAGAGAAATTATAGAGACACTAAAAAAACTCTCTTAAATCCCATAACTGGGTATTAGAGGGGACCACACCTGCTACTTGATTCAGTCAGAGATCTTTCAAATTTAGATGTTCAATATGGGAGGCAAAATGTTAAAACTCTGCTGTGGGACATACTGCCTTAAATTTTTTTAAAATTTTGAAATCTATGGAAAATGTGCCCTAAATATATAATTGTAATATTAAGAATAGCACTCAAAGTTCTATTTATGTCGATTACATAAATTATACACTCTAAAAATCATTTATGAATATGCATTACCATTATTCATGGTGTCTCAGATCTCTGATGAGTATGGTTGTGTGCATATCTGTGTAAGTACACAAATACCTTTGAGATACAATGGAGCAAATGGATTCAGGTACAATCAAAATCTCCCAAACTGTCTTTTTGAAGTTTAGTAGTGTTTGCTGTCTTTCTCTAGTTGTTGATTATTCAATGGCAATTTAAATGGGAGGTAGGGATGTAGGGCAGGTTAATTTATTTGTTGCATTTCATCTACCTACCAATCTGGTTGTGTTTGGGGGAACAATAAACAGTACTTCTTTGTCCTCCCAGTTTCTGTACAAAATGAGAAAGGAAATAGAAGAGCCAGGTAGGAGAGGAAAAGCACCCGGTAGAGCTCTATGCCCATGGAAGGAAGCAAGGAGTTGGGGAAGAACATTGCCACTTTCTTACACATATTGACCTCCTGCTGTGGTCCAAGCACTATGCAAGGTTCAGAAGATACAACAATCCTTGCCTTTTAAGAGCTCAAAGGAAAGTGGATGAATTAGATTTATAATAAATACTTATGGTACTATGCATTAAGTGCTGTAATAGAGACATGCAAAAAATCTAGGACCATAAGCTCTAGAACGCTGAACTGTGTCTGGAAATAACAATGTGTGCCCTGGGAAATGGGCAGTGTTCTTTGAGATGTTCAGCTTTATGTTTGTGTTTTCAAAAGGCTAGACATTTTCTGATGCTGGGAGAGGGTATCATCTATGTTTGTTTCATTTTGGAAATGTATATCTATGTTCTTGCTTGCAAATAGAAAGTATTTAAAATATGTATATATTTTAAATATATATAAAGTGTATAAAATATTTATAAATATTAATAAATATTCTTCTGTAGGTTAAGAATTTCCCATGTTTGCATTTTTATTATTTCTTTTTACCTTCTTTCCTATGAAAGAGGATGAATGAGTTCAAACCGATTTCTCAGTAGCAATAAGGAAAGAATAACCTCAATTCAGTATTCTGAACAAGAACTCCAATTAGTTTAACAATTGAATCAACCAATTCCTTTAAGATTTTCATTTGCTCATTGGCATTGAAACTAAACATTGGCTTTGACATTCCTTAAATATACCCTACTCCTAATATACTATATACCATATTTTTTCACATGTTCTTTATATTACTATAAGCATGCCAGAGCTCAAAATTAATGTTTTTAGTATTCTATTCAGCATTGTGGTGCCTGGCATGTTGTATGTGCCCAGCATAGTTTGAAAATAACCTAGAGTTTAATTCACCAGAAAGCGCCATTTGAATCAGCAACCTGTACCATACTTGAAGTGAGAAGGAGAACTTCCCTTGGGATCCTGGACTCAAAAATTTTTTAACACCAAGTTGCCCTTTCCCAGGTTGCCAATGTCTAGTGTGGTCTAGGAAATAAAGGGGAAAGTGACCTATCTGATGGACTCTTAGACAGTTCCTTCTGAGGATCCTGTGGTTGCGAGAGTCCCAGATCCTGAGTGGTTGGCACAGCATCAGTATTGCCAGTGTGTGAAGTACTGACTTGGGGCTATGTAGATACATTTGCCTACTAGGTTAGTTTGAAAAAAGTGATTTAACCTTGTATATAGTTAAAATACCATATATTTCTAACTTAATAACTTTCTGCTACTGTAATTTTTGTAGCACTTATATTTTCAACTACATAAATAAATTGGCTGTGATGGGCTATCCTAGGAACCTAACTACCAATTATAATATTGTTTCTGTGGAAATACAGATTTTTGAGTTCTAAACAATAGCCTGATAAATGAACTTTTGGAACATAATCTTTCTGTAGGTTAAGAATTTCCCATGTTTGCATTATTATTTCTTTTTACCTTCTTTCCTATTATCTCTTTCCAATGCTGAGGTCTAATGGTGATCGAGTGTGACTATAAACACACTATCTAGCTGCCCTTCTTTTGAGGTAGCAGATACTAAAATAGCATGATATAATATAATGGGAAATGGAGATAATAGCTACACATTTCCTACTTTTCAGCAGTGGCAGAAAAATAATTGAGACGACATTTGTGAATACTAGGAAGAAATGTGCTATATTGAAATCTGAATGTCATTATTCTCCCATACGCTGTATGAGGAAGAAAAATGTAAACATCATTATTGTTCTTCTCACTCCTTTCATTCGAGACTGAGTGACCTTTCAGAGCCCTTTATTCTGAACAATCTAATTGGGCATTTCTTAAATACCTATGGATGGTGGCTTCTATAATCCTATTGCTTTCATGCGTGAAATGTGTACAGTATCACTAACCAACCCCCAATACAATTTTTATTTGTAAATTTAACAAAATAGGGAAAAAATCAGTTTCAACCCCGGGGGAAAGTAACTATCAAAGGCAAGCAAGATGCATTCCTGGACAGGAAGCTTGTAAAAGCAGAAGGTCCGCTGTTTAAAAAATGTTTTGCCACATGAAGAGGCTGGCTAGGTGGTGGGAGGGGATACTTAGAGATCTACTGACCTTCTCCCTCAATAAGCTCTTGACATAGATGACGAAATCCAGGGAATATTAGCAAATGTGGGGTGTATTTAGCATGTTCTGCAAACATGGGTTATTTAACCTTTCCCATCTGCCTTGTTCTTTCTCTCCAACTAGAAGCAATAGCAAAGCTATGGCGAAGGCTAGAAGGAGAAAAATAAAAGCTGAAAGTTCTAATCAAAACTCTAATCAGAAAGATGACAACTAGTGAAGATTATTAAATTTTCTTTGCTCCCTTGATGAATTTAATAAAGAACTAATCAAAGATCATTAGAAGGCTTTTGTGCCTGGCTTGCATTGTAGCTGGATTGCAATCTGAATTTGTGTTTTAGTGGGCTTCCAGGGGTTGGGTTGGACATGTAAATATATTAAAAACTATAGATGGTTAGACAGTTTTTAGTATTTTTAGTTAATGTAAAAGCCCATGAAAATGTATTAGCTATTTATTGTGCTTATCTACTCTGCCAACTAAAAATATAGGATTTTGATTTTGATCTTTAGTAATTAGAATTTAAAAATTTGTATCAGTGTCTAGCTCAAAAATTTTCTAATGATCTTTGATTAGTTCTTTTCTTAAATTAACAGGAAAATAAAAAATGGTATCACTTAATTTCTAGAGCATAAAAATATGTAAATAACTCTGTAACTACCAGAGCCACTAGAAATTTATAGAAAATTATGGTAATATCTGAAGAGGATTCTTATCCTCCCTCCCCAATTCCGAACATTTGCTTAACGTTCCCTGTTTTCAAATGATCTCCTCATAGCCTTCCAATTTTGTTTTAAGTACTACATTTTAAATACTGCATTTATAGTGTCTCAAAAACTATGCATTTTGATTTCCTCATTTATGACCCATGTATCCCATCCATTTCCAGTGCTCAGTTTTTCAAGCCTCATTGTCTGATTGGTCTAATGCAGTCTCCTCCTCACTGTCCCCAAGCACAGAATCCCAATAACTTAGGATTGCTGTCAATTATTACATTCTCCCATCTCAAAGAGCCTCCCCACCTTCTGAATTTATGACATTTGGTTTTGATTTGTTTTCACTGCAAAATACCTCTGTGATCATAAACTAATTGGCTCTTGTTAACATAAAAACTTTAAACGTGCTTTAAAAAAAAAAAGTATCGGTTATATACGTAATAAATTAGTTCTTAGGCTCTCACCTATCTTTTTCTGCCAGAATAGAAAAAATTATTCTGGAATTACCAGAATAAAGGCAAAAAAAGAAATAGTAGGCCCTTTTATCAGATTCCACAGATTAATTAGTCTTGTGCTATCTATTTATAGAAAAATTAGGTATTTAAAGGCAGTAACTCAACTCTGAATATATATTACAGGAAAATCTATTTCTGTAGTAGTTCCTACATTAGTTTTTTTTTTTTTTTTGGGGGGGGGGTCTGTCACATATAGCTTTTATTGTACTGAGGTATGTTCTTTCTATACCCTATTTTTTTAGGGTTTTTTTAAATACTTTAAGTTCTAGGGTACATGTGCACAACGTGCAGGTTACATATGTATACTTGTGCCATATTGGTGTGCTGCACCCATCAATTCGTCAGCACCTATCAACTCGTCATTTACATCAGGTATAACTCCTAATGCCATCTCTCCCCCCAATCCCCATAATAGGCCCCAGTGTGTGATGTTCCCCTTCCAGAATCCAAGTGATCTCATTGTTCAATTCCCACCTATGAGTGAGAACATGTGGTGTTTGGCTTTCTGTTGTTGCGATAGTTTGCTGAGAATGATGGTTTCCAGCTGCATCCATGTCCCTAAAAAGGACACAAACTCATCCTTCTTCATGGCTGCATAGTGTTCCATGGTGTATATGTGCCACATTTTCTTAATTCAGTCTGTCACTGATGGACATTTGGGTTGATTCCAAGTCTTTGCTGTTGTGAATAGTGCCACAGTAAACATACGTGTGCATGTGTCTTTATAGCAGCATGATTTATAATCCTTTGGGTATATACCCAGTAACGGGATGGCTGGGTCAAATGGTATTTCTAACTCTAGATCCTTGAGGAATCGCCATACTGTTTTCCATAATGGTTGAACTAGTTTACAGTCCCACCAACAGTGTAAAAGTGTTCCTATTTCTCCACATCCTCTCCAGCACCTGTTGTTTCCTGAGTTTTTAATGATTGCCATTCTAACTGGTGTGAGATGGTATCTCATTGTGGTTTTGATTTGCACTTCTCTGATGGCCAGTGATGATGAGCATTTTTTCATGTGCCTGTTGGCCATATGCAAGTCTTCTTTTGAGAAATGTCTATTCATATCCTTTGCCCACTTTTTGATGGGGTTGTTTTTTTCTCGTAAATTTGTTTGAGTTCTTTGTAGGTTTTGGATATTAGCCCTTTGTCAGATGAGCAGATTGCAAAAATTTTCTCCCATTTTGTAGGTTGCCTGTTCACTCTGATGGTAGTTTCTTTTGCTGTGCAGAAGCTCTTTAGTTTAATTAGATCCCATTTGTCAATTTTGGCTTTTGTTGCCATTGCTTTTGGTGTTTTAGACATGAAGTCCTTGCCCATGCCTGTATCCTGAATGGTATTACCTAGGTTTTCTTCTAGGGATTTTATGGTTTTGGGTCTAACATCTAAGTCTCTAATTCATCTTGAATTAATTTTCGTATAAGGAGTAAGGACAGGATCCAGTTTCAGCTTTCTACTTATGGCTAGCCAGTTTTCCCAGCACCATTTATTAAAAAGGGAATCCTTTCCCCATTTCTTGTTTTTCTCAGGTTTGTCAAAGATCAGATGGCTGTAGATGTGTGGCATTATTTCTGAGGCCTCTGTTCTGTTCCATTGGTCTATATCTCTGTTTTGGTACCAGCACCATGCTGTTTTGGTTACTGTAGCCTTGAAGTACAGTTTGAAGTCAGGTAGCGTGATGTCTCCAGCTTTGTTCTTTTGGCTTAGGATTGTCTTGGCAATGCAGAGGGGGTCTTTTTTGGTTCCATATGAACTTTAAAGCAGCTTTCCAATTCTGTGAAGAAAGTCATTGGTAGCTTAATAGGGATGGCATTGAATCTATAAATTACCTTGGGCAGTATGGCCATTTTCACGAAATTGATTCTTCCTATCCATGAACATGGTATGTTCTTCCATTTGTTTGTGTCCTCTTTTATTTCACTGAGCAGTGGTTTGTAGTTCTCCTTGAAGAGGTCCTTTACATCCCTTGTGAGTTGGATTCCTAGATATTTTATTCTCTTTGAAGCAATTGTGAATGGAAGTTCTTTCATGATTTGGCTCTCTGTTTGTTACTGGTGTATAAGAATGCTTGTGATTTTTGCACATTGATTTTGTATCCTGAGACTTTGCTGAAGTTGTTTATCAGCTTAAGGAGATTTTGGGCTGAGACAATGAGGTGCAGAGATTAGTTCAATTCCTGGATATCCTTGTTAACTTTCTTTCTTGTTGATCTGTCTAATGTTGACAGTGGGGTGTTGAAGTCTCCTATTATTATTGTATGGGAGTCTAAGTCTCTTTGTAAGTCTCTAAGGACTTGCTTTATGAATCTGGATGCTCCTGTATTGGGTGCATATATATTTAGGATAGTTAGCTCTTCCTGTTGAATTGATCCTTTTACCATTATGTAATGGCCTTCTTTGTCTCTTTTGATCTTTGATGGTTTAAAGTCTGTTTTATCAGAGACTATGATTGCAACCCCTACTTTTTTTTGTTCTCCATTTGCTTGGTAGATCTTCCTCCATCCCTTTATTATTTTGAGCCTATGTGTGTCTCTGCATGTGAGATGGGTCTCCTGAATACAGCAAACTGATGGGTCTTGACTCTTTATCCAATTTGCCAGTCTGTGTCTTTTAATTGGACCATTTAATCCGTTTACATTTAAGGTTAATATTTTTATGTGTGAACTTGATCCTGTCATTGTGATATTAGCTGATTATTTTGCTTGTTAGTTGATGCAGTTTCTTCCTAGCCTCAATGGTCTTTACATTTTGGCATGTTTTTGCAATGGCTGGTATCAGTTGTTCCTTTCCATGTTTAGTGCTTCCTTCAGGGTCTCTTGTAGGGCAGGCCTGGTGGTGACAAAATCTCTAAGCATTTGCTTATCTGTAAAGGATTTTATTTCTCCTTCCCTTATGAAACTTAGTTTGGCTGGATATGAAATTCTGGGTTAAAAATTCTTTTCTTTAAGAACGTTGAATATTGGCCCCCACTCTCTTCTGGCTTGTAGAGTTTCTGCCGAGAGATCTGCTGTTAGTCTCATGGGCTTCCCTTTTTGGGTAATCTGACCTTTCTTTCTGGCTGCCCTTAACAGTTTTTCCTTCATTTCAACTTTGGTGAATCTGACAGTTATGTGTCTTGGAGTTAGTCTTCTCGAGGAGTATCTTTGTGGTGTTCTTTGTATTTCCTGAATTTGAATGTTGTCCTGCCTTACTAGGTTGGGGAAGTTCTCCTGGATGATATCCTGAAGAGTGTTTTCCAACTTGGTTCCATTTTCCCCCTCACTTTCAGGCACACCAATCAGACGTAGATTTGGTCTTTACATATAATCCCATAATCCCATATTTCTTGGAGGCTTTGTTCATTTCTTTTTCCTTTTTTTTCTCTAGACTTCTCTTCTCGCTTCATTTCATTCATTTGATCTTCAGTCATTGATACTCTTCCTTCCAGTTGATCGAGTCGGTTACTGAAGCTTGTGCATTTGTCACGTATTTCTCGTGTCATGGTTTTTATCTCTGTGAGTTCGTTTATGGCCTTCTCTGCATTGATTATTCTGGTTATCCATTCTTGCATCTTTTTTCAAGATTTTTAGTTTCTTTGCGCTGGGTGCGTAGTTCCTCCTTTAGCTCTGAGAAGTTTGATGGACTGAAGTCTTCTTCTCTCAACTTGTCAGAGTCATTCTCCGTCCAGCTTTGATCCATTGCTGGTGATGAGCTGCGTTCCTTTGGATGGGGAGATGTGCTCTGATTTTTTGAAGTTTTTGAATTTCCAGCTTTTCTGCCCTGATTTTTCCCCATCTTTGTGGTTTTATCTGCCTTTGGTCTTTGATGCTAGTGACGTACTGATGGGGTTTTGGTGTGGGTGTCCTTTCTGTTTGTTAGTTTTCCTTCTAATAGTCAGGACCCTCAGCTGTAGGTCTGTTGGAGATTGTTTGAGGTCCACTCCAGACCCTGTTTGCCTGGGTATCAGCAGCAGAGGCTGCAGAAGATGGAATATTGCTGAACAGCAAGGCTGCTGTCTGATTCTTACCCTGGAAGCTTCATCTCAGGGGTGTACTCCGCCATGTGAGGTGTGAGGTGTCAGTCTGCACCTAGTGGGGGATGTCCCCCAGTTAGGCTACTCAGGGGTCAGGGACCCACTTGAGCAGGCAGACTGTCCATTCTCAGATCTCAACCTCCATGCTGGGAGATCCACTGCTCTCTTCAAAGCTGTCAGACAGGGTCATTAATGTCTGCAGAAGTTTCTGCTGTTTTTTGTTGCTATGCCCTGTCCCCAGAGGTGGAGTCTACAGAGACAGGCAGGTCTCCTTGAGCTGCGGTGGGCTCCACCCAGTTCGAGCTTCCCGGAGGCTTTGTTTACCTACTTAAGTCTCAGCAATGGCGGGTGCCCCTCCCCCAGCCTCGCTGCTGCCTTGCAGTTAGATCTCAGACTGCTGTGCTACCAATGAGAGAGGCTCCATGGGCGTGGGACCCTCCTGGCCAGGTGTGGGATATAATCTCCTGTTGTGCCATTTGCTAAGACCCTTGGTAAAGTGCAGTATTAGGGTGGGAGTTACCTGATTTTCCAGGTGTTGTGTGTCTCAGTTTCTAAAGGGATTCCCTTCCCCCTTGTGCTTCCCAGGTGAGTCGATGCCTTGCCCTGCTTCAGCTCTCGCTGGTTGGGCTGTACCAGCTGACCAGCACTGATTGTCCGGCGCTCCTCTGTGAGATGAACCTGGTACCTCAGTTGAAAATGCAGAAATCACCTGTCTTCTGTGTTGCTTGCACTGGGAGCTGGAGGCTGGAGCTGTTCCTATTTGGCCATCTTGCTCGCACCCCCCTACATTTGTTTTTTATGAGTTAAAACATCTCATGACTATTTAAAGTATATAGAGGAATGTTTAAAAATGTACAGAGATGGGTAGTGTAAAACTCTACACATATTAGATGAGTCAGACCCTTTCACTAAGTACTGGTAGAGGCAATCAACAATGTAGCTCTGAATCATAGCCCTCTTCTGTTGGACAAAAGAAAAGTAGCTGGGAGCTCTGAGACTAGACTCTGAGCTGTTCATATTCAATGCTGAATTAAATGTCAAATTTCCAGACAACCTTGGAAAAGAATGCTTTAATTTAAAAAACTTTTCAGCTAACTCTCAGTACCATTCTGATTACAAGGGCCGAATATTAAGACAGTTAACTCTTAGGTAGAAGAAACTTTAAATTAAGTGTATAGGAACTTCAGTTCTATAATGATATCTATCTTCAGCATGGTCCTGAAGACATTTGTCTAAAACTGTTCACGTTTCTGATGAAGAAGATGCCCATCTTCTCTTATTTAACATTCCTGGTGCCCTTTGATCATGGAGATTTAAATTTCTCTTTGACCTGAAAGACATCCTTCAGGCAGGGCAGGCAGGCTGGAAACGAATTCTCTCAGCTGTTGTTCTTCAACAAATGTCTTTGTTTAACTCTTGTTTATGGAGGCTCTTTCTGCTGGATGTAAAACTGAGATGACAGTTTTCCTTTTCTTTCAGTACTTTAAAAAAGTCATTTCATTGTTTTCTGGACTCCATTGTTCCTGATGAGAAGTCAGTGATCATTCTTATTTTTGTCCCATGGTATATAAAGTACCTTTTTTTTCCTCTTTGGTTGCTTTTAAGATTTTTTTTTCTTTATCTTTGGTTTTCAGCAGTTTGGCTCTAATGTGCCTACGTGCAGATTTCCTTATGTGTGTCCCGTGTGGGTTCATTGAAATTCTTGTATGTGGAAGTCAGTGTTTCTCTTCAAATGTGGGGAGTTTGGGGCCATGATTTCTTCCAATTATTTTTGCCTCACATTATTTTCTTCTACTAGGACTCAATTACCTGTATGCTAGGCTGCTTGATATTATCTACTTGAAACTCTGCTTATTTTTCTTCTCTCCACTCTCCAGATTCAGGCATGTCTGTTGGTTTGTATGTAAGTTCATTGATTCTGTATGTTAAGTCTAATCTGCTGTTAAGCTCAATTTTTATTTCAGTTACTATATTTTTCAGTTCTAGAATGTTCATATAGTTGTATTTGTAGTTTCCATTTATCTGCTCTTTTCCATTTGATTACTCATTAAGATATTTTTGAGTCTTCTGTGATTTTCTTTTATTTGTATGTGTAGTGATTAAATAGTGAACATTGTGAACAACATACTGTAGAGAGTCTAGATTCTGTAGTCTTCCTCTAAAAATGGTTGGATTCATATTAAGGAGGCAGTTCATTTAATGACTCATTACTTTAACATGTATAGACTTAGTGTTTTGCATTGCTAGTATAGATCTGTGGACGGTCCAAGGTGTTTTCAAGCTCTTCTAACCTTTCAGTAGTCATTTTCCAAACTGTGTCTCCTGTATAAATCTTGTTGGGGTTTGGTTTTAGGCTTTGTTAGGGTGAGTCTAGAGTTGGTCTTTCTCTAGGGGCATATTCCTTATTCCTAATATGTGCACTTTGTGGTGTCTCAGCTGGATGTCAGGAGTTTTAACAAGATGTTAATAAATCTCTCCTCTCTGGCAGGGCCGGAACTCTGACATTCTCTGCCACTGCTTTTCCCCAAGCACTGCTCAACCTCTACAATCTTGGTCCCACTTTCAATTGCATAACATCTGATATCCAGTAAGGCTCAGGTTGCCTTATCCTGCACATTTACAATCCAACTCTCAGCCACCGATTTGCAGGAGATCCCTGCTGGGTTTTGGGGTCCTCTCTCTCTGCATAGCTCCCTCCATTCAGGCTCCACAGTTTCCACTTGTTTAGTTGCCCTGAACCTTGATGTCTGCCTCCTCCGCTCAACAGGACTACCATGCTCTGCTCAGACTCCAGGTCTCTGTGCCATAGTCAGGACATTGTCTCCAGCCACAGAGCTGAGGCAATCATGTAGCTCACCTCATGCGCTTCCTTTCTCTTAAGGATCACAGCCTTACATTGCTTGTTATCCACTGCCTGAAATCGAATGTTTCACATATGCTGTCCAGTTTTAGAGTAGTTTTGGGCTAGTACAGTAGTCATCCCATTATGGTTAGAGATGGAAGTTCAGGAGTCACACCTTGATTTCAACCCGACCTGAAATCACATTTCCACATTGGGAACAACATAGGAACCACAGCACTTTCTATGAAATGTCATCGAGTAAGTCCCAGCCAGTTGCAAAAACTCAAAAGTTCATGTGGCTTAAAATCATGTAGGCTATGCCTAGCAAAATGCCCGATATGCCTGACACAAGCATGTACTTTTATAAATTATTAAATCATTTGCTAGATACAGCAGGAAAAAAGGAGGAAGAACTCACGAACCCAATCCTTAGAGTTAGGACTTATCTACCAATTAACTCTATGATCTTAGGCCTACAACTATATTTAACATGTCTTTGTTTGGGATCACTGGAGTTAACTTCATTGAACATGAAGAAAACCTAGTTGGAAATTTATATTTGTAATTTGCTTTGATTATATCATCTGAAAGATACTTTCCAAAATGAGACATCATTGTTGTGGTTTTCGTCCAGAATTAAACAGGTTTCAAAGCTGGCAACTGGGATGACAACTTGGGAGGGCTTCTCCCAATTTCAGAAAGAGCTTTATTCCCATAACTGTATTAAATTCATTTAGAAAGAAAAGAACCAACAACAGAAGAAAAGTGTGGGTAGCAAATAGCAGTTTGGGAATGTCAAGGAGGTGGGAGAAGGACTTTCAGTTAAGAAAACGATACAAATACATACATATGTACATAATGTCATGTGAGTGATTAAACTGTCCTTTCTCCAGAGAGCAATATTAAGGTTTCCATGGGCCAAAACAGTATACTGATGTAATATAGTTATACCCTTGGGCGAAACATCAAAGATGCAATGAGTGAGAGCTAAGGAGGCTACAACCCAGCTGAAATGCCGTTATTTAATGAAAGACCAACAGATGCAACAAGAACACTTACCACCGTGGTCTAGTGTTCCCTCTCAGTGCAGTCTTAAGCCTAATTCCTCTTCTGCTTGGCCTTTGACCTGGTCTCTCCAGTTGACTTTTCCACAACAGTCTTCACTCACAGGCAGAGTAGAAATGGGATAAAAGAAAAACAACAGGTCCCAGATCACTTTTTTCCTCTTTCTCTATTCCTCTTTCAGTTATGAATTCTGTTTTGCTTTGGAGAAGAAAAATGCAATCCCCTTGGATATTTTTTCTGGGCTATCACCAGTTTTTCTTGTTCGCCCTACCCACCTCTGCCAGTATTTTATACTTTACTGTTCAAAACCTTGAGATGTCTTGAGTACTGAGAAGTCTGAAGGAGTTTGTATTGGGAGCCTGGCCTCTGATATTTCTGCTGGATAAGCTGTACCTTCATGCTTCAAGGTGAATGCACATTATGGGCTTGCCCAAGGAATTTCTGGCACTGGGCCTGCAAGGCTGTTTTAGATTAATGCAAATGGGATTTGGGGTAGCCATGCCTACAAATATCCTGCAAAGATATTTTGTATCAAAATGACAATATTAAGATGAATCAACTCCATGAAGTCTTTGGGTACTGCAAAAATGTTGAATGTTGCATAATCACTTTCTGTTGATCTTTTTCTTATTACTATTATGTGTGAATATACATGAGGCTTGTGACAAACTGCAGGCACACATTTCTTCCTCACTTTCTGTGCCCATTTCTCCAACATACATCATTGCTGAAGTCTGTTGTTTAAGCAGTGAATAAAACATGTAATGTTTCATATAAGGATTATCCATAAAACGCTGAAGTCCTTAACTCTTCTGAGGCCATCATTTTAACAGCCATCCTCTAAATTGTGGGAAGTCTAACGTGTTCTTCGATTTTCCAGCAGATTCTAGAGTTGAGACTTGGTTCTTCCCATTTTTCTCTTGCTCCTGATTTTTTCAATTTCTTCCCTCCATCTTCCCACTGCCTCTCTCCAGGCTGCCCCAGCCCATTCTAGTTTGCTTTGCTTCAAAATATGGACTCACCACCTTTTTCTTCATAACAGTACTCTTGTGATTAGCAGTGTGTTATTTTCTTGTTTTATATGAGTAAAGTAGAGGAATGATAGCACAAAACAGGGACTGACTTAAAATTGAATCCTGGTCACACTCTTGCTAAAGTTTTCTGAAGTCTCCCCCTTGAGGAGTCCTTACTGGTGGCACTCTCACTGGGTATTTCTGGGGCCTGCTCTCTGGACTCTAAGAAAGTTTTTTGTTTTCAATGTCTCTCTCTCATGGTCTGACCTTCCTCAGCCCTGCAGTGGTGGGTGGAACCCACTTCAAAATTCCTGTAACTTGATGGTGCAGAGAAACTTGGCTCTTTTTCAGGCTGACCCTCTCCTGCCCAGACTCTCCTGGGGCTCACCCCCACACCAAGAAAAACCCACTGGATGCTTTACCAACAAAGAAGCAGTTTGCTCTTTAAGAGGAATTCTGCCACCCTCGTAGAGCAACAGCTAAAATGACTGTCAGCTTACAAGTTTTAGTTGTAACCATAGTTTCTCTAAGTTTGCAAAATGTTTTAAATAAAGTGATTTGACAGAAGATTTAATAAGGTGATAGACAAAAATGGAGGGCCCTGTTATCAAGAGTGGTGGTTCTAGATGAGGCAGGAAAAGTTAGGGATAGAAGAAAAAGAGTTTGTTATTTCTGTTTCTTCCAGTGACCTCAGCAATGTGTGGAAGAGAGTAGGTTAGACAGGCAGCAATAATTATCTAACTTGCAGCTTCTCAAAACCTGGAAAATAAGCAAGGTCTGGTGGCTCACACCTATAATCCTGTCCTTTGGGAGGCCAAGGCAGGAGGATCACTTGAGGCCAGAAGTTCAAGACAAGGCTGGGTAACATCGAGAGACCCTCTCTCTACTAAAAATAAGAAATTGGCCAGGATGGTGGTGCATACCTGTAGTCCCAACTACTCCAGAGGCTGAGGTGGGAGGATCACCTGAGCCTGGGAGATTGAGTCGTGATCGCACTATTGCACTCCAGCCTGGACGACAGAACAAGACCCCCTCCCAAAAAAAACCAAAAAACAAAAAACAAAAAACAAAAACCTAGAAAAGAAAGCTATTCTAAAGTGAAGTAACCTAGGAGCAGAGCCATAATCCACAGAGAGAGACACAAGTTCAACTGAGACTATGGAGAAGGAATTCCAAGCAACTTCTCATATTCCAGGAATGCAGCTGAGGCCTGGGGAGCCAAAAGGCTGCTCTCAGAGGCAAGCACATTCCAGGTATCACCTTAGGATTCCACTCAGGACCATGATGGCCCTGGGAGGGAGGGGAATGTGCTTTGCAGACTGAGACTTGACTGCATGACATCTACATCCTCAGTGTTATTCTACACTGTTTAATCAGTGTAATAAATGGAACTTCCGATATTACAATATTCTAATGTTCTAAGTTCCATTATCTTGCCAATTAAAAAAACTGTGTTAAGAGTGCTTTTGTATTTCAGGGGTTCCTGAGGACACTGAGAAAGGGAAATATATGGCAATATTCCATAAAATACCTGGAGATAGTATAAAAATTTGCAAGGATACAGACACAAGGCATGTATTACAAATATATAAAGAATGTATGACTACTTTTAGATATAATCACCTAATAAATGTCAACATGGCCTTATTAGATATCTATTTGTGTTTGTATACATTGTATCATTTAAAAATAGATATGAAATAGTACTTAACAATAAAAGGCTTGTAATAAGGTTTTTGGAGTCAGAATAAAGAAAAACTTTTGTCCTACTGAGGATAAGTTGTTCAATATAGTGAAGTCACATGCACATGTCTTGTTTTGGATTTACTTTCTCCCAGTTCTTACAATATCACCAAATAACAAACATTTCTACTTACAACTTTACTTTCCTATACATTGTTAGTTGGATTATTTTTCTGTATATTTCCACAATGTGATAAATATTTTTTAGGTTTAGAAAAAAGTCATTTAAAGCTGTTAAAATTTAAAAAGAAATCTATTCATAGCATATACTTAGTCTAATTGCTTTAAGACTCTTCTGGGACATGTAGCAATGTAAAATGGTGGATGGATAACAGTGTACGTCTTTTCAGCAGGGTAGTCTTGCAGGATAGTGGTAAAAAATAGGCAAAGAGATAGACATCAAATTTTTTAAATCAAGAAGCAGCTGCAGATTTGTTGCTTTTAAATATGTAAATTTTAATTAAATCACATGTACAAAGATAGCATATATTTTTTCATTACTTTTATTATACTTTAAGTTCTGGGATACATGTGCAGAACGTGCAGGCTGTATAGGTATACACATGCCATGGTGGTTTGCTGCACCCATCAACCCGTCATCTACATTAGGTATTTCTCCTAACGCTATCCATCCCTCCCTTAGCCCCCCACCCCCCGACAGGCCCCAGTGTGTGATGTTCCCCTCCCTGTGTCCACGTGTTCTCATTGTTCAACTCCCACTTATAAGAACATGCATACACCAAATATTTACAGTGATATCTTTGAATGTGAGATTGCCAGAGATTTCCCTTTTTTCTATTGTTTTCCAAGTTTTTACATTGATCATTGATTAGTTTCAAGTGTAGAAAATAAAGCCATTAAAGTACTAAAGCTGCTAGTGTTGTCCAGTGCCTGTGCTCTTTTCTGGGTGTGTATCTGGACTTGTATATAGATAAAGCCATGTGACCAATTATTCCCGTGGAATGTGAATGGAAGTGATGCAGGTCATCTCCAGGCTGAGGTGACTGAGTGCATGTGTGGGACTTCTCTGTGCCCTTTTGATTTTCCCCAGGTAGAAGGCAGAGGAAGGCAAGGACCAAAAGGAGAATGGAGTCACGAGATGAGAGAGTCCCTGAATGAATATGTGTATCAGAGCCCACCATCATCATTGCTTGAAACCTGTATCAGACTGTGATGTGACCAAGCTCTAAACTATTTTGTCTTAGGAAACTGAGATGTCGAGGTTGATTGTTATAGCAGATCTGATATATGTGCAGATGTATCTACTCAGACTGGTTGCAATGATTAATTGTAGGTGCCCACTGGACTGGATTAAAGGATGGCTAGATAGTCAGTAAAGAATTATTTCTGGATGTGACTGCAAGGGTGTTTCTAGATGAGACTGATGTTTGAACCAGTGGCTTGAGTAAGGAAGATCCACTCTTACCCAATGTGGGCACCCACCATCCAGTTGGCTAAAGACCCACTTAGAATGAAAAGGCAGAAAAAAGGCAAATTTATTCTCTCTTCTGGAGCTAGAATACCATTCTTCTCCTTGCCATGGACACTAGAACTCTACATTCTCCAGCTTTTAGACTCTGGGACTGGCACCAGTGGCCCCGCAGTTTCACAGGCCTTGGTCTGAGACCCAGAGTTACACCATCAACTTCTCTGGTTCTCAGGCCTCCAAACTTGGACTGAGCCAGGCTAACAGACTTCCTGGTTCTCTAGCCTGCAAATGGCCTATTGTGGGACTTCACAGTCTCCATAATTATGTGAGCCAATTCCTCTAGTAAATTCCTTCTTTTATATCTATATCCTATTGGTTGTGACTCTCTGGAGAACCCATAGGATTCTGACTAATAATGTATTTGTAACTTGCAATTTAATTTGGTTGAAAGATAGTCATTGCAGATTTGTAATAGCTGGGAATTTAAAATAATCTAATGTCCATTCACAGGCTCATTACAGAACCATATATACATCACAATCTCATTTTTATAAAAATCATGTAGTTTTATAAACAGAAATAACTGAAAAGCTATTTGTCAATCTGTTAATGATGTCACTATAGAGTGGGACTGTGCAAGATGTGCTTTTCTGCCAGTATATTTTTCAATTATTTGAATCTTTTACAAAGTTTTATACTACTTTTATAATCAATAAAAATCATGCACATACTCAGTTTGGGAACTTAAATTGCCTTGACTATTTTCTGAACAGGAAATAATAAAAGCAAATAGTTCATTCTTTTTTTTTTTTTTGAGATGGAGTCTCACTCTGTTGCCCAGGCTGGAGTGCAGTGGCACAATCTCGGTGCACTGCAAGCTCCGCCTCCCAGGTTCACGCCATTCTCCTGCCTCAGCCTCCCGAGTAGCTGGGACTACAGGCGCCCGCCACCACACCCAGCTAATTTTTTTGTATTTTTAGTAGAGATAGGGCAATAGTTCATTCTTATGTGTAGAACTGGGTAGTGCACAAGACAGGGATGCCCTCTCTCACCACTCCTATTCAACACAGTCTTGGAAGTTCTGGCTAGGGCAATCAGGCAAGAGAAAGAAATAAAGGGTATTCAGTTAGGAAAAGAAGAAGTCAAATTGTCCCTGTTTGCAGATGACACGATTGTATATTTAGAAAACCCCATTGTCTCAGCCCAAAATCTCCTTAAGCTGATAAGCAACTTCAGCAAAGTCTCAGGATACAAAATCAATGTGCAAAAATCACAAGCATTCTTATACACCAGTAACAGACAGACAGAGAGCCAAATCACGAATGAACTCCCATTCACAATTGCTTCAAAGAGAATAAAATACCTAGGAATCCAACTTACAAGGGATGTAAAGGACTTCTTCAAGGAGAACTACAAACCACTGCTCAGTGAAATAGAAGAGGACACAAACAAATGAAAGAACATACTATGCTCATGGATAGGAAGAATCAATATCGTGAAAATGGCCATACTGCCCAAGGTAATTTATAGATTCAATGCCATCCCTATTAAGCTACCAATGACTTTCTTCACAGAATTGGAAAAAACTGCTTTAAAGTTCATATGGAACCACAAAAGAGCCCGTATTGCCAAGACAATCCTAAGTCAAAAGAACAAAGCTGGAGACATCACGCTACCTGACTTCAAACTGTACTACAAGGCCACAGTAACCAAAACAGCATGGTGCTGGTACCAAAACAGAAATATAGACCAATGGAACAGAACAGAGGCCTCAGAAATAATGCCACACATCTACAGCCATCTGATCTTTGATAAACTTGAGAAAAACAAGAAATGGGGAAAGGATTCCCTATTTAATAAATGGTGCTGGGAAAATTGGCTAGCCATAAGTAGAAAGCTGAAACTGGATCCTTTCCTTACTCCTTATACAAAAATTAATTCAAGATGGATTAGAGACTTAAATGTTAGACCTAAAACCATAAAAATCCTAGAAGAAAACCTAGGTAATACCATTCAGGATACAGGCATGGGCAAGGACTTCATGTCTAAAACACCAAAAGCAACAGCAACAGAAACCAAAATTGACAAATGGGATCTAATTAAACTAAAGAGCTTCTGCACAGCAAAAGAAACTACCATCAGAGTGAACAGGCAACCTACAGAATGGGAGAAAATTTTTGCAATCTGCTCATCTGACAAAGGGCTAGTATCCAGAACCTATAAAGAACTCAATCAAATTTACAAGAAAAAAACAACCCCATCAAATAGTGGGCAAAGGATATGAACAGACACTTCTCAAAAGAAGACATTCATACAGCCAACAGACACATGAAAAAATGCTCATCATTACTGGCCATCAGAGAAGTGCAAATCAAAACCACAATGAGATACCATCTCATACCAGTTAGAATGGCAATCATTAAAAACTCAGGAAACAACAGGTGCTGGAGAGGATGTGGAGAAATAGGAACACTTTTACACTGTTGGTGGGACTGTAAACTAGTTCAACCATTGTGGAAAACAGTGTGGCGATTCCTCAGGGATCTGGAAGTAGAAATAGCATTTGACCCAGCCATCCCATTACTGGGGATATACCCAAAGGATTATAAGTTATGCTGCTATAAAGACACATGCACACTTATGTTTATTGCGGCACTATTCACAATAGCAAAGACTTGGAATCAACCCAAATGTCCATCAGTGACAGACTGGATTAAGAATATGTGGGGCACATATACACCATGGAATACTATGCAGCCATAAGAAAAGGATGAGTTCGTGTCGTTTGTAGGGACATGGATGCAGCTGGAAACCATCATTCTCAGCAAACTATCCCAAGAACAGAAAACCAAACACCGCATGTTCTCACTCATAGGTGGGAATTGAACAATGAGATCACTTGGACACAGGAAGGGGAACATCACACCCCGGGTCCTATTGTGGGGAGCGGGGAGGGGGGTAGGATAGCATTAGGAGATATACCTAGTGTAAATGACGAGTTAATGGGTGCAGCACACCAACATGGCACATTTATACATATGTAACAAACCTCTACGTTGTGCACATGTACCCTAGAACTTAAAGTATAATAATAATAAAAAAAAGAACTGGGTAGTGCATAGCAGTAATCAAAATAGTCCAAATAAAGGCAAAATGACATATGTCAAAGACATGCTTATCTTGAGTGGTGGAATGATAGGGGAATTTTATTATTTTTGCTTTGTGTTTTTCTGTGTTTTCCCAGTATTCTGTATCAGGCACGTAATGCTTTTGCAATTAGCTGGAAAGCTAGAGTGTAAATGTTGCAAATGCAAGCAGAAAATGAGAAAGCTTTCAAATAAGACTATCCTCTTCTCTGTGCTAACCTCTCTTAACCAGGGCTACATCCTCCAAAAATATAAAAGCATTAACTTGACCTTCAGCAGCCCTTGTTGTACAGTTACACTTTTTCTAGCTCCTACCTGCTAAAATAATCTTTCAGCCCACAATGAGAGATTAGAACCTCAGGTAAACAAACAGACCTGGCTGGGTCTGATTCAGGAAGAATCCGGGAACCCTCTTTGCTTAATAAGTCACCATGGTATGGCCGTTAGAGTGAGGCTGTATTGTGCTTTGCTGGCAATTGCCAGCTAATTTAGCCTCTTTTTAAATTTTTTTTTTTTTGAGACAGAATCTCACTCACTCTGTCGCCCAGGCTGGAGTCCGGAGTGCAGTCGTGTGATCTCAGCTCACTGCAACCTCCTCCTTGGTTCAAGCTATTCTTCCTCAGCCACCTGAGTAGCTGGGACCACAGGTGTGCATCACCACACCAGGCTAATTTTTGTATTTTTAGTAGGGACGGGGTTTCACCATGTTGGCCAGGCTGGTCTCAAACTCCTGACCTCAAGTGATCCACCCACCTTAGCCTCCCAAAGTCCTGGATTATAGGTGTGAGGCACCGCACCCGACCTTAACCATAATCTTAAAGAGAGAAACCAGGAAAGACAATTCTCAAATGGAATTTGAAGTCTCATCCCCTCCGTGGGTTTATCAGTGTGGCCAGTACAAAGGGTGGTTGGTTGGTCAGTCAGAGCCAGTATGAAGGTGATTAGTCAAAACAATTTTCTGAGTGATTGTCTGAGAGAACGAGCAAGCCACCTCCAAGGCTGTGATCCTACTTGGGGATCAAGAGTTAAGTGCCATGGAAGCCCAAGCTGCAGTGTGCAGTTTGCCATCTCTCCTGGAGCAGGCACCGTTCATATATGTGTTAAAAGCAAGCTGGTCACTGTGCTAAAGCTAACGGCTCTAGTGTTTGAGGAACACATATCTTATGACTTACAAAGTGGAAAGAAAAAAAACAAAAAAAAGAGTTCCTCAGTAGAAGACAAAAGAAAGTGCTGTAAGTTCAAGTCAATGAGACAAAGGAGACTGGAAGTTAGTGTTCAGGAGAGGGTGGTGAGGAGAAGTCTTCCCTTAGAGGGTAAGTCTGAGCTTCTCTGATTTGTGTAGGTGCCTTGAGGTGCTGAGGGGGATCAGAATGATTCCTTCTGCTGGGCAGTGTTGGTGAGAGATGCCTAAAGGTACAGAGAGAAGCAGCCTCTTCAAAATTAGTGTACTCAGTCAGAAAATTCTTGTTCCTCTATGTCAGTGATTCCCCCACCCCCACCCCCACCCCAGCATTTAATTTTGAAAACTTCAAATATATAGAAGGTTAAAAAATTGTGGTAAACTGTCATATAATCACCACCTAGGTCCTACCATTAACATTTTAGTGTGTGTGTGTAAAAATCTCCAACCCCCATCCATCTTATTTTTTATGCATTTCAAAGTAGGTTTCAACATTGAATACATATGGACACAGAAGGAAAAACAGAAAAAGGGACCTGCTTGAGGTTGGAGGGAGGAGGGTGAAGACAGAAAAACTACCTGTTGGGTAACTGTGCTTATTACCTGGGTGGCAAAATAATCTATACACCAAACCCCCATGACATGCAATTTACCTCTATAACAAACGTGCACATTATCCCTCAACCTAAAATGAAAGATTTAGGAAAAAAAAGAAAATAGAAGGTTGCCATGGGGAGGAGAAAATGAGGAGTTGTTGTTTAACAGGCCTGAAATTGTAGTTTAGAAGATGAAAATGTTCCAGAGATAGGTGGTGATGGCTGTACAACAATATGAATGTACTTAATGCCACTGAACTGTACATTTAAAAATGATTAATATAGTAAATTCTGTCATATTATCACAATAAAAAAGTTAAAAACAAAACAAACAAAAGTAGGTTTTAGACATCAGTGCATTTCTTAAATAGCTCAGTACGTACATCATAGAGTTGAATATTGACTTACTTTTTTCTTTTAAAGTAAAATTTTCAAAGAACGAAGTGAGTCGCTTGAACTTAGGAATTTGAGACCAGCCTGGGCAACATGGTGAAAATCCCATCTCTACGAAAAATACAAAAAAATTAGCCAGGTATGGTGGCACGTGCCTGTGGTTCTAGCTACTCAGGAGGCTGAGGCAGGAGAACTGCTTGAGCCTGGGAGGCGGAGGTTGCAGTGAGCTGAGATTGAGCCACTGAGCTCCAGCCTGGGTAACAGAGTGAGACCCTGTTTCAAAAAAAAAAAAAAAAAAAAATAGATACAGACCATTACCAAAACCCAATGAAGGTATCTTATACCTCTTCCCAGTTAATTCCCACCTCCGCCCCACCAGAGGAAACTACTATTCTAATTTTTTTCCACCATAGAACAGTTCTGCTTGTTCTAGAACTTCACACAAATGGAATCATATAATATATACTCTCAAATAAGGCTTTTTTCTCTCAGTATGTTTTTGAGATTCATCCCTGTTGTTGCATAATCAATAATTCATTCCTTTTTATTGCAAGTATTCCTGTTGAATAAATATATGAGTTTGTTGATCCATTCTGCTACTGGCAAATACAGGAGTTTTCAGTTTGGGGCTATTGTGAATAAAGCTGCTATAGACGTTCTTGTACACATCTTTGTGTGAATGAAATGTTTTCATTTCTCTTGGGTCATTACTTGGGAGTGGAATTGTTGAGTTATAGGGTAAGTGTATATTAGTTTTATAAGAACTCTGCAGCCCTTTTTTCAAAGTGCTTATACCATTTCACACACTCCCTCCCTATGTATGAGAATTCCAGTGATTCTACATCCTCACCAGCATTTAGTGTAATTGGTCCTTTTTAATTTTAGCCATCCTGGACAGTGTGTTGTGATGGTTCATTGTGATTTGCATCTACATTTTCTAGGTCAGTGGTTTTCCAATTTTGGTGTGCTTGTCACCTGGGGTGCTTGTCAAAGTATAGACTCCTAGGCCCCAACTAGAGCTTGTTTGTGTGTTTATTAATATTTGTGTTATATTTTTATTTGTTAAAGTTGGTAACCTAAACCACAACACAGTTTTGAATTCAGAAGGTCTGGTGGAGTTGGGGGCAACAGGTACCTGCCTCTTAACTAGCTCCCCTGGAGATTCTGCTGAATGTGTTTCTGCTGAAT
Organism: Papio anubis; assembly: GCF_008728515.1. NCBI lineage: Eukaryota > Metazoa > Chordata > Mammalia > Primates > Cercopithecidae > Papio > Papio anubis. The sequence goes on along the minus strand of NC_044982.1, from coordinate 70,354,527 downwards.
GTGTTTCAATAGACCAGCCCTGAGAAACTGGCCCTCTGGGGGTTGCAAACTGATATTTGATATCGGTGTGCATTCACTTTTACCTGGCAACTAGAATTGGTCCAATTTCTTCCAATGGAGGTGCATGGGTACTTTTCATGCTTAATAAAACATTTATGGCTAACGTAATCTTCAAAAATTGGAGACTTCAGGGATGAATATGTTGTCTCATGTAGAACAAAAGAATCTAGATTTTCTGAACCAAATTCCAAAAGACAGATATTTCAGGAAACTGTGCCAAAAAAATCCATATTTTTCAGGTATCTACAATCAGCATATTATTCTCAAAAACTATTTTATGGGTCAGAGATGAAGAAGCTGATTGCTATAATCTTATTTATTTTCATTAATGGGTTAATGTATTTGATAGTTCTATCTAATTCTGATACTTTCATAGGCCTGCATAGCCTAATGGCAACTGGTAGGAAAAAGATTGAAAATACGCAGGCATTTTATTACTGTAATGGGTGCTAGGAGGGAGGGAAAAAAGGACAAAGCTGCTATTAACCTAAAGCAACAATAAATATATGTTATCCATAGGCTCAAAGGAAAAATGTGAACAATGAAAATACTAACAGTAATATTGAATTTATTCAGTACCTTTTTATCAAGAACTCCAAGGCATTTGTGAGTGATGGCTCCCTAAATCTCACATCTCTGTAAGTTAGGCAGGGTAGGGAATGACACCATATTTTTTTCCAGTGGAGAAATTAAGGGATAGAATCTTTAATATAATGATAGGTACAAAGAACAGAACCAAAGATAAGAATGGAACTAAAGAGGATCCCAGGGCTCATAACTTCCCTTTGTGTGTTACAGTACCCAAGCCTGGTTGTTCATTCATTCTCAGAACACATACAGGATTCAGCTGGGCACAGGTGAAAAAACAGCACTATACGTTTGAAAAATGTTGACAGTCAAAATTCTTCTCTTGAATTCTCTAGTTCCTATTTCTTTTTTCATTAAAGAATGTGGCTAAAAGAGTAAAGAGTACTGTTAATATATAAAGAGAGCAAAGCAAAAGCATTCTCATGTCAGTTCTTGGGGCTTTACGGATAAATAATTAAACATAAAGCCCAAACTCCCCATTTCTGCCTTCAGTGATTTTTTTTCCCCTTCCTCCTGCACTGAACACCTGTATCTCTTTAAGAACTGGTCTGGCCTGGCGGGTAACCTGTCCTGCTGAAGGTTGGACATCAACACTGCTGCGTTTGCTAAGGCTGGCTGTCAGCTTGCTTCTTGGAGCCTCTTCAGCTCTCAGACATCTGTAGCTCTGGGCTGGTTAGAGCTGAACATTCCACCCAGAAGAATGATCTCTAGATCTTAGAAAAGAGAAACCCCATTAGGTGTTTGGTTTTGATAGGAAGTCGTTTTTCAAATCTGCTGTTTTAGAGGCCATCTTTGGAAATGTTTGCCACGATTCTTCAAATTTCATTTGACAGGTGGGGAAGTTTAAAGATAAATGTGATCTCACTCATTTGAAAACCTTGGCAATTCCTCTTCTTCAGTAGGAATCTCTAGCTCTTTTCTCTTACTTCATTCTCTGTCATTTTTCCTACCTACACTACTCTTTCCTGCTCTTGTATCAAATTTATACCTCTTTATTCTTTTAATTTAGCCAGTTTTTCCAACTAAGTTTAGGAAATATCACGTGAGCTCTGGGCCGTGCTATTTCCAAGCAGAAATAGACATATTGGATCTCTGTCTTCATCTGAAAGCCCTTTTGGCCTTTTTTGTTTATTCATCCTTTAATCATCCTTGTTGTTCAGTATCGAACCTATCTCAGTTCCCCATGACCACCTTAAGAGAAAGAGACTAGAAAGAGATTGTGCCTCCTTTGTCAGGGTCTGGTTTTCAACATCACATATTAGCAATGCTTTTGGTTCAGAGGTCACCAGATGTACAGTCAATTTCCCCTAAAATGGAAAATGTTAAGATACAGGCCAGCATCTCCTTCCCCTCTATCTCACAAATTTTGACTTGCTGCCTATTTATTGGCCATTTAACCCTTTAAGAAGGAACACCGAGTCAGTGATTTCATGCTCAATTATCTTTGACTTTCAATCTAAAATGAACCATTTACTGAACAGGGAGAGAAACATGAAAAACAAAAGCTATTAAAGAATTATAGACTTCAGAAGCCACACTGTACTTGTGCATTTTTGCTCTGTAGTGAAGGAACCTATAAAATTGTACATACATTAGGAGAAAAGTTGCCACCCAGCATGTCTTGATTTAACGGCATAACTTCCGGTAATATAAAGTAGGGACCTTGATTCTTAGGGCACATTTTGTTATCTTTTCTTTCTTAATAGGATAAGGTTTAAAAATATGCTACTGTGAATACACAATAGCTGCTTTTCACTTATGCTTTTATCTGTGCAGAAATTATTCTCTCAGGCAAGAGATTAAAATAAATGCATAACAACTTTTTAGAATTGCTAATCCAAGTAAATTTCTCAGAGAAAATTCAGCCTTTGAAGAAGTCATCTTAAACCTTGATATAAACAAACACTAATGTACTTCTTCCTACAATGGACAATTATGACAATGAGATAGATATATGATTTGTTTTTTCCTTAGGAAGCCAGTATTGGCATTGCTGCTTTAGATTGTACCGGTAAGGTTGAATTTGTGTGTGCTTTAAACCAAAACAGGGTTAAATCAGGATGTTTTGAGTCAAGTGGAAAGTAAAATGGGTATAGGCTGGTGCTGTTGGAAAGAAGTTCTGAGAGTCCTGAGGCTGGCACTGGATCCTCGTTCAGTCTTGTGGCCTTGGACAAGTTGCTGTTTTGTGGGGTTGGGAGGAGAAAGAGGATACTTTGTGCAAGGAACAGTGCCAGAAACATTACTTGCCTTCATTTTAACCTTGACTTCTCATTTTCTGAAAGGAGGCACAGTCTCAAGGAACTTCTCAATCAACCATTTGCTTTGCTAGGACAGAAATAGCCAATGCTTGATTTGTATGTGTTTTTCACTCCATTATGTTGCTCCTCTCCTGCAGGCTCCTTCCTTCCATGTTCTGTTGGTGTCTCCAGGCTTTGCCCAAAGGAATCTCCAACCAGGCTCATTTACTGGGGAGTTGGTACTCTACCTCTAAAGCCCAGATTCAGAGTTCTTATGTTTGCAATTTCTTTTTTCTCTCTCCTCTGGTCCCTACCCCAGACTCAAATTACCATCTAGTCATTCTTTTCCTGATACCACTTTGTCCTGCTTTTCTTTTTCTTCTGATCTTTATGGCTTCACACAAAAGGAACTCTGTACAACCTATGCCCTGATGTCCACTTGGAGGGCTCCATCCGCTATTTAAAATCACAAATCTGAAGGGTGGCAGAAACTACCAAGGTAGTTTTTAGGTCCATGTCAAAAAGTCACATAAGATGATGAAGAAATTCTAGAACTGAATGTGACCTGAGAGAAGATGAAGTCATCACTCATTTTATAAATGAGGAAACTGAGGTCCCGATTTGCCCAAGATCATAACATGACATCAAAATTTTTTTTTTTTTTTTTTTTTTACAAGAAGAATGTGTTGCCCAGAAGTACATGGAGTCCCATAATTTGGGGCATGTTGTTCTTCCCTTATAAAATGTCTTTGCCTGGACTCACTCACCTGATCATAGAATCCAAACCAAATTATTTTCCCCAGGGATACCATACCACGTGTATCTATCATCGTGCCACTCACACCTATATCTTCTAGCTCAGAAGTTCTCAAACTTTGGTGTGCCTAAGAATCACCTGGATGACTGATTCAAGCACAGATGATTAGGCCCCAATCCCAGAGTTTCTGATTCAATAGGTCTTTTGTAGGGCCTGATAATTTGTTTTTCTAGTAAGTTCCCAGATGCTGCTGCGGTTGCCGGATCAGGGCATAATTTGAGAACTACTGTTCTACCTCACCCACCTTCTGCAAGCCCTCAGCTCAGAAGCAATGCTACACCATTTTTTTTTAAAGGAGTGACCACTAATTGGTCCAGAAGTAGACATCTGATAGAGGGATTAGCCAATGAGCAGCAAGAGGAGAAGGAGAAGAATGGAAAAGGAGGGGAGGGGGGGAGGGAAGGAAGGAAGGAAGGAGAGGAGGAGGGAGGAGGGGGAGGGAGGGGAGGGAGGGAGGATGGACGATGACGATGACGTGACGTGACGTGACGTGATTGATGATTTGATGATGATGACGATGACGATGATGATGATGATGATGATGACAAGATTTGATGATGATGATTTATCGACGTACGACGTGACGTGACGACGATCGACGATGATGATTTGATTTGACGTGATCGACGACGTGACGTGACGTGATCGACTTGATCGACGACGATCGACGACGATCGACGACTGACGACGATCGATCGATCGCAAAGATCGACGACGACTTGATCGACGGACGCAGGATGGGGAGGGAGGGATGAGGAGGGGTGGGGAGGAGGAGGGAGGGGTGGGAGGAGAGAGGGAGGGGTGGAGAGGGAGGGGGGAGGAAGAGGTGGAGGAGAGGGAAGAGAAATATGAATCCCCTGAAACCATAGAGATAAGCATTTGGTGGACATATAGCTGGAGGGAATGGAAATGGAACTATATAGATATGGAAATAACGGGGTGGAAGGAGGAAAGGGAATGAAGGGAATTTTACTTAAAGAGGCAGAGGACAATGGAAGGGATTAGGGGCCACAGCCTGAACACATATGGAGCAACCAGGACTTGCCTTGAAGCTGTATTTGTCTAAAAAGAGACAAGTTTTATTTAAATCATTTGCCTAATAGGTGTGACTTAGAAGTACTGATGGAAATGACAGGAAACCTTCACACTGCCACTGGTTTTTAGTGAGAAAATCAGCTTCAAATACCTGTATCCTATCACTAGCCTTTTGCCTCAGCCATCACTGTTACTGCAGAGCCCCTGCTTCCACCACACACCAAGGTCCTTTCACTTCAGAGGGCCTGCACAGGCTCTCTGTCAAGTGCCTCTTTTGAGGGCAAACAATATGATTGGCTATGTTGTTGTTGAGGACTTCATCTGTAATGAATCTTTAGGGGCATACATAATATAAAAGGCCTTTGGACATCCTAGAGAGATTCTTTGTTTTTCTTACTAACACAGGGATAACCAGACTGTTATAATCAGATGCCACCATTGATGGTGGTCTTGAATCTGGGGACCTTCATTGAAGAGTTGGTGTAGATTTCATTTTGAATATATTTAAAAATAACAATTTACCTTGCAGTGTTATTGTTGATTCTCATATGGAGAAATACTGACTTTTAAAAATATTAATGTCAATAAGATTTGTTTTAAAAGACTCAACAGTCAATACTGGTATGGGTAGGATGAGATTTTCATTTTCACATTTTGCTTACTATATATTGTGTATATAGTGATATGATTATTCAGGAAAGTAGCTTGGCAATATATAAATAAATCAAGCACTTTAAAAGTTTCTATTCTTTTGCTTAAGTAGTTTCACTTTCAGAAATCTATCCTAAGGAAGTAAACAGTAATGCAAACAAAGATCCATGTCAACGACATTCCTCCACAGCCTTATTGACAATAGTTGTGGTGGACTCGGTGAATCAGGTTCAGTCAACATCCTCCAACCTTGTTCTTGCTGGCCCCTCTGTTCTGCAGAGGCTGGAAAGCTAAAATCTACACCACCCTACATATAGGATCCACCTGCAAATTAGATTTCCCTCACTAGATGCACTCATATGATATTTAAGAGGTAAAAGTGAAGCAGAGATATCTTCCTATTAACCGAGGTTTTTCTTGTTTTTTTTTGTTTGTTTGTTTGATTTTCCTGATGACAAACGTGGTGGTGGGCAATGCTGGGTTTTCCTGAAGAAGCAGTCCAGTGTCCATTACTTTTTTGGGGATTATCAAGAGAGACCGTAGCAGTGGTAGCAATGGCCCTGCTTCTTGGCTCATAGCTATGTATGGCAGTGTGTTCTTGAAGTCAGCAGTCTCGTCAAGGGTCTCCGGCTGCCCTACGTCTATCACTTCTGTGTGGTGTCCCAGGAATCATTCCTGGGATGCAGCCTAGCATCTACTCTTTCAAACCATTTATTAGGTTGGTGCAAAAGTGACTGTAGTTTTTGCCATTACTCTCAACAGCAAAAACCACAATTACTTTTGCAACAACCTATACAATTTTATCAGCTCCTTAGTCCGTGTATTAAATGTCTTTCTGCCTAACCTAGGTAGGGAGCCTTCTGTCTCCCAACTCTTCATGAGGCTTGACTGAAATCTCCAGCAACAATAAAAGAAGAAATATTTTATAGTGCATCTCTTTGATGGAACGTTTTGTAGACATTAAAAATAATGTTTAAGGAGGAAATGTAATGATGTGAATGTTTATATCATGGGAAAAAAAGAAAAAACTGGGAGGAAATTGATTCTAACATCTTAACAGTATTTATCTTTGGATAGTGGGGATATAAATGATTTTTACTATATTTGTTATACTTTATTCTTCCAAAGTTTTGCAATATACTTTATTGCTTTTGTAATCACAGGAAATAATAATAAAGATTTTTCAAAGTATTTGCTAATTCATAATGATATATATTTTTTAAATGTTGAATCTAATTATTGGATAAGTTTATTTAAAAGCCATCATTTGAAATTTTTTGCATATTTGCCTTATATCATTCATTTTTTTCTCTTCTGATTTACTCATTGCATTTGCTTATTATGACCATGCTATGATACATTTCATGTTACAGGAAAATGGGTATTTGGTTGGTATCCAAAAGAATTTCACATACATGTATTCAAAAGCATTCTCTTTTGCTTTCTATCTTGTAGAAAGCATATTTTAAAATAGCTATGTAATAACTAATAGAAGGTACTAGTGTTCAACTTGATAAAGATAGAATCAGCTGAAACTCCCAGTTAGATCAACATCACAGCCTTGATATACAGACTAACGCTGATTGGGAAGAAGTTATGTCTATTATGCTTTCACTCCTAATCTCAGCTTTAGATACAGTATTGTGATCATGATGTACTAGATGTTAAAGTTCTGATTAAGTTTGTCAGATTCATAGATTTTAATCTTAAAATATTGTCTTACACATTACTCTGCCCCATTTAAACCATATCCAACAAATGAAAACCCACTGTGTTGAACACCGATAATGAAGAAGGTTCTATATTCTTGGGGAATTTGTTTCTATTTCAGCTCTGAAAAAAATTTTTAATCTAAATTCAATTTCTGACCTAAAGAAACTAAAGAGCATCTGCACAGCAAAATAAACTATCAACAGAGTACACAGACAACCTACAGAATGGGAGAAGATGTTCACAAACTATGTGTCAGTCAAAGGTGTAATATCTAGAATCTATACAGGAACTTAACTGAACAAGCAAAAAATAACATTAAAAAGTGGGCGAAAGACATGAAGAGACACTTCTCAAAAGACATACAAGTGGCCAATAAACATATGAAAAATGCTCAACATCGCTAATCAGAGAAATGCAAGTCAAAACCACAATGACATACCATCTCACTTAGAATGGCTATTTTGAAAATGTCTTAAAAAACAATGGATGCTGGCAAAGCTACAGAAAAAAGTGAACACTTACACACTGTTGGTGGGAATGTCAATTAATTCAGCTGCCATGGAAAGCAGTTTAGAGATTTCTCAAAGAACTCAAGACAGAACTACCATTTGACCCATCTATCCCCTTCCTGGGTAAATACCCAAAAGAAAATAAATTGTTCTACCAAAAGGACATATGCCCTCATGTGTTCATTGTAGCAGTATTCACAATAGCAAAGACATGCAATCAACCTAGGTGCCCACTGATGGTGGATTTGATAAAGAAAATGTGGTACATTCACACCATGGAATACTACACAACCATAAAAAGAAGAAAATCATGTCCTTTGCAGCAACATGAATGTGGCTGAATGCCATTATCGTAAGTGACCTAACATGAACAGAAAACCAAATATCACATGTTCTCACTTGTAAGTGGGAGCTAAGCATTGGTTACACATAGACAGAGATGGAAACAAAAGACACTGGGGACTACTAGAAGTGGGAGGGGCGGAGGGGAGTAAGGGTTGAAAAACTACATATTAGGTTCATATGCTCACTACCTAGGTGATGGGATCATTCATACCCCAAACCTCAGCATCATGCAATATAGCCATGTGACAAACCTGCACATGCACCCCATGAATCTAAAAGTTAAAATTAAATAAATGAATTCCATTTCTTATTCTACCATTTCAGCTGATTTCTTTCTGATCCAGACTTAATACTGATAGACAACAATGGTATAAATGTAAAAGTTTATTATAAATTACCCTCTTATTTTTTAACATCCCAGGCAAGGGAATCTCAGTTTATTATCAGTGTTTAGACATTTTCACCCCACTTCCCCCCCAAAATCCATGGGGGCATGCTTCTGTTGTATCCAGGCCCCAATAAAGAAATATATAAAAGTATGAATATATAAAAACATGTAAAAGTATACTAGTCCTCCATGAGGACTTGACAAAATAACCCTAAGCTCTATAGATTAGAAGAGAAGACGATCATAGCCCCCCTTTAGTCTTCTTCCCTGGAGATGAAATAGGGGAAGGATATGATAAGGGAGAAAGTAAGATTTCTAAATAGACCAGAAAAGGAGTTATTCTTGATGGGACAGAGGAAAAGAAACCAAGTCAGCTGTGCAGATCCATAGCTAAACTATAGTTCTTTGGGATTAAAAAATTGTACCCTGTAAACACATTCATTACCATAGCTTTCTATTCTCCATAGGGAAGGCTTAACTCCTAGGATTAAAAATAATGGCACCTGTTGCAATTTTGCTTAGAGTGGGGACTTCCATGCAGCCATATTTCCACCTGGCACTATATCTCAGAACCTCTTTGGTGTTGGTTTCCTGTAGGCATCTCCTAAGTATGTGGACCCTTTACAAACAGATGCCAACAAAACTGAAATGCAAAGAAAGGAAAAATCATGTTGCTTGGGGTAATTGAGGAAGGTATCATGGAGAAGAGGGATTAGAGTTGGGCTCCAGGTGAATCGGTATGATTTGATTGCTAAAAACTGGGGAAGATGGCGACTTGCATAAGCAAGTCAATTATATTCTCCACCATCACTGACAATGCTCAGCTAATAACCAGTCTCTAGCCCACATCCTGCCAGTTGTGTATCTGAAGACCATGTCAAAGTTCGTTGGTGAAGGGTTTCAACCAAATCTTTCCATTTGACTTATTAAATCGCCAGCTTCTTTAATTTTTCTAATGTAACTTTTAGAATATCTCATTTTGTTGATATGAAGGGGAAAACACCTTTTTAATGTGGAAACACAATCTCATAATTTTATTGTATTATCTAATGAGATCCTATTTTTCTCCTATACCCTTCTCACAAAATCAGATTGTGCTATATATGAATGAAAATCCCACTAAATACTTTGGAGCCATTAGTATAGAAATGAGCAAACTGGGATTGTATGGAGGTGAAATATATCCCCTAGAGAAAAATAATGAAACAAGGGGAACAAATACAGCTGAAGCTGCCATATGTCAAGAAATCATTCTGTGACACACGATGTGGTGATGAGGATAAGCACTGGCTGCCAATTTGTACAGAGGAAAGCATGAAATTGATGCCAGATAAAGACTCATCTACGAGTTTGGAGAGGTAAACAAACTATAGGCTTAATTCAGAGCACAGAGGTGGTCTGGATTACAAATACCACCTGACAGAATAATTTGGTAAATCATTGATGAAATTGGCATTTCTTTTATATAGTCTCCATCCCTCTTACTTCCAAACAAGAGTTAGTGCAGCATGCCCTTCTGGAATTTTGTTATTAATTCCAGGACGAATATGTCAGAAGAACTCAGAAACTGAGATAGGAGGGAAATGGGGCCTCTTCAGTGTATTTTCTGAAATTCATGGAACCTTATGTTAGCTGAACTGTGGTTTCTGTTTTATATTTCAAGGTACATACGGTCTATTTGGCAGCACTGGTAATTTGCAGTGATGGCTAAAAATACAACTGGAAAAAGTAAATAGGAAAAGTACTTAATGTTTGTGGCAAATGGAAGCTAAATCATCCTTTCAATGAAACCACCACAATTTCATGTTTTTGAAGGAACAAACACAATGCACTCTAAACTCAGACAAATGAGTTTATCTAGGGAAAATCACAAGCAAACAGCAAAACCCTGATGTTGTTTATTTCTTGTAGACTAAGCAAACTATTCTCTATAAACAAGTTAAATCTTTCTTTTAACAAGAACTTAGGGCACTTGGGGTTCATTCCTCACCCTTGAGGTCAACATCAGGTATTCCTCCAAATCTCTCTTGGTGCCACTGTCAGTCACAATTTGGAGTGGATAAACTACTGTTTCTGAACAATAAAGAAGGTCTCATGAATTTTTGTTTTTCTGAATGAGGGAAATCCAGCAGGAGAATACAGTCAAATTTAGAAAGGACATAGTTGCATATTTCCACTGGCATTCTCTCCTCTTCATTTCTGTCCAAGAATGCTGTCAGCAGAATCCCAGCATAGTTTCTGCAGGTGCAACTCCATGCACCACCAGGTATCTCTGTTCTCTTTGTTTTATGATCAGGGAGAAAGGATGAGAACTTACCAGAGAGCATATATTATTACAACAGATTTTAATATCAGTTTATTTCAGTTCTGCAAATGCTTTCTTCTTAAATATGCTGCTCTTCTACTCTCCTTCACCCTTAACTCCTTAAGGCCCCACTCTCACAAACTTTTCATATAGAACTAGAGTTGAATTTACAAATGTGGTGGCAGAAAGGGGCTTGACCAATAGATTTAGGACATCCATCATCTGCAAGACTAGTACCTAGCATATAGGAGGTGCTCAAAAAACATTTGTTGAATGAATGAACCATATGTGTAAGATACATGAAAATTGCCCCAGAGGAGCCAGATATTGAACTTCTGGGTTTTGATACCTAATGTTGTTCTGAAGCTGTTTCAAATAGGGACTTGCAGCCTCCATTTTCTCGGTGGGAGGACAGGATTTCATTCTGTCACCCAGGCTGGAGTGCAGTGGCACAGTCACACCTCACTGCAGCCTCAACCTCCTAGGGCTCAAGTGATTCTCCCACCTCAGCCTCCTGAGTAGCTGGGCTACAGGCACACTGCCACCACACCTGGTTAATTTTTGTATGTTTTGGGGGTTTTGCTGTGTTACACAGACTGGTCTCCAAATCCTGAGCTCAAGCTATTCACCCACCTCAGATTCCCAAAGTGCTAGAATTACAGGCATGAGCCACTGCACCCAGCCAAATTTCTTAGGCTAGCTTTGTGGGCAGCACACAACTTATTAGAGGAGGAACATCCTTTTTGATAGTAAGTACCAGCTGTTAGTATAGCCTAAAGCAAGGCTTCTCAGAAACCTAGGGAACAGACGTAACTGATGTTCTTTTAATCAGTCTACCATTTAAATGTTTGCCAGCTAGAGCATTATTTTTAGGCTCGGGCATATTACACATATTTCTTGGCAAAGACAATTTATTTACATTTCATCTTCTTACCATTACGCATTGTGGTTTGCAAGGCAGTAAATTTAAGTGAGAAATGAATAAAATAATAAATACAAGTTTAAACATCCTCAACAAATACTAGCAAACCAAATTCAACAACACATTAAAAGGATCATATACCACGACGAAGTGGGTTTGATCCCTGGGATGCAAGAATGGTTCAATATATGACACCAATTACTGTGATACACTACATTAACAGAAAGAAGGATGAAAATCATTATCAACTCAATGAGTGCAGAAAAAAGTATTTGATAAAATTCAAAGCCATTTCATGTTAAAAACTCAACAAACTAGGAATCAAACTATCCTTATACTCAATGGCAAAAAAGCTTTTCCCATGAGATTAGGAGCAAGGCAAAGATGCCCACTCTCACCACTCTATTCATAATACTAGAAGTTCTGGTTGGAGCAATTAGATAAGAAAAAGAAACAAAAGACACCCAAGGTCAAAAAGGAAGAGGTAAAATTTTACTTATTTGCAGATGACATGATCTTATATATATAAAACCATAAAGACTTCACCAAATACACTGTTAAAATTAGTGAATGAATTCAGTAAAGTAGTAGGATACAAAATCAACAGACAAAAATTAGTTTCATCTCTGTATGCTAGCAACAAGCTATCTGAAAAGGAAAACAGTCCCATTTATAATAACATCAAACAGAATAAAACACTTAAGAATCAAGTTGACTAAGGTAGTGACAGACTTATACACTGAAAACTATAAAACATTGATGAAAGAAATTAAAGACATAAACAAATGGAAAGACATTCTGTGCTCATGGATTAGAAGACTTAACATAGTTAAAAATGTCCATACTACCCAAAGCGATCTATAAATTGAAAGCAATCCTTATCAAAATCCCAATGACATTTTTGTGGAAATAGAAAAAACGATTCTAAAATTCATATGGAACCACAAAAGACTCTGAATAGCCAAAACAATCTTAAGAAGGAAAAACAAAGCTGAATTCCTGATTTCAAAATATATTACAAAGCAATAATAATTAAGACAGTGTGGAACTGGCATAAAGACAGACATATAGACCAATGGAACCAAATAAAAGCCCAGAAATAAATCCATGCTTATACAGTCAATTGATCTTTGACAAGGGTCCCAACAATACACAATGGGGGAAGGATGGTCTGTTTAACAAATGGTGTTGGGAAAACCAGATATCCACATGCAAAAGAATGAAATTGAACCCTATATTACACTGTACACAAACTCAAAATGAATCAAAAACTCAAATATAAGACATGAAGTGTAAAACTAGAAGAAAACACAGTGGGAAAGTTACATGACCTTGGTCTTGGCAATGACTTCATGAATATCACACCAAAAGCACAGACAAAAAATGCAAAAATAGACAAGTGGGACTATATCAAATTAAAACGCTTCTTCACAGCAAAGGAAACAATCCACAGAATAAAAAGACAACCTATAGAATGAGAGAAAATATTCACAAATCATATTTCAGATAAAGGGTTAATTTCTAAAATACATAAGGAACTCTAACTCAACAGCAAACTCAAACTAACTCGTTAGCAAAACAAAAACAAAACACACACACACACACACAAAAAAAAAAAACCCAACAACCTGCTTTAAAAGTGGGCTAAGGACTTGAATAGACATTGTTCCAAAAAAGTTACTCAAATGGCCAAAGCTATATGGAAACATGCTCAATGTCACTTATACAAATCAAATGACAATGATATATCACTTCATACATGTTAGAATGGCTCTTATCAAGAGACAGAAGACAACAAGTGTTGACAAGGATACAGAGAAACTGGAACCCTTGTACACTGTTGGTGAGAACGCAAAATGGTGCAGTCAGTATGGAAAACAGTATGGAGATTCCTCAAAAATTTAAATGTAGAACTGCGATATGATCCAGCAAACCCACTCTGGGTATTTATCCAAAAGAATTGAAATCAGGATCTTGAAGAGATATTAACATTTCCATGTTCATTACAGCACTATTCACAAATAGCCAAGAGGTGAAAACAATGTAAATGTCCTTTGATGGATGAATGGATAAAGAAAATGTTATGTATAAACAGTGGAATATTATTCAGCCATAAACAAAGGAAATCCTATGATATGCTATAATAGCACATGGCTGAACCTGAGGACACTATTTTATGCTAAGCGAAATAAGCCAGGAGAAATATTGTATGCTTCAGTTTCTATGAGGTACCTAAAAATAGTCAAACTCATAGAAACAGAGCAGAATGGTGGTTGCCAGGGGAAGTGGGCAGAAGGAAATGTGAAATTGCTAATCAATGGGTATAAAGTTTCAGTAATGCAAGATGAATAAGTTCTAGAGCTCTGCTGTGCAACGTTGTGCCTATAGTGTTGCATTGCATACTTAAACATATGTTAAGAGGGTAGATCTCATGTTAAGTGTTTGTACAATGAAATTTTTTAAAAATTAAATCAAAAAAAGCAGCAATATAAATGAACTGTATGTAGATGAAAAATATTCTAGTTCTCAAACTCCTGTGTCCAGGGCCTTACTTCTTTAGATTCTGACTCAATCTGGGTTAGAGCCCTGGAGTCTGCATTTTAACAAATCCAAGCATCTGATGCAGAAGCATGTTAAGAAGCACTGATGTCCATGAAAGGGCCTTGTAAAACATATGCAAAAGAAAAGTCTAAGTTGTTAGTAAACCTTGCATAGTGATAGCCGACATTCAATCATCAGCTTCTGTGCCCCAGACTCATGATCTAGGTCACCATATTACCCCATTTTCCAGATGAGGAAACTGAGACATAGAAAACAGTAAATGGCAGAGCCACGAGTCAATACAAGGTGGTCTGATGCACCATCCACTCTCTTGACCACAGATCATCTCTTCTACTACTAGTTGCCTTCAACAAGCAGATACTTCAGAAGCTGTAGCTTGAGGTTTCTGGGAATTCTACATAGCACTGTCACCTCTATTATTCAGTTTTCAATATATTTATAGATGGAACTATTTCAATGAATGAGAAACAAAGTTGGGATGTAAGAACCCCTAGGGGCACAGACATGCATGTCCACAACACATTGCAAGCTTTCTGGTTGTAGGCTGAGCCCTGGGCAGGCGAAAATGTAGGTCTGACCCAGTCTAATACTTTTACATTCTTTGATTTATAAGTTGGTTAAAGTTTTTGCCAATTCAGGAGGAAAAAATCACGAGAGTAGAGTGTTATTCAAATTGTTTAGTATTAGGTGACTTGGTGTGTTAGCACTACTGAAGCAAATATAGACAAGACATTGGTTGATTGGTAGCATTTTGACTAGATTAATCAGACATTTAAGCATTATGAAAAACAATCATTTTTAACAATTATTGCCTTTTAAATGAATAAGTTAATATGAAAGTAACAAGTGAGACCTCACTAGAGGCTGAGATAGCTAACATAAACATGTAAGTTATGGTACAGACAAAGAATGACAAAAATTTACACATTTAAAAACATTTTATCAATTTAGAATTTTCTGCTTAAGTTTTATAAGACAGTGAAGTATATGGATTAAAGAGACTCACTTTATGTCTCCCTTACTTCTTGATGTATTTTTTTTCCTCTTTCTCCCTCTCTCTTTTCTATCTCTGTAATTGCTGGCACTTTAATGTAGAAAATAGACTCATTCATCTTGTCTTCTAATGAGCTTTATGCAGTATAAGAAAACCTAAAGTCTGGAAAGGGGTATTACTGTTGGATCCTAAGAGCCCCAGCATTTGTACGTTTGACTCCATCATCTTTTATCATGTAACAAAAGACATAAGCCAACAAAGCGTGCTATCTATAGAAAATACTTGTAACTGTTTTGTTAACCCAAGAGTTGACCCCTTTACATGTAATTTCAGGCTCAGAATCAGATCAAAGGCCCCAGTTTGGGTTATGTGTGCACTGTGACCTCTTCCGTGGTCTCTGAGTTCCTTGAAGGAGAGGTCTAGGTCTTTCTCATTGTCATCTCTTCATGCCCAGCAAGCTGGGCAGTGTTTGAGGATGAATTGCTTGTACTGTGAGGAACTTGGGAGATTTGGGCAGCAACATATTTGCTAGTGAACTGGCACTTCGGCACCGGTGTTGTAATCTTTTTACAGAGTCAGTGTGGTTTGCTGGAAAGGATATTAGATAGGAAGTCAGGAGCTAGGAGTTCTTTCTTTGCTTATGTGACCTTAAGAAGTCCTCTTAATCCCTTCAGGGTAAAGTGTCCTCATAAAGTGTAATACTTGGGCTAAATAGTGTTCTTTAGTCTCTTCCAGCTTTAAATTTTATGTTTAAAATAGAAGAAAATGTATCTATTTTTTGTCTTTTCATTTTGAAATAATTTTGAACCTACAGAAAAGTTGAAAGAATTGTACAAAACTGCTCCTGTTTACCTTCACTCAAATTCATCAGTTGTTAAGATTTGCTCACATTCTCTCTCTCCACACTCACACACAAAATTTTTGTTCTGAAACATTTACGAGTTGTAGATGTTGTGCCCCTTTACTCCCAAGTACTTCAGAATGTATTTCCTAAGTACAATGATGTTTTCTACATCACCATGATGTATTTATCAAATTCAGGAGAGTAAATACTGATTCAATACTATTATCTAATAGCCCATATTTAAATTGTGCCAGTTGTCCCAATGTTTTCCATATCAATTTTTTCCCTGCTCCAAGACTCAATCCAAGATTACACATTGCATTTATTAATAGTTGTCATGCCTGCTTAGTCTCCTTTGTCTTGCAGAACTTTGAGATTTTTGAAAATTACAGGGCAATTTTTTTTTTTGGAGAAAGTCTATTAATTTGAGTTTGCCTCATGTTTCCTCATAAGATTCCAGTTATACCTTTTTATCAGGAATACGACACTAAGTGAGATTGTGTTCTTCTCAGTGCATCACATCAAGAGGCACATAGGTCATGATGTTAAAAAAAAAAGTTAATGTAAATTTTATGGGGGAAACCTTTTCCATTCTCGCTGAATTTGAGGTCTGTCTACAAGACCATAAACAAATGGAAATTACCCAGGTACTGGAATTCTCTAGATTAAGTAAACTGACTGCCTGTATATTTTACTTTCTATCTAAATAATTTTTATTTTGTGTTAGAAAGCCTTAATAATTCCTGCACTCAACTAAAGAAACCTTAGTAAGTTTGAAAAGTATTTGAAAAGCGTGATGAAGAGAATTCACATCCCATGTGATAACATGATGGATTTTTTTTTCTGTAAGAAAGAAATCTTAAAGATCATCTTGTTGACATTATGCCAGGCAGGATTATGAAGGCTAAAGAGAAAAACAGGGTCAAATAATAGTAGAACAATAACAAAAACACAGCTCTCCTGACCTTTACTCCAATACTTTTTTCACTACATTGTTGCTCCCATGAATCACTATCTGGAAGCAAATCTGGCTTTTTTAAAAAAATAAAGAAGGCAGTTAATGACTATATGCCTTATGCCTAGTGTTCCATTATTGGAACGCTAAGCGTGTGGGAGTTATTTATATCCTACTGCTCAAGGTCATCACCAATGTCTGATTGGAAAAATTCAAAAAATTGCAACCTCAGGCATAAATTGCTTAATATATTTCAAGCGCCCTCAGAATAGCACCATGGACCAGTTGCAATCATGATGTCCCAATAAAAATAAAAATAACCACCTTGGGATTATTGGGACTCTTTGGGACACTGTAGTGTTACTGCAGAGCAGTAGATGGCACTGTTAATATACATTGATTTTAGTATAAAATCTGGAAAAGGGAAGTAGTATTCCAGAGATTTACTATGTGGTTGTTCCAATTCAAGTAGTGATACTTCACTTATGTTGGTGAAGACCTATCAAGTCTGTAGTTGTTATGATACTTTTTTCATCTCCCCTAACCTGATTTGACTGTGGAGGTTTTGCTTTTGGCTTCTCCCCATTCCTCACATACAAATAATGCAACTTATAAATTTGGCTCCAAGAGTTTAGTACTTCATTTGGTGCGGGTAAGTCATTTATTATTTACCTTACAGTTAATATTAGAGACCTGGGAGGATTCAAGGTCTAATAATTTTATATATTTCTTAGCTAAAGAAATATTGTTGGGAACATTTCATACTTTTGACCTGTTTGTATGTTTATATAGAAAGAAAATTTTAATGCACTCAATTTTTGTGATATTTGATCTAGTTGCTGAAAATAAGTCTATGGTTATTTTACTTTTCATTTAGATAAAAAGTCATGAAGATCTGTTTCATATTTCATGACATCACTGTTTATTTGGAATGAGTGGGCAAGATATTTTATAACTCACGTATAAGAAACCTAAAAAAAATCTGGAAATAGCAACATCTCCATATTCCTTAATGAATTCAGGCCTTGATTATTTGCATTGAATGCAAACCTTTACTGGCTGATCACATCTTTTAAACACCTCACTTAAATTATGCAGATAAAAATTACATTCTGTCCCTTTATTTAAAAAAAACCTTGAAGAAATGATTAAAAGTATGTTTAACCAAATGCTTTAGATGAGAAAATTCATAAGTAATGAAATGATATTTAAATTTGCTTTTTTAAAAATAAAATCATTTAGTTTTCCATCTCAGGGTGAGAGAAGTTACACCTTCTAGAACCATGACATCATATGAAATGTTGACATCTATTATCAACCTAATTAACTATTTGCTGTTCAAATTGTGGTGAAAGTACATTGAGACTTCTTTTGTACTCTTATCGCTTGTTTAATACCAAATTGCCTGGCATCTGTGTATCAAGGCTTTGATCTAATACTCTATCAGTTGTTGGCTCAGGCACAAGAGACTGCAGAGTACACAAAGCTGTCACTGCAGACTCCAGGGAAAAAGAGGCTGTTGATATACAGTCCTGATTAGCCAAGTCAGTCAATATTTGCATGACGCAATGATAATGCCTTCTTTATGTTAGATGGTTATTTCACTGAAGCAAGTAGGAAACTTCCTTTTCAAGAGCTCGATATATTTTTCAGAAATTCTTTTTTCCCCTCTCAGGTACATATATGGCATTTTCTTTCATCTCTCTCCATTTCCTTTCCTGCCTTCAACGTTTGATCACACACAAATGCAACATAATGATACATTCTTGAAGAGTCCATATTTTTTAGCATTTATATGTGAAGGAATTTTGTGAAAGTTATTATCTTACCTATAATATATCAAAATATCAGAATCAGAACTACCTGTTTCATTTTTGTGTACTTTAAATATAAAAACTGGTTGTTTTATTCCTATTTTCTATTCTCAGTTCTTCAGTTACTTGGTTTCTAGACTCCACACAGTGATGTCTTTATTCTACTTTCTAGCATAGATTTTAGGCTAGCACATCTTTTAACATTACTCAAAGGTTAGGAGACATGAATCTTACAATATTCATATTTCAATGGAGGCAATAGAAAGCTACGTTGAGCTCACATCAAAAGTTGAACATTTCTCCATTCACTTTATTTCATATTATTTTAGAATTGTTGGCCTTTGCAATGGGGATTTGATATTCATAAGATTCTGTTTATACTTAGCAAAATTTCTAATCACATTCTATTATCTGAGATGCTCTTTCTCTCTCCAACCCTCTTTCTACTCTTATCTTTTAATATATGAAAGGAAATTGATGGTGATAAACAACCAGACTGGTATCTCCTTTAAAGTCATTCAGTCATCATTAATAAGCCAAGGATTGCATTATTTGCTGGAGGCGACAAAAACGGCAAGACACTGTCCCTGCACTCTGAGGGAGAAAAAGCCATAGAAGTTGGCAGGAGCCAGATCACAGAGGGCCTTACAAAGAAGTTTGGGTTTTATCTTAAAATAGTAAGGTGTTAACAGCATTTTAAAATAATAGGACCATGATTGGATTTATGATTTGGAAAGGCACGGCAGCAGGATAAAGGACAGGGCAGAAGGGTGAGACTAGAAGTAGGAAGAATATAATTAGGAGATTGTATCAACAATTAGACAAAGCTAAATGTTCTTCACCTTTTGGGGCCTTAGATCCCTTTATAGAATCACATGTGTATACACACATATAATTCACATATACTATCAGATGGTTCACAGATCTCTTAAAGCCCATGAATTCCAGGTAAGAACCCTTTGAATAAATGATAAGGGCATTAATCAATGCACTAGCAGTGGAGATAGGGAATATCACAGATATGAGAGGTATAACAAAGAATCTATATCTTGGCAGATTGAATATGAGAGGTGAGAGATGGAAGAGTCTCAGATGATTCCTAAGATTCTAATTATCTATGGTGACTAGGTAGATGGTAGCACTTTCATCAAGGCAAAGAATAGAAAGAAACATGTTATTGAGATTGTTGGAAAGCCAGTGGAATATTCTGGTGGAGGCGTAGGACTCTAGAGTTCAGTAGAGGTGTCTGGGCTGAAAGTATTGATTTAGAATCTTGAGTCTGTAAGCAGCCATAGGTTGAGTTCACCTAATGAGATAATGTAGAGTAAGAAAGAGAAGGGCAAGCCATAATCCTTGGGGAGCACCAGATTTGAAGGCTCCATCAAAGAAAGAGGAGTGAACAAATGAGACAGAGTTATAAAGAAAAACAAGAGTGAAGAGCCTTAGAATCCAAAAGAAGAAATAATATCCAGGAAGGCATGGGCCACAGCATCAAGTATTTCAAGGACAAATAGGACAAATACCTCAAATATTTCTTTGCATGTGACAATTAGGTAGTTACTGACGATTCCCACCAGAGGAGTTTCAATAGAATCAGGCTGGGGTAAAGGTGATAAGCCACACGCTGAAAGTTAGAGTGAGTGGGAGATGAGGAAGTGGCTACAGAATATTCAAGGACATTGTGATGGTAAGATGAGTGATTAAACTAAAATATATATATATGCATATATGTATTATGTGTGTGTGTGTGTGTATATATATATATGTATAGAGAGATAGAAAGAAAGAGTTGCTGGGTCAAAATACATGTACATTTTTAATGTGGATAGATATATATGATTGATTGATGCCTCTCCCTAAAAGGTTATATTCATTCGCTTCTATAATTCTGTATAGGAATATCCCATTTTCTACCCTAACAGCTATATATTAACATGCCTTCCAACTTTTTCTTGTCTGATGGCAAAAACTCTTTAATTTGCTTTCTGATTATTCACAAGGTTGCACATCTTATATGTAATTTCGAGCTATTCATATTTCTTTATCCATGTCTTGTTTATAATCTTCATCCATTTTCCTATTGAGTTTGCTATTTCATTGATTTGGAAGAACTCTTTACAAATATTTTTCACCTGAAGATGTTAAAAGCATTTTCTTCTAGGCTGTGTTGTTTTAACTTTGTTTATGGTGTCTTTATCACAACCATGTATGTCAATCTTTACCTTTATAAAAATGTAAAATATTTTCATTTTATTCCAATATTTATTACATATGATTTTGTTTCATCTGAAATCTACGTGTGAGACATAGTGCACAAACTTTATTCTTGTGAAATAGTTACTTGATTTTGCCAATACCATGCATTAAGTATCTACTCTTTTCCTGGTGGTTTGAAATACCACTTTTATTATATACCAAATTCTAGATATACAAGGGTCTGTTTTCAGATTTTTTGTTTGTTCCATTAGTATGTTTGCCTATTCCTGCACTATGTTTACACTGCTTTTAAAAATAGAGCTTCGTAGGATGTTTGATACCTGGTAGGATAAATACTTTTTCCTTCTCTCCTGCTCCTAGTCTGGGCTGTTTCCCTCGGGTCTTGTTCTTGTCAATACTCTCCCCTTTGATTTTCTATCTTCCAGGATTCCTTAGAATCTCTTGTCTGCTGATGAAATTTTAATTTTCTAATATGCTCATTAAATTTATTCTTTTAAAATATCTGTCTTTTCATGGGTTGGAGCCAAGAGTAGATGCATGTGTTTTGTCTGCCATCTCGATCCACTTCCCCAGAGGGATGCTTATACAATAATTTACATGTGGCCAGTTGGTTGTCACCTTACGAAGCAAACAGCATACAGCTGTGTGGGGATTAATTGTTAAGTAACCATTCTGTATTCTGGAAATCTTTTAATGATCAAAAACAGTTTGATGTATAATATATTTTATAGGCCTCACTGTAAAGAAGTGAATGTTGATACCCTAAAGTGCTGATTTAATATCTCTCGAAGTGTTTTCCCTTCAAATTACTGTTTGTCTGTTTGTACTATGTGCTTGTCTCACCTTGGGGATGATTTCTTAAAACAAATTATTAGGCATATTCTGGCAATTAGAAATTTCCTAAATGTGATGTTTAACATTGATGCCTAGAAATCATAAGCAGTTCAATTGACTGTATTTTGTTATTTTTTTCTTTTGAATGGGAAAAGGGTAGAAGAATCTGTTTTCTTCAAAGATGAAATTTTCCATTAAAGGAAGCTACTATATTTCCATATCAGTACTTATTTTATATTTAACCTCTCTAGGGGTGACTGCCTGTTCAGCAGGAAAGCCCTAAAGCTTATTTAATGACTAGATGGATACATTTCACTGAAAAATTGAGACTAACTTTCTTGCTGACTGTGAAATATAGAAACCTGAGTCATCTTTACCATAAACTCATAGCAGATGTATAGGTACCTTTGAAATAAAAGGGGATTACAGGACATTCTTGTTTTGATGGTGGGCTCTGGTTTCTCATCCTCGAAAATTTGGTTCTCATGTTAAAATACTATTAATACAAAAATTATGCCACATGAAGTGAGCATCCAAAGATTGCTAAATAAAACATACTGAAATTAGTAAAATTTTCTCATAGGGTTATATGGGATTAACAATGATTTCACAAATGGGAATGCCTTTTTAATTCTTTCTACTTATTTATTTGGAAGTACAGTATTACAAACTAGGGAGTGGCTAAGATTGGCTAAGCAATCATGCTGGAAATTATTGCATAGCTTAGCAAAATATCCTAAAAATAGTAAGTATGCCTTGCTTTTATGTCCAGGAACTTTTTATTATTTCTGACTTGGAAAATGTTATTTCTAAATTTTTAATGCTAGTTATACTTCTTTCTTTTGGTCACCATAAGGCTTTCCAGCACTTTCCTCAAAGGAAGGGAAATTAAATAAATGGGTATAACTCAGTCCACTTTGGCTAGAGCTTGTTTGTGAGCTAGAGTTTGGAGACAGAATAAATTGGACTATTTGCTAAAATGGGGTTTTAGGATTATTCAAGAGGAAACAATTTCACATATGGCTTTTCACTCTGGTTAGTCTTTGATTGTGGATCCTACATTTATTACTGAGTAGTCAGTATGCTTACAACTGGGCATCCCAGTGACTAGGAGAGAATGTGAGTCTCTGGACAAACACTCCTGCTGAGCCAGAAATGCTGTCAGAATTTCCTCAAAGGATGATCTCAGTGTTTGTCTTTATTCTGATTTCAATCACACGGCGATTTGTCAGGGCTTTATAAATGCAATTTAATCCTGTTCAGTTTCCAAGGAGGGGTGAACATGCAATAAAATGAATTAACTAGGCCAATCATAATCAAACACTGCAGAAAGCCAGGCAGAACCCACCATATGCCAAGGGTGTTACAAACAGATCTCATCCTGCCTGGGAAAACTTGCCACTCTGCCTGGTGCAGGGGTTGGGAGGGTAACCAAGGGAGGTAAGGAGGTAAGATATCCCTCAGGGAAGGAGCATCACTCCTCTCAGAAAGTCTGTTCCTACTACTTTCAACAAAGCACCACCAAATTGTCATTGTATTTTGTGAGTAACTAAATTCTTCTGGGAATTAAGGAAAAACTTTGAAGTTGCCATGAAGGTAGCCTCTTCCCAATTATACCTTGGCTAAAGGTAGCACTCTGATTCTCTGAGGATAATTGGGCCATCTAATAAAATGGACATTGAATCTGGAGCAATCCTGAGCGTTTTCTAAGCTCAAGCTAAGAAATGCTGCTTGCAAGGGGCAACAGGACAGCATTAAGAACATGGTATGGCCCTGAGGGCTGGTTTTGCTACTGATTACTTATGTGACCTTGGGTGAGTGACTTAACTTCAACGAGCTTTTGTATTTTTTCATTTGTAAAATGCAGATAATACCCTCATAGTGTTGATGTTGAAATTAAGGAAGATAATGAAAGTGAAGTGCTTAGTACACTGCATGGCATTTGATAAATGCTCCATAAACATTAATGTCATTATCAGTATAAGCAGTCAAAAATACCAAAACTTTTCTTCATGCAACAAATATTTATTGTGCATTTACTATATGCCAAACTTGCCAAATACTGGAGAATATTTGAAAAATACCCTATTCAGTGACCAAAATAAGAATCTGCATCTCTGTTGTTGGCTATAGATGGCAATTTCTGCTTCCTGGCCTTACTTTTTTTTTTCCATTTTGTTTTGTTTTGTTTGAGACGGAGTCTCGCTCTGTCACCCAGGCTGGAGTGCAGCGGCACAATCTCGGCTCACTACAAACTCTGCCTCCCGGGTTCACGCCATTCGCCTGCCTCAGCCTCCCAAGTAGCTGGGACTACACCAGCTGAGTTAAAATTAGCTGGGCTCACGACCACGCCCGGCTAATTTTTTGTATTTTGTTTAGTAGAGACAGGGTTTCACCGTGTTAGCCAGGATGGTCTCGATCTCCTGACCTCATGATCCACCCGCCTCGGCCTCCCAAAGTGCGGGGATTACAGGTGTGAGCCACCGCACCCGGCCCCTGGCCTTACTTCTTTAAAGAAAAAAAATTTCCTATGTATTACTCACTTAGATCACCCCATTGCCACATTTTTTAGTGTTGAAGGCTAATATATTTTAGTAATGCTTCAATGAACTGTGGTAGCAACAAATAACTGTCTCAAAATATGGGGAGTAGAGTTATAATTAGGATTACAGCAAAAAAGAAACAGGTATTACATGCTGCTGAAATGCTTTTGAGTGGATTGTTTTATTTGGACCCCCTCCACCCTTTAAATCTGATACATGCTAAGATTTTCATGTGCACAGCCACCTCCTAATATGTGGTTTTGCTTCTGTACAAGCATGGAATCCCCTCTGCAGTTACGTTTGCTTGTGCATCTCCGGCAGCTGGAGGACGAATCATATCAGGCTGATGAGTGTGTCACACTTTTCATCCCCCAAGTGAGTGTACTCCCAGGCCCACCTTTCTGGAAAATGTTCTTTGGTGCAGGGTGGATGGTGGGCCAGGGAATCGTCTGGGCTTCCCATTAATCTCAGAGGATGGGAGAGTAATCCCTTCACAAATATGGGAATGGGGGCTGCTCTGAGGCTGGCAAATAATAAACAATGAGGGTTTCTTTTTTTTCCTTTTTTTAAATCCTGGATTCCTCTAGCCCTCCTCTCTTAGTCCTCAGCAATAACTTAGCCCTTGTCTTCCTCTCTGAAGGATTTAAATGGAATGACCTTAATTCTCGCTTTGTTTGCACTCTATCTCTTAAGGAGCTGCAATGAAGACCAAGACAAACAGTAGATTAACAGTGCTACCTTTTATAAGGCTGATTAGTTCCTAAAATATGCTGAAAGGAAACAAAACCAAAAAGAAAAGAGTGGAAAGGGGGGTGAGAGAGAAACCTTTGTCGGTGAGTTTGAAACAGCTCCATTTCTTTCATTAGTTGCAGATATTGACCTTCCAATGAAATATTTTCTTTGTGTGAGAAGGCTTTGCCAGGGTAGCATTTATTAGGCAGGTGCCTGGTAAGTGTTTCTAAGCAAATATTACTTTACTGCCTAATTTTGGTTTAAGGGGAAAGTTGTACCAGGGATGAATTTGGAAAAGATTTGATGATGGTTCATCTGCCCCTTAGAGCAGGGGCTATCAAGTGGTTGACAGTATCCAAATCAGAATTCTAAAGATGCTCTTCCATCTGGAATCATTAAGAGGAGCACAGCCTCTTAGAATCACATTCAGCTCCTCTGGATTTGAAGGAATTTACAGAGAAACTTCCAAGACACCTCAGCTATATCCAAATGAAAACCTAAGCATTATAGGTTTGGCAGAGCTGAAAATGTGTCTCTGGAAAGAAAAAAAAATTACATAAAGCTCCACAGAAAATATTTCTGGGCATCAGCTTGTTTCCTTTGAGGGATGGGAGGTTGTTCCTGAAATTTTTCAATTTAATTTAAAGTTAAATAAAAATGTGAAAGACCAGGGTACTTTAATAAGATGATCTACCTGCTTATAATAATAGGATAATTCACATCCTCATTGTCAGGGCAGAAAGGCTCCCAATAAGGTCAGTCATTAAACTCAATATGTTCCATTCTTTGGTGCTGTCTCACTTAGATTCTCAGCGCCACTTGTCTGCCCTTCTTTTCCACTATGCACCTTTATTGCAAATTTAGTTCCATTAGGTAGATGCTTGCATCATTATGAAGTCTGATTCCATCATTTTCAAAGTGCCAAGCCATTTAAATATGATACAGTCCTTGGTCATATTTAATCCAAACATTTACACACATCCAGGCCCTTCTTATCTTTTTAAATAGGATGCAGGGCTTATTTTTAAATTACATCCTCATTCATGCTTCATAAAAGCATCAAGTAAAACCGTCTATGGGATTTACATTCTGGTCCACAGGTGCTGCTTCCAATTCCTGGCATGGCCGTTAAATCCTAGCCTCAGCATAATTCTCGGCATGACACTCTTGTGTCGAGGCAAAAAAAGGAAAAACAGAAACAGCCATTTTTTTTCTCTCCCAGAAATTAAGCTGCACAGAGGAGCACTGTAGCTTTTGCTTTCTTCCCTATGTGTACCTAATTTAAAGAGCATCTTAAAATAAGGTTCCCCAGAAAAGGGATGTCAGTGGGAAGTTGAGGTGCTTGAAATAAAGCAAGTGCTTACTAAAAACGGATATGTGCATGATTTCTTTTATCACATGTCAATTAGATGTGCATCTATTCAGGGGAGGTTTCTGTTGATATAATGAGTCTTTCCATGACTTGAGTGCCATAACTGTCACCACAGCATCCCAAAAGTCCTGAGTCATCTGTAGTCACCTCTTAGAGCCTTGGTACGGTCTATTCCATGAATTCCCCTTTCTCCCCAACAAGCTCACTCTCCTATCAGTTTCTAGTCTATTAGATTCGGTCATATAACAAGTACACAGATGCCCCAAAGCTATAGAGCCTTAGCTTGCTTGCTTCAATTTCTATACAGTTACTGGCATCGTAAGAAATCTCTTATCAATTTGGATAGGCAGTTGGAACAAATTAGTGTTTGCTTAATTAAACCAACACGCACACACCCTGGTCTCCACCTATCTTGTATCATTTTGTACTTAGAAACTCCTGATGGTGCAGTGGGGGCTGCAGGGAGAGTCTGCGTGAGATCCCCAAATGATCACAACTGTGCAATTGTCCTGGGTGCACTTCTCTGACAGGCTGCCATTTGTTCCCACTCACCTAGAGAGCTTGTGGATAGCCTGAGAGGGTTGTGCGCGAGTGTGCGTTTTAGCAAATTTTCAAAAGTTGCCATGGGGAGAGAATAGAAAGAAAGCCCTTCAAAAAAGAAAATTATTTTCACAGCATCATCACTAGAAAAACACCCCTGCAATGGATATCTTTGAAGGTCGACTGCAATCTGAACTAATTGGGGAGGGAGGGAGAGCTTTCAATTTTGCTCACCTTTTATAAGGGGTCTCAGAGAAGTGATCGGTAGCCAAACGCTTCCTGCAACGAGTGGTTTGGACACTTTCTAAGCAAAAGGAAAGGCTCTTCCAGCTTCTTCTTGTTCATGTCACTGAGAGAGGTCACCACCTACCCTCTTTTACTTGCCACTTCTGATTATTGGGTAGGTTCTGCTCCAAAAGTCATCCTTTGTGGTGAGGACATAAATCCCCTCCCCAGTAATGAAATGCTTGATGAGGAGGAGGGGTGGAAGCAGGGAGAGTGAGCTGGAAAGCCTCAAGATCACAGCCAAGGAGCATTCGTTATAGGCCTTTACTGAAAATCAACCTCAGTCTCTGTGAATGTACTACATTAAACCAATAACAGACAACAAGCTTGTGAATATTTGGCACTGTGATGAAATCGGCCGCAGCCCTTCCGCAGTGGGGAGGGAGGGAAGCCCAATCTAGGAAGTGCTGGTACTCCTCCCTGGAGTGCGTCTGTTGTGATTGCTAGCTGCTTTCCGCAGATCCTTGCTGAATATTATGCCATTAAACAGTATGAAAGAAAATCAAAATATATGTTTACTGGGTACTAAATAGTAAGTGCCCTTTCAAATGCTCTTTAATGGCTAGGCTTTAAAGTCATCGTGGAGCACCCTCAGAAAGCGAAAGCAGCATGTTTCACAGATTTCTGTTGCTGTAAACCACCATGAGAGGCTGAACAAATGCACGCTGAGATTTGTGAACACCCCGCAACTCTGGACCCTTAAAGGTACATTCAGAGAGAGAAAACAGCCTTCTGCCATATGTATTCTTTAAAGTATAATTTTAATTGAAAAATTGCTGATGGCTTCAGCTGAATTTTCTCAGATTGAATGACAGTCAACGTCTGGTTCAGCATAATAGATATGCTTCCTGGGGAAATAGGGAAAGGAATGTATGTTTCAATGGTGAGTCATAGTGAGCAGTGGCTAAATATGACAAAATACTGGTGTGAAGATACAGGAATAACCATTTTCATTTATAAGCTAAGAACAGTCACACATCACTTAACAGGGATATGTTCTGAGAAATGCGTTGTTAGGTGATTTCGTCATTGAGCATCAGAGAGTGTGCTTATAGATGGTGGAGCCTATATACAATTAGGCTATATGGTGTAGCCTATTGCTGCAAAACAAACATTTTGATTTTCTTTCACACTGTCTAATGACATACTGGCTCCCAGGCTACAAACCTATGCACCATGTTACTGTACTGAATAGTGTAGGCAGTAGTAACACACAGGAAAAAATGTGTGTCTCAAAACTTAGAAAGGGTGCTACAATACTATGAGGGACATCATGATGGCTGTGATAACACTAGATAATAGGAATTTTTCAACTCCTTTATCGTATGGGACCACCATTGTATATGCTGTCCATTGTTGACCAAAACATTATGTGGTACATGACTGTACAGTTCTTGTAATTTCTTGTTCAATGTGTTTGTATTATGTTAAATGTACTAGTACTCAATGTGTGAGCAGACAAGGAACAGAATACAAAGTTCAGAAATAGGCCGTAAACATAATATACTTTAGTATCTGATAGAGCGAGCACAAAAAGTCAGTGGTGGGAAAAGATGAATTTTTCCATATTTGGTGATAGGATAGCTATAGCCACCTGGAAATATCTAAAGTTGGATCTGTAACTCATTCCTGCTCAAGGATTAACTATTAATATTAAATTTAAAAGAAAAAATATTCAAGCACTATAAAAATTCATGGGAGAATTTCTTTATAACCTTGGAGTGGAGAAAGAAGCCATAAGGGTGGATGTGATTGTATAAAAATCAGAACTTCTGCATGGAAAAAACTCCAGATATGAGTTTCCCAAACAAGTTGGGAAAAAAATATTTGCAACTCATGACATAATTAAAGGGAAAGTTTCCCAAACATATAAGGAACTCCTAGAAATCAGTAAGAAAAATATTAACACTCCAAAAGAAATGTGGACAAAGAATTTAAGAAGATTAACATGAAAACAAATACAATTGTCTCACAACATAGAAAAAAATATTGACATCACTAGTAACAGAAAGTAATGAAAACCCTAGAGTACTACTATTTTTTACCTATGAGATTGGCTGAATTTCAAGAGTTTAAAACTACCTTTTGTTGTCAAAGTTGGGAAAACAGGTACTTTACCCTGTCAATGGGAGTGTAAAATTGGAATAACCTCTACAGAGGGGAATTTAACAATTTGCATCAAAATTACAATTGCAAATATACTCTAACCTAGAAATTTCACTTCTGGGATTTTATCTTTTATATTTATTTACATACATAAGAAATAAATGCACAAGGTTATTCGTTATAAAGAACGGAATTTTGAGAACACACCAAATGTCCATCAATAGGGATTAAATAAATTATAGTTCATCCATACAATGGATCACTATGCTGTTGTAAAAAGAAAAAGGGAGAAGATCTCTGTGCTCTGATATGAAAAGACAACCAAATATAGTGGTAAGTGGAATGTGCAGAACCGTGAATAGTATGCTACCATTTGTTCATGCAAGAGGCAAAATAAGAATCTTAGTATTTTGAAAAAATATTTTCATAAACTCCAGAAAACTACAAAAGAAACAATAGTTAGGTAACAGTAGTTATATGTGGAGGAGTAAGAACTAGACAGATGAATTTTAGGCATGGGAAGGAAAACTTCACAGTTAAACCTTTAATCTTTTTGTTTTCTAAATATATTTTACCAAATGTTTCCTACTTAAAACTGTATCATAAAATAAATGAAACCACTCAATAAATATTAAATCATTTCACAATCAAAAAAATCAAATAAAAAATTTAGACCGAAAATAACTATCCCAGTACTGATGTTGATTACATCTACCAAAGCAATGATGGGAGATGACTTAGAGCAATTTTGATAAGAGCCATTATGAATTTGGTCCTAGCCTATGATATACCCTTTCACTTACCATATCCATATGCTACATGCCTGTTTTCTGGCTTAAAAAATTGGGAAAATTGAAAAATAAATCAAGGAGGGATATTTATTTTGGTTAACTTCAAAAACATTTTTTTACCATTTGAAATAAGAAATTCTTCTTTGCAGTTAGCTCTAATCTTTTGTTAAAAAAATCATTTCTACATTCCCAAAGTAAAAATTGACCTGAATATTATCTTACCACCAAAAGAAAGTTTGCCCAACTCTGAATTCTGCTTCAAATCTTAACTTTTAACATATCTTTAGGTTAAACAGAACATAAGGTTAAAGTAGCACAGCCTGGAGAATCAATGAGTTGATGCTACAATTGTATAGTTAAAAACTGTATTTACTCTAAATTGCAAAATGGTGAGTATTGTATGTGATGTTTAAGTCACAGCAATTGTTCTAGTAATAAATGTAATATTCAGCAGCATTTTCATAGATTACTCAGTTCATCATTAGTGCCATTTTTGCCTCTTTATAATAATGTGCACTTTCCTTTAGAAAGAGCTTGGTTATTTCTTTGGTTGGGCCTATTTGCTCCTTTTTTATGTGAGATTTTTCAATACTATGAAATGATGCAGAGCAAAAAAGGTCCATCCACTTCACTTGTGTTGCCTCCTGCGTTACCTAAACCACAACAGAACAATGACAGACAACAGAGCCTTTCTCCTCTCTAACAATTCAGTCACCATGACAACCAGCAGAAGAACGTTGGGCCAGAAAAAAGCATTGAGCTTGAGGGACTAGACTAATCAAAAAATGGAATAACATGGCAACAATTACACTGATGAGTGAGAGGGAAGCTACAGATGCATTCAGACACCTATGGCACCACAGACTCAACGCATTCAGCATTTTGTGTTTAGTGTCTTGTGTTTTTGAGAGCAGGTAAATAGAAAAGATCGAATTGTGTAACAGAATGTCAGTGCTCTAGTTAAATAGAAAATTCCTTTCCTTTGGCAGTGCTACTTCAAGCACGTTGAAGAGGGTTTAGGGGAGATGAGGTTTTGAAGTGAAATGTGTAATAGATACAATATGAGTGCCACAAAGCAACGTTATTTAGTCTTAAAAAAGTAAACGTGGGTATGCCCCCCACCCCTTATTTTCAAATATATAGGCACAAATAAAGGGAGAATGCAGCTGGGTTAGTGGCTGACACTGTCTGAAATCTAGCTTCATGTCAGGAACATACATGATTCTCTTCTGTTAACATGTTTCTGGGGGTAGATTGATTCCTATAGACAAAATCAAGCATCATGATGTTAGGCCAGGTCAATTCCAATGTCTGAAGGAAGTTGAGCCCATCATGATAGTTCTGTGGGTCAAATAACATGAGAACAGGAGTATAGCTGTGTCTCCTACTCATCTGCCTCCACAACTGCCTCCATTTACTTCCTTCAAAATTTTCTCCCAATTCCTCAGGAGTTTAGTTTAACAGATGTGTGTATCTCTTTAAAATGGCGTTTCTATTGCCATTCCTTCTTGATTGCAGGAATAGGTTGGATTGTAAACAGCCTGTATAGACATTGACCCTTGCCTCAATTGCTCTGATTAAATTTTTCTCACCACTTTTGTAAGTGTGTATTGTGCTTACATAATTTAGTGGATATTTTTAGTGAATCACATTATGTGGTTTTAATGAATAGGCTTTTCAAAGGCAAATTTTTCTTTCCCTCCCCTAAACAGAAATATTTGAATTAGGATTATTTTATTAAATCAAACAGGAATGGATCACCTCTCCTCAAAGAAAGTAAAAGGCATGAAATACCATCATTCTCATGGAGAAATCGGAGGTGAGAGAAATGAGACCTAACCTTTTAAGTTGCCCGGCAAAATTATTCATGTTGAGATGGCGTTGTAAGTCTAGTCGAGACTTTGAGCTACTGCTGTCCCTTCAGAGCCCACAGACTATAGCATCTCCAGTTGTTATCTGTTCTATCACTTAGTATAATTTCTTAGTCTAGTTATTTTGACATTCTGTGACTCAGTTTACCTATCTATAAAACGGACTTTTTGACTACGTTATTGTTAAAAAGTAGGGGTGGGAAAGGGAAAAAAAGGAGGCAGTTTGATCCTATAAGTAAATGTTTCTTGATGAAAAGTATTCTATATGAATGAATGAATGATGTTATTTTGATCTTGGTGTGAAACCAAACGCTTCTAGCTAGGAATTCTTCATTAGAAAGATGCTTTTAAATTGTCTTTCCTGGGTTACTTTTCCTTTTGTTCAGGTGAAAGGAAAAGCATGGTTAGAGTGATGGCAGCCACTTAAAAAATGTTTATTCACAATTCACCTACTTCTCAAAAAGAATTTGAGACAAGTTAGAAAGTTCTAATAAAACAGATTCATTAACAGAAGCTAAGAAAAAAACATGAAGTGGTAATTGAAGAAAAATTCATATCAAGAAATCCTGGCAAAAAGAGTGCAATTTCTAGCTCCGAGGTTTCCAACAGCTGGGCAGAGAGAAACCCTGTGGATTACAGAACCCTCCGTAACTAATCAGAAGAATGGTGTTGGTTCTTTAAGGGAAATGACCTTTTCCTGGCCCTTAGCTCCTCCAGGTGGTGTCTGTCCTGAGAAGTGGTGTGTGGAGGTGCCCAAGACATTGCCACAGGAGGCGGCTTTCAGCAGAGTTGGGAAGAGCCCTTCCTGGAGGAAGACTTGTCTGACTTTGGCTGATGAGATCTAAGTCAGGAGCAGAGGAGAACCATTCCTTTCCCCTCTGTCATCAGAGGAAGGACAAGGAAACAGGAAAGAAAGGGAAAAGAACATACTCTTCTCGGCTTAGAAGAAATCCACATCCACTTCTCAAAAGAAGACATTCATACAGCCAACAGACACATGAAAAAATGCTCATCACTGGCCATCAGAGAAATGCAAATCAAAACCACAATGAGATACCATCTCACACCAGTTAGAATGGCAATCATTACAAAATCAGGAAACAACAGGTGCTGGAGAGGATGTGGAGAAATAGGAACACTTTTACACTGTTGGTGGGACTGTAAACTAGTTCAACCATTGTGGAAAACAGTGTGGTGATTCCTCAAGGAGCTAGAACTAGAAATACCATTTGACCCAGCCATCCCATTACTGGGGATATACCCAAAGGATTATAAGGCATGCTGCTATAAAGACACATGCACACGTATGTTTATTGCGGCACTATTCACAATAGCAAAGACTTGGAATCAACCCAAATGTCCATCAGTGACAGACTGGATTAAGAAAATGTGGCACATATACACCATGGAATACTATGCAGCCATAAAAAAGGATGAGTTCATGTCATTTGTAGGGACATGGATGCAGCTGGAAACCATCATTCTCAGCAAACTATCACAAGAACAGAAAACAAAATACTGCATGTTCTCACTCATAGGTGGGAATTGAACAATGAGATCACTTGGACACAGGAAGGGGAGCATCACACCCTGGGTCCTATTGTGGGGAGGGGAGAGGGGGGAGGGATAGCATTAGGAGATATACCTAATGTGAATGATGAGTTAATGGGTGCAGCACACCAACATGGCACATGTATACATATGTAACAAACCTGCACATTGTGCACATGTACCCTAGAGCTTAAAGTATAATTTTTAAAAAAGATTTAAAAGTAAAAAAAATATAATAATTTTAAAAAAAGAAGAAATCCACATCCCTTGAAAGCAAGTTACAACAGTTTATTTGGAAATCGCTATATAGAGTAGGGCTTGATTGGCCAATATAGATTGGCCAAAATACTTGTTTTTACCAAAGACCTTCTTGCTTTAAAAGTAAAGCAGCTGACAATCAGATATTTGGAAGGGGCGCATCAGCTGCAGTGGGCCTCCTCCCTGAAGAAGGTCAGTTTGAGCTGCTGCCAGGAGATTGTGTCAAATACGAATGAAAAATGAGGGTTTTTTAAATGAGATTATTGTGAAAAGGTAAGAAGACAGCTAAATCAGCTTTGTAGGAGATAAACAGTGATATCTTGAGTAGACTCACACTTTACAAAAGCCAGATCTTATTATAGACAACATAAATGTGCTCCTTCTTTCTATACAGTCTCCAATATGTTACTTTACTGTGAAGAAAATCTACTTATCAGTCTTAACACCCTTCTTCTGAGTTGCCAGATAAAAGGCCACAGCAATTGGAAGAAATTTATCTTTAAAATGTTTCTATTATGCTTGGTGACAATACTATTTCCACTGAGGACTTCTCTAGTATTATTTTTGTTTTTATTTTTTTTCTATGGATGAAACAGGAATCAAAAGGACTTTTTGCTTTGCCTCAGGAGAATGATACGGGTGTGCAAACACTGAGCCTGGCATCGCATGAAGCTCTGAAAATGCTTTTGGGAACTGGTGGCGCCCTGCACATGCATCAAGGCAAGGGTCTTTACATTCTAGGAAATCTATCACAGTATGACAATCTGTGCGAGGCTCCCAAGCTGGGTTTGTTCCTATCTAGTTCTCCCTATTTCCCAGAGTGGCCCCACACTTTCTGAAATATGTCTGTAGGGGAGGAATTCATGAAGCATTCAGACTAAGGGAAGAAGTCCATGGTTCAGTTCATTCACTTTCCCCTTCTGTGCCTTCATTATGGCATAATGAGGCAGCCGCTTATGGGGTGTCTGTGTGCAGGCACGAAGTGAGTCACTTCACTTATATCACCGCCCACCCTCACCGAAGGCCTGTAAAAATAAGTATTCTTAGCCTGCCTGAAGTCATGTTTTAACTTGGCATTCATTCAACACATTATTGGAGGGCTGATGCTATAGGCCGGCCGACACAGTTACCGATGTTGAGGGACCAGTGATAAACAAGATACGTCCCTCTACATAGAAACGAGAACATTGACCAGCAAAAAGTTATGGGAATTGACTGAGGAAGAACTGAACCAGAGTGTGAAGCTGTTTGTGATTCTGCAGCCCATACTATGCCTTAACACTGTGCAGCTTCTCTTGCCTGGTGCCATCTTGATTCGTGTTTCCTAAGGTTAAGAGCACTGACTTGGGGGCTCAAGTTAGTTTGTCACATGTTCGCTGGATAATCTCAGAAAAATTATTAACTTCTCTAGCCTCAATTTCATCTGTAAAACAAGAATTGTAATACCAACTTCATAAGTATGCTGTGTAACTTAAATGAGATTGTGCATGTAAAGCCCAGCACATAAGTGCTCAGTTAATGTATTTTCTTCACTATGGTTCTTACACCGAGGAAACTCTCTGAGGCTGTTTGCTGTCACCTAAAATAAAAATATGCTTCCTACTCTGGCCGGTGTTGCCCCATAGGCAGAGTTTTTCCTCTGACCTAAGGTGGCACTTGTCATAATTTTGCTGTTCACACAAGGGGTCTACAGGAACAAACATGGAGAATTGTTCTTATACTCAGGATCATATTTATGACCTTATATAATATTAAACAGCAGAAAATAATGGTACTAATCTATAAAGGGGGCATAATTTTCTGTAATGAACAAAGAGACATTGAAAAATGTTTGAGGACAGTTATGTTTCTCTTCCTTTCTCCTAAATCCATTGCCCCAAGGCTTTTGCTTGCACCTGCCATAACAGAAAACAGGAGGGATGGGTGAACAAGGGAAGAGTGGTCCCAAGAGGAGGGCTATAAGAATTTTAGTTTGAGCACTTCATTCCTGAGACACACACAGGAACAAATTATCACCCTCTGTTCCTATGTTCATCTCTCTTGTTAAACTGGAGAACATGTCAAGGAAATGACAATCTTATGCATCTTTGTCACTTTAGTGTCTTTCATGGTGCCTAGCATATAGGAAGTGCTCATTAAATATTGTGGAATGAATAAATTAATGTCAAGTGAACCCAAAAGTTTCATTTGTTTGTTGCTTTAAAGTTTACACATGTCTGCATTACAAAAGGACTAGAAAACATGTTAAGATGTAATGTGGAACAGTGGTCATCTGTGTGCTGAGATTTGGTGCTGTTTTTTCTTTGTGCCTTTAGAGTTTTACGGTTAATAACATAACAGCAATTGATATCAAGAAAAGATCTTTGACTTTACTTGTGAGGTGGAAGACACTGGCATTTCTAGACTAAGGAGTGACATGACACGTGCCGGATCCTTGGAAAGTTCAGTGCAACGGCGGTGTGCAGCACCATCCTTGCCTTACTCTCTTCAGGCTCTAAACAGACCATGGTTAATGTGCCTTTGTAGTTCAAATTGCATAACACTTCCATGGAGCTCTCAGTACTTTAGAGCCATTTTTGCATTCAGCATTCCAATTAGGGGGCCAGGCACGACCAATTCCATTGGACAGAAGATGAGAAAGATTATGCCTTTGACTCGAGTTTAAAATCCTACACCCTGCTCTCCTATAATCTAACCTTCTATCCCTTAGCTCAGAGTGACTTATTTCCCCCTTCCTCCTCTGTGCTAAATGCCTACTGATGTGAGCAATCAGCATGAGCCAGGGTACCTAATTATGTTTAGTTTATAAGCAATGTCTTTCTTAATGGCTTCAGAAAGTTTCATTCTGTATCCTTTCCTCTGCTGCAACTGACTCTGGTAACTAATTGCTTTCAGCAATGATCTACATACTCCTATCTCTTTTTCACAAAAAGATGGGAAATAAAGGTATCATAGTCTTTGAGCTCTGTTGGTTCCACATTGGTCTGTGATGTTGTTATAAAGGTTATGAGTCACTGAAGAACAAGTTCATGCCAATCCTTCCCCCGACACCCCACAGCTTATTTTTTAAAAATTGCATGGTAAGTCATCATGCTGTCATTGGGTCTACATAGGAGGATAACTATGTCTCCTAGTGCAAGTTCAGTGGCTGGTTGGTTATTTGGCTTCTTGGGTGTCACAGGCACAGGTGCACCCCCTACACCCCTCCATGCAACCACAAGACTCTCTCTGGCCAGAACTAATTATTGGGAAGACAACACCCTAGATTAGGAGAAAGTGAACAGGCCTTACAGCATAAATAATTTCTAAACTTAGTCTTGACTAGACTTTATATCTCCTTAAAGAAAAGTATTGATAGCATAAATTAGATTCTCCCAAACATATAGATTATTTGGCAGTGAATTAGGTGATCTAGGGAGATAATCAAATAAATAACTCTCCACAGATGAGTCAGTCATTGAAGGCATCTTTCCCAAGCATGTGCTTTCTTAGTTAGCTCATGCCTGTTTCTAAGAGGCCATCAAAGGGTGACACTAATGGTTGCCATCCAAGTCCCTTGAAGAGACTTTTGGTCAGATGTACTTTTGGGGGTGTCATATCCTATCCTAGAAGGGACTCCCTAATACAGCTTCTTACCTAACATCAGAAGTCGTCTTTTTGGACAGGCTTTTCAGAAAGTCCAGAGTCAAGCCCCTGTCACTTTAGATACATTTAATATATTCTGGAAAGTCTTTTTTTTCCTTTTAATATGGGAATTATTGAGCTTGCTTACATCATGGGCTGTTAGGTTTTAGTGGGTTGAATGATGATCCCCAAAAGATATGTCTACCCAGAATCTCAGAATGTGTCCTAACTTGGAATAATAGTCTTATGGATTTAACTATGGTGGTGATCTCAAGATCAGTTCATTCTGGATTATCCAGGTGGCTCCTAAATCCAATGACAAGTGTCCTTAGATGAGGCAGAAAAGGAAAAGACAGACACAGAGGAGATTACTACGTGAAGACAGACACGGAGATTGGGGTTATGCTGCCCCTAGTCAAGGAACACCTGGAGCCACTGGAAGCTGGACAAGGGGGCAGATTCTCCCCCAGGATCTTCAGAGGGAGCACAGCCCTCCCCACACCTTGATCCTAGTCTTTTGGCTTCCATATCTATGGGAGAATACTTTTCTATTGGTTTAAGCCATGCAGTTTGTGGCGATTTGTTAAGCAAACCTGGGAAACTAATACAAGTACATTCTTTGAGGGTCATAGCTCTAAGGAGTGGCAGAGTGTTTTTGGTGAGTCTGTTCCCTTGCGTCGTTTTCTGGGAAGTGTGGATTGCTTTGTTGGGGTTCTATCTTCTGGCACCCGATTAGGGATATTTGGGCTCACTCCCAAGAGGCCCAAAGTTCAGTACATGGTTGGTAGGTTTTGGTCCAAGGCTGATTATAAATGCAATAAATTCTTCATGCAATTTTAAAATAAACAAATCATCCCTAATGCCATTTTCACTGGGAGTTCACCTTCTTGAACATGAGACAAGGAACACCAAAGGCATGAGCAATAATTAACTCCTGATTGCAGTGCAGGGCCAAGAAGTCCTGTTTTGTTATCAGTTCTCTGAATCTGAGAGATTAAACATTTGATTAGACATATTTCAGCAACAGAAACTACTGAAAAGGCTTTTGAACTATTTTAGTCACGTAGCTGTATATTTACCTTTACCCAATGAAACAATATCCTGTACTCTGCTCATTTGTTTATGTGCTTGAAGGAATTGGGTCTCCACACCTATTTATTCTGTCCTTTCTTGAATATGAAGGAAATGACTCAATTCAAGAACTATTTGGCCAGTACCTACTATGTGCTCCATACACTGAGTTGATTGGGTTAGGACAGAAGTAACAAGCAAAGGTTCCAAATGCTTTCAGGTTAATCAAGGAAGGAGAGTGTACAAGTAAATCCATGTGTCAAAGATACTTGTACCACCCAAGAGACACACCTGGAAACGTCCCTTTTCCTTTGGTAGCTCTTTCTTGGTTTATTTTCCAGGCCCCTACCTCCTCTACCAGCTCTTAAATAGAGAAGTTCCACAAGGTTTGAGTAGAGGCTTTTCTTTCCCTTTCTCTCTCTACCTGGGCAGGAAAGTCCATGCCCTCCAATGCTTTAGTTGCTAACAAGATCCCCAAATATTCCTCTTCTGCCCAGAGCATTTCTCTGAGCTCTGAACTGCTACATACAACTGCTTAACATCTCTTGGATGGCACATAGGCATCTCATACTCAACAGGCACAAACAGAACTCATGATCTTTGACCCTTGACTCAGACTGGACCATCTTTCAACATTTCATTCCCAAGAATGACAGACAGAAACCAGAGAGTTCTAAACCATTCTTGACCTGTCAATTATACCTTTCTAATTTTTCTCAAATTCATCTGTTCATCTCCATTTCCACTGCTGACTCCTTGGTCTAATACATATCACAATAGGATCACAGGAGTGAGTTCCCCTTACCTTTGCCATATTCTATTGGTTTGAAGTCAGTCATGGGTCCTACTCACACTGAAGGAGATTATTCAGACACAAAACCAGGAAGCCAAGATAGATCATGGCACCATCTTAGAACCTAGCAACTGATTTATTTTTATTTATTTTTTTTTTGGTGTGGGGGGATTACAGATTAGCTTGTGTTCAAGGGATCTATGCTAAAGTTTTAACAGATCTGAACTCCAACTTACTTCCTCAGAGAAGCCCTCATCAATCCAAGAATTGAATCTAATTTCATTCTTCAGGCTTACATAACACCATATACTTCTTTATAGCATTTGTTACAATTTCAGTTTAAAAAATAGTTAAATGACTAATATATATATATATCAAGATCTAGATATCTAAAATCTTCCCTACTTGTCAGTCCTATAGAGGGGCTGTTTTGTTTGACATAGCACCAGGCCTGAAACATTGTGGAAGCTCAAAACTGTTTGTTAGATAAATAGAAGAGCCATGGAAGCTGTATTTTTTACTCTGTCTACCCTCACCCAGAGATCAGACATGTCTCACTTCTGGGCTACTTACTTAATGGGTTGCTTCCCACCTCCACTGCCAGAATAGTGGCCACAATGGGCCAGTGGAAGTTAGGCAAAAAACAAAAACAAGACGCTAACCTTGACTCCACTATCATGCAAACAGGCAAATCATGGTTTTTCAAGGTCCTAACCCCAATTACCATTCCAAACTGACAATAGATGTTAGAGGGAGTCAGGGATAGAGTTGTAACCTAGAACCACCAATAAAAGTTATAGCAACTTATTTTTACCTTGTTTTCGGGGATTGCAGATTAACTTATGTTCAAGGGATCTAGGCTAAAGCCTTGACAGATAAGTTGATATGACTGTGTCTCATATGGCAATTAGGGGCAGATTTATGTCCGAGCAATTTTAGAGGACAAACATTTGCTTGGTTACCTGTGAGGTGCCTGGATGGGTTTCCACTTTTTTGAAAATAGGGTGTTCCTTTTGGTGGCCTAATCATGGCCACCATTCCTAATCATGGAATCTTCCTAACCTGCTTCTGAAGGTGGTCACCACCATCGCCTCTAACAGTATGCCTGTGAATTATGGAGCATTTCATTAGTACCAGGCCTGCACCAAACACTTTAGGTATGTTATCTCCCTTACTGATTACAATCCCTGTAGGTATCTAGTGCTTACCCTATCACAGTAGTTCTCAAACTTCAATAAGCATCAGAATTACCTGTAGGGCTGTTGAAACTTCTGGGTCCCACCCCCAGAGTTTCCGATTCAGTAAATCTGGTGTGGGGTCTGAGAATGTGCATTTTCACAATTTCCCAGGTGATAGAGATGCTTCTGTTCTGGTAACCACATGTCGAGAGTTACTACTATATGTGGTATATATTATTATTTTACTGATTTAAAAAAAAAAAAAAAACTGAGGTTAGAGAGATTAAGTAAGATCGCATGGCCAGTAAGTTGTGTAGCCAGAATCAAATCCAGGTTGGCTGACTCAGAATTACTAGGTAATACCACAAGCACAGAAAAATTCTTGTAAGCTCACAAGCAATGGCACAGAAATATGCCCATTGGAGTAAATCAATCTTCAGGTAACTCCAAGCATTCTTGATCACTGTGGTTTAAGTAACCATTCATATAGTCACATTTTAAATTATCATTAAATTTCAGTATATTAAAATCTGAAATAAAATCGTTCATTAAGATGACAGTTGGAAAATCTTGATCAAGAAACAGAAATCCAAAAGGAATTTGAACAGGCTGACTCCAGAAGAAAATCTCCTGCTCATTTCTATAGAAGATGAAAATATATTGGTAAGTATCAGACAAAGGTCTGAGCAATCCTTTTCTTGCTGAGTGAGAACTATCTGCTGAGCAGAGAGGAAAACTCAGATCTACACCTGGCAAATTGAAGGTTTGAAGTGATAGAAACTGGACGTCGGAGGTAAACTTAAAAGTCTGGCTTAAATATGACTTGGTCTGTTCTGTCTATATTGAGTGACTAGAAAGGGAATCACTTTTTGATTCCCATCTCCATTGCTCTCTTCAGGACTTCATCCCTGATTCTGGCATTATCCCAATGGCTTCTGTCTGGTTTTCCAGCCCCAGGCTTTCCTCATAACTAAAAAAAATTATCTATTTTATCCTTCTTCAAACAATGTTTATGATTCTTCCTAACTTATGAACTTACAGAGGCACATTCAAGATTCATTAAGATATAGTCCTTTTTCTTTGTCCTTCATGTTACCACCCCCTCACTTTTCATTATTCCTCAATGAAACTTTTGCTCCTCTCAGTAAGCAAATCTACTCTTCCTAAGCCTTAAATGTTTTATTTCTGCCTCTCTATTTCCCTTCTGCTCAATTACTATAATTATCTACTTTTTTAATGTTTGATAATTATAGTTTTTATTTTGAATGGTAGAATATCACAGCCTGTTTTAACCAATCTATGAGTTACATGTATACCACAATCAATTCCAAGTAGAGTTCAGCTCCATAGTTTCTATTTTTAAGTTTTGTAAGATCATTGTTTTTACCACGGTGTGGGGCTCCACCAAAATTTCTAGTTGTTTTATCACAACAAAAATAGCTACTTTCAATATTGAACATTTTAACTGAATTTAAAATAGCATTCGAAAATGTCAGATGTTTCAACTATGCCAGAACAGGCTATATTTTTATTTCATGAATTGTTGAAAATAAGTCTTTTTATAATTAAGTGATTTTCAATTTGAAGTTGAAGACTGCTGTAAAACTTGTGTCACTTAACCATTTTATCAGGGAAGGTAGTTCTCTTCAACCAAGCACAGAGCTTCGGGAAGGATGTACATGGGGCAGTGAGGGAGGAAGGGTACACCTGCATAGCCAGCCAGGTTGGCAGCCACGTCAACCTTGGTGATCAATATGGTGACAGATGTTGCAGATAGTTAAATGGTGGATGTGAGGGCGATCTATTTTTTGTTGTTATACTTTAGGTTCTGGGATACACATGCAGAATGTGCAGGTTACCTAGGTATACATGTGCCATGGTGGTTTGCTGTACGCATCAACCTGTCATCTACATTAGGCATTTCTCCTAAAGCTACCCCTCCCCCTAGGCCCCATCCCCTACCTGACAAGCCCCAGTGTGTGACGTTCCCCTTCCTGTGTTCATGTGTTCTCACTGATCAATTCCCACTTATGAGTGAGAACATGTGGTATTTGGTTTTCTGATCCTGTGTTAGTTTACTGAGAATGATGGTTTCCAGCTTCATCCATGTCCCTGCAAAGGACATGAACTCATCCTTTTTGATGGCTGCATAGTATTTTATGGTGTATATGTGCCACACTTTCTTTATCCAGTCTATCATTGATGGGCATTTTAGCTGGTTCCAAGTCTTTGCTATTGTGAACAGTGCTGCAATAAACATACACGTGCATGTGTCTTTATAGAATGATTTATAATCATTTGGGTATATACCCAGCAATGGGATTGCTGGGCCAAATGGTATTTCTGGTTCTAGCTCCTTGAGGAATCGCCACACTGTCTTCCACAATGGTTAAACTAATTTACACTCCCACCAACAGTGTAAAAGCGTTCCTATTTCTCCATATCCTCTCCAGCATGTTTCCTGACTTTTTAATGATCACCATTCTAACTGCCATGAGATGGTATCTCATTGTGGTTTTGATTTATATTTCTCTAATGACCAGTGATGAACTTTTTTCATATGTTTGTTGGCCACATAAATGTCTTCTTTTGAGAAGTGTCTGTTCATATCCTTGACCCACTTTTTAATGGGCTTTTTTCTTGTAAATTTGTTTAAGTTCCTTGTAGGTTCTGGATATTAGCCCTTTGTCAAATGGATAGGTTGAAAAACTTCTTCCATTCTGTAGGTTGCCTGTTCACTCTGATGCTAGTTTCTTTTGCTGTGCAGAAGCTCTTTCATTTAATTAGATCACATTTATCATTTTTGGCTTTCGTTGCCACTGCTTTTGGTGTTTTAGTCAGGAAGTCTTTGTCCATGCCTATGTCCTGAATGCATTGCTAGGTTTTCTTGTTGGGTTTTTATGGTTTTAGATCTTATGTTTAAGTCTTTAATCCATCTTGAGTTAATTTTTCTATAAGGTGTAAAGAAGAGGTCCAGTTTCGGTTTTCTGTGTATAGCTAGCCAGTTTTCCCAATACCATTTATTAAATAGTGAATCCTTTTCCTTTCAAACCCAACTCAAAACCCCCTGCCCCTGGGCAATCTTTCATTATTGACTTCATCTAAATGTGGTATTGCTCCTTGGCCTTTCTGGGCCAAGTTGGTACTAAGTTAGTTTATAAATATTGAGAAGTTGTTCTGTGTAAGTATTCTTCAGCTGTTCAATTATTTTCTAACTCCTCTCCAGAAGGACTAGAAGCTCTTTGAGAGCAGATATTATCTTTGTTCCTTTTGTTAAGTGCCCACTGGACCTCATTTATTCCTTTATTATTTTTTTCTTACTTGCCTTCAGCACTTTCCATGTGCCAGGCAGTGAGCTCACCCTCGTGCTGTATGTAGAAGTTTGGTTGCTTTCATAAGCCCTGCCCTGCACAGGGGCCTTCTAATCCAGTTTTGTACTTGGACTTCGATAGTTGTGAGTGCCTTCCATTTACTCGCTGGAGAACTTTGAAACACAGGACAGGTAAAAAGACAAGAGAAGCTTGCTGGGAAGTCAAAGTATTTTTGTGGTCGGGGAGCTGGGTTGGAGAGGGACAGGTTAAGGGTAGGCTTGTTGAGAAAGCAGAATTGAACTCTGTATAACATTTCCCATCAGGGATCCTTTTGCCAAATAGCAAATGAAAGAAAGACTTCATTTCC
The DNA here is from genome assembly GCF_008728515.1 of Papio anubis. Lineage (NCBI taxonomy): Eukaryota > Metazoa > Chordata > Mammalia > Primates > Cercopithecidae > Papio > Papio anubis. The sequence goes on along the minus strand of NC_044982.1, from coordinate 70,310,344 downwards.
AAGAGTTTTGCCTAAGGTAGAGCAGAAATCTTGTATTTTCAATAGGCAGAGGGTATGTCAGTAATTGAAATCAAAGAGCGGCTGTCTGAATTCACCCGACATGGAAGTTTGATGACTTTGAGTAGCATCTTTGTTCCTGAGCCTCTTTCATCTGTAAAAAGTAGATGTTAGAGTTGGCACATTAATTAACCAGCTGACCTACTCAGAAATTGAAAGTTCTTTGAACAATGGTAACTTTCCTGTACAGACACTGACACTATCTATGCATGTCAGTATATAGGACATTGTCTACACAGAATGGTTATAAAGGCAAACAATTGAAAGCTGAGTTAGAAATTGGTTATGTACATTAGAACTGGTACATGTGTTAAAGCTAAGATATAGAAAATAGGGGTATAACAGAATTCTACATTTTTGCTCATTCTGAACAATTTTTCCTGCAACCATAATGATTAACCATTCCAGTATGATGGTTCTGGGCGGTTTCAGCTCCTTCATTTATCTGTCCTGCTCTTTGGCTAGAATAGCCAAGTGGTTCTATCCCTCTGAGAGCAGCGAGAGCGGTCAGAGTTCCTGTGCTGTCTTTGACGATTTTGTGTGTGTGTATGTGTGGGTGTTGCCTCTTGTTCTTAAGAGACAAGGTCTCAGCATGTTATCCAGACCGGACTAGAACTCCTGAGCTTATGCAATGCTCCTGCGTCAGCCTCCTGAATAGCTGGGTCTGCAGAGGTGTGCCTCCGTGGCTGGCCAACTTGGTTATTTTGTCCTGGGTGAGGGGGACAAACACAAAGTTCACTGGAGGATGTCTTAAGAGTCAAGCAGTCCTCAGCGCTCAGGGGCTGAAAGTCAGCTACCAGAAGATAACTTTATAAGGAGAGAACTAGGGAATCTGTCTGAAATGTTCTCTCAGCATTCATCATTTTCCTTTCTGCTTTCTCCACTGCCTAGTTGACCTTCTTCCTCTTTGTTTCATTAGTCCGAAACCATTCCAAAACATGCGCTTGTATTTATTTTTGAAAAAGGACCCATGGCAAATCATTTTTACAAATGAAATCTATAGTTGAGGTGCAGTATAGGGACAGCATTTTACTGAGTAATCTTGCAAAGAATATGTCATTAAGCACTACACTAATCTTGTTCTTGATGTACACCAGCAACAAATACAAAGAAAAATTTAGTCTCTTACTTTAGTAGGTTCCAAGTATGCCATATCATATTTCTTGCCAAATAGTTTACTTTATTAGTAAAAGGAGACAACTCTAGTAAGTTATAGAAGTTATATTGAGTTTTTTAAAAAAATTATTGAAAACTATTCTGTGGGGATTGAGGACAGATGAACTAGGAAGGAACATGATGAAACTGGGGTGAGCATAATGTTCTATACAATGATAGGGGCTTGGGTTACATAAGTAAGCATTTATGAAAACTGTACACTTTTTGTGCATTTCATTGTGTATGAAGTTTACTTCAAAAAACATTGAACTCCAATTAATTACATGCATGTTGAACTATTTAGAGTGAAGTATACTGATGCCTGTTTACTTTGAAGTATTTCAAAAAAGTAAAATGGATAGAGGAATGTGTAATAAATTGGTATGTGGTAAGGAAAGTATAGTCAATTATGTTAATAGTAAAATCTAGATGGTGAGAAAACTGGTGTCCATTGTAAAATTCTTTAAACTTTGCTTTATGTTTGAAAATTTTAAGAATAAGATGTTGGTAAAAAATAATTGTTGTGCTATTATTAGAAAATCAAAAAATAACAAATGCTGGTGAGGCTGTGGAAAAAAAGGAACACTTATACAGTGTTAGTGGGAGTGTAAATCAGTTCAACCATTGTGGAAGACAGTGTGGCGATTCCTCAAAGCCATAAAGACAGAAATACCATTTGACTTAGCAATTCCATTACTGGGTATATACCCAAAGGATTATAAGTCATCCTGTTACAAAGACACATGCAAATGTTATGTTCTTTGCAATATTATTCATAATAGCAAAGACATGGAATCAACCTGAATGCCTATCAATGGTGGGCTGGATAAAGAAAACGTGGTACATAAACACCATGGAATATTACGCATTCCAAAAAAAAAAAATCATGTCCTTTGCAGGAACGTGGATGGAGCTGGAGGCCATTATCCTCAGCAAACTAACACAGGAACGGAAAATCAAACATCGCATGTTCTCACAAGTGGGAGCTGAACAATGAGAACACATGGACACAGGGAGGGGAACAACACACACTGGGGCCTGTGGGGAGGGGGAGTGGGAGAAGGGAGAGCGTTAAGGACAAATAACTAGTGAGTACCAGGCATAATTATGAATAATAAATTATGAATAATGATGAAATTATAGGTGATAAAAGAATCTGTACAACAAACCCCCATGGCATAGTTTTACCTATGTAACAAACCTGGACATGTACCCCTGAACTTAAAAGTTAAAATAATAGTTAATTGTTGAAATAATTTTATGTCGTTCAGTCAACTACTATCATTTTGGAATATCTCAACTATTCTGGCTACTGACCCAAACCAACATTACGCAGCTCATGATAGTTTTTAATGTTATATTTAGGAAACATCACCAGCTTTGTGTAGCTTCTGTATAGAGGAATTCTTTATGGAAATGTTACCTTTCTTCCATTGTACATACGTGGATAAAGAATGCCAGTTTTTAGGTGGAGGAAAGCAACATTTAACTTTTTCTACAGGACTGACATACATTTTCTAATCACTACCCTGTTAACCAAATATTACTTTCATCTGTTTTTAAGGTGTTATTTTTTCTTCTATGTAATATGAAAAATTTTCAAGGAGGTGACATTTGAACTGGGCCTTGAAGGGTAAGTAGAAGTTCACCAAGCATCAAAACAAGGAAAGAAAAATGTCCAGTTTCAGTTCTCTCTCTCATCATACCCAGCAAAGTAAATGCTAGATAAATGTTTAGTCCAAGCTGCAAAAGCTGAAAGGTCAAGTTCCTAAACAAACTGTAAAGGAACCAACCTGATTTGAAGTAAACTGTCATTTTACGTGGTGATCAAATTTCAGTGAAAGGTATTCTGAGACAGTGAAAAATTTGGAGGTCTTGCCAAGATTTGCAACCCTCCTGGGAGAAAAGAGACCCCTGTGCCAGGAAGCCAAATGTTGTGGTTTGCTTGATTTTCTTAAAATACATATTTCTAGACTTAATCCATCCAAATAAATTAAAACAGTATCCCTGGGAGACCTCCAGTGCTACAATTCTTAGCAAACTTTTGGAATGGTGTTCAATGCCTACAACAACTTCCCTTCGACTATCTTCAGAGTAGATAGATTTGATTTCTGAAATAAGAAATTCATGCAGAGGCCTGCCTTGAGTTGGACTAGTTTTTGGAAAAGAGTACAGCTGTAAACTCACTATGATTTTCCTAATATAAATTTATTCTTAAAACTGTAAGAAAAGAATTTCAAAAATATCTTTAGTGTCATGAGAATACATGTATAACCTCTTGAGGTGACTACTTTGAAGGACAAAGCTTACATGAAAATACAGTCACACCTAGAAGCATAATCACATCTGTCCACTGGCCAACGTGGGCTTAGAAGCAGTGGTAACTCACGCTTACAACCCCTTTGTGTTTTGAAAAGCATCGGCCTAAAAGATCAACAAAATTGACAGACCGCTAGCAAGACTAATAAAGAAGAAAAGAGAGAAGAATCAAATAGACGCAATAAAAAATGATAAAGGGGATATCACCACCGACCCCACAGAAATACAAACTACCATCCAGAGAATACTATAAAGCACCTCATGAAATAAACTAGAAAATCTAGAAGAAATGGATAATTTCCTGGACACCCACACACTCTCCCACAAGACTAAACCAGGAAAAGTTGAATCCCTATGAATAGACCAATAGCAGGCTCTGAAATTGGGCAATAATTAATAGCCACCACCAACGAAAAAAAGTCCAGGACAGATGGATTCACAGATGAATTCTACCAGAGGTACAAGGGAGGAGCTGGTACCATTCCTTCTGAAACTATTCCAATCAATAGAAAAAGAGGAATCCTCCTAACTCATTTATGAGGCCAACATCATCCTGATACCAAAGCCTGGCAGAGACACAACAAAAAGAGAAATTTTAGACCAATATCCTGATGATTTATCGATGCAAAAATCCTCAATAAAATACTGGCAAGCAGTTCCAACGGCAGCACATCAAAAGCTTATCCACCATGATCAAAATTGGGCTTCATCCCTGGAATGCAAGACTGGTTCAACATATGCAAATCAATAAACATAATCCAGCATATAAACAGACCAATGACAAAACCATGATTATCCTAATAAATCAGTTATTCTCAAAAACCACAGCCAATATCATACTGAATGGGCAAAAACTGGAAAATTCCCTTTGGCAACAAGACAGGGATGCCTCTCTCACCACTCCTATTCAGCATAGTCCTGGAAGTTCTGGCTAGGGCAATCCAGGCACAAGAGAAAGAAAGAAAATTATTCCAGTTAGGAAAGAAGAAGTCAAATTGTCCCTCTTTGCAGATGACACTTGATTGTATATTTAGAAAACCCATTGTCTCAGCCCAAAATCTCTGTAAGCTGATAAGCAGCCAGCAAAGTCTCAGGATACAAAATCAATGTGCAAAAAAATCACAAACATTCCTATACCAGTAACAGACAAACAGAGAGCCAAATCATGAATGAACTCCCATTCTGGTGCTTCAAAGAGAATCAAATACCTAGGAATCCAACACAGGGATGCCAAAGAACCTCTTCCAAGGAGAACTACAAACCACTGCTCCAATTGAAATAAAAGAGGACACAAACAAATGGAAGAACATACCATGCTCATGGATAGGAATCAATAATATTGTGAAAATGGCCACATACTGCCCAGGTTATTTATAGATTCAATGCCATCCCCATCAAACACCAATAGGTTTCTTCACAGGTGGAAAAAACTGCTTTAAAAGTTCATATGGAACAAAAAATTTACAATACCAAGACAATCCTAAGTCAAAGAACAAAGCTGGAGGCATCGCGTAACACCTGACTTCAAACTATACTACAAGGCTACAGTAACCAAAACAGCATGGTACTGGTACCAAAACAGAATGGAACAATGGAACAGAACAGAGCCTCAGAAATAATACCACATCTCCAGCCATCTGAGTCTTTGACAAACCTGAGAGAAACAAAGAAATGGGGGAAAGGATCTGTTAATAAATGGTGCTGGGAAAATTGGCTAGCCATAGAGTAGAAAGCTGAAACTGGATCCTTTCCTTACTCCTTATCTGAAAATTAATTCAAGATGGATTAGAGACTTAAATGTTAGACCTAATACCATAAAAACCCTAGAGGAAAACCTAGGTAGTACCATTCAGGACATAGCCATGGGCAAAGACTTCATGTCTAAAACACAAAGCAATGGCAACAAAAGAAAGCCAAAATTGACAAATGGGATAATTAAACTAAAGAGCTCTGCACAGCCAAAGAAACTACCATCAGAGTGAACAGGCAACCTACAGAATGGGAGAAAATTTTGCAATCTACTCATCTGACAAGGGCTAATATCCAGAACCTACAAGAACTCAGAAACAAATTTCAAAGAAAAACAAACAACCCCATCAAAAGTGGGCCAAAGGATATGAACAGACATTTCTCTAAAGAGACATTCATACAGCCAACAGACACATGAGAAAAATGCTCATCATCACTTTGGCCATCAGAGAAATGCAAATCAAAACCTACAATGAGATACCATCTCACACCAGTTAGAATGGCGATCATTAAAAAGAAACAACAGGTGCTGGAGAAATGTGGAGAAATAGAACACTTTTTACACTGTTGGTGGGATTGTAAACTAGTTCAACCATTATGGAAAACAGTATGGCGATTCCTCAAGGATCTAGAACTAGAAGTACCATATGACCCAGCCATCCCATTGGGTATATACCCAAGGATTATAAATCATGATGCTATAAAGACACATGCACCGCGTATGTTTGTTACCTTTTCTGTCATAAAGACTTGGAATCAGCAAATGTCCATCAGTGACAGACTGGATTAGAAAATGTGGCACATATACACCACCGGAATACTATACAGCCATAAAAAGAGGATGAGTTTGTGTCCTTTGTAGGGACATGGATGCAGCTGGAAATATCATTCTTAGCAAACTATCACAAGAACAGAAAACCAAACACCGCTGTTTGTCACTCATAGGTGGGAACTGGTGTGGGAATCCCTTGAGTTCGGGAAGGGGACATCACACGGGGCTATCATGGGGGAGGGAGGGAGGAGTTGCATTGGGATTATACCTGATGTAATGTGAGTTGATGGGTGCAGCACACCAACATGGCACAAATATACATATGTAACAAACCTGCCGTTATGCACATGTTCCCTAGAGACTTAAGTATAATAATAAATAAATAAATAAATAAATAATAAAAAAGAAAGGCATCGGCCTCTGAGGCAGTTTGCAGTGGGTTCCATGCCTTCCTCAGTGCCCGTTTCTACAAAAGCAGTTCGTGCGATGTGGCTATTTCACATATGACCCTGCAGAAAAGCACAGAAGGGAGGCAAGCTGTGCCCTGTGAGGACATTAGAAATGGCCCAGAATCCAGCAAGAGAAAAAGCAACCATTCACCCTGTGGCCCTGGGATTCACCCAGATCCAGCTGCCACAGAAGGGAGGGGAGGCGCCAGTCCCCAGATAGTGAAAGATAAACGTGGAAAACGGAAACAGCCTGAATCATGCGTGCTAAACGGTATCCTGAAGTAGGGCAAGACTGTATTGTGTAGGGTGATTTGAAAGGAAAACGAGGTGTGGGATGAGTCACGGCCAGCACATTGAAACTACAAGAGGGTGTGAGGGACAATGTGGGTGGAAGAGGCAGAACTCGTGATCTGTGGGTAATAAGTTGGGTAACGAAAGAATAGAAGGAAATCATGGGCCTTGAGGCTTTGTGAATTCTCTCCTGCTATCTAAGATACTCCATTGTTATGAAATAACATTTTTCAGGGTCTAATTGCCTTGTGTTTTGGCACTTATGTTTCTTCTGACTTTTGGTTTACCCAGATTTATTCTCCTTGCCGTCTGGCTCCCCAGACAGTGACTTACTTAATTCCTTGCATTTTAAGTGACATCATCTCTTTTTCAGACAAATATCGTGGCAGCCTACACACCCTGAAGCACCACCACCACCTTCTGTTTATCACCACCCCCTCTTCTAACTAAACATTTACAGAAGACATTCTCATGCCTTTTTTTTTTTTTTTTTGGCAGGGTCAGCATTTAAAGTCATCACATTTCAAACATCAGAATTTGGGCCAGGCACAGTGGCTCATGCCTGTAATCCCAGCACTCTGGAAGGGAGAGGTGGGCAGATCACTTGAGGCCAGGAGTTTGAAACCAGGCTGCCCAACATGGTGAAACTCCATCTCTACTAAAGATACAAAAATTAGCCAGGCGTGGTGGCAGGTGCCTATAATCCCAGCTACTCAGGAGGCTGAAGCAGGAGAATCTTTTGAGCCCAGGAGGCAGAGGTTGCAGTGAGCTAGGTTTGTACCACTGCACTCCAGTCTGGGCAACAGAGCAAGGCTGCCAAAACAAAACAAACAAACTAAAAAACCAACCAACCAACCCACCCACCCAGAATTTTAGTGGATGAACTCCAGAATAACCTGCCCCATCCCTGTTACTTTGTCCTGGGGAATTCTCTTCCTTGTTTGTTCTTCCTCTTTGAGAATATCGTTCCTTGCACACAGGCTGGCCCTCAGTAAGTACTCAAATATGTCATCAATGAATAAATGAAGGAATCATCTCTTGATAACACGAATCTTTTCAAGATGGTTTAACCTCCATCCTGGAGGCAAGGAGATAGATGACTTTCTAAAATCCCTTTAGTTGCTAGGCCTTGAACATTTAAAGACCTACATTCAAAGGACTTTCCAAAAAGTGACAATGTATTCCACTGTCAGCATTGTGGGAAGTGGGTTGAGGGAAGAAGGATAGTGTGTGTGGGTGGGTGTGTGTGCTCACATGTGTGTCCCACCACATACACACATCTCTCCAACCATTCCTCATATCACTATGATATTTGACATACTTTTATAATCGACACACATGGCTCTAGAGCATGCATGTTTCATGAAGAATTGACTGATTTGTCATAAGTTTAATTGCGACTCATGGACAAGCTAAAGTCATGGATTATTTAATGCTGGAAGCAGGGTATTCTCAAGTAGGGACTCAAGTTACAGATAACAAAAGACAGACCTAGAAGAGTGAAATGAGCTCCCAAATCTACACAGGAAGCCAATGGCAGAAGAGAAACTCAACTCCCCGATTCCTGTGTTTCAGTCCAGAGATCTTTGAGCAGCTCATCCATTTTAGGGGACCGTCACAGAGCAGTCAGTCTTGGGAAGTTCTCACAAAGAAGCAAAAACATTATGGACTGTTTTCTTTTCACCTAAGAGGGCTTAGTGACAGCCAGGATTGGGAAAAAATAAAAAGATAATTATGAAAAATATTCTTGGGCGCCTGGCGCGGTGGCTCACGCCTGTAATCCCAGCAATTTGGGAGGCCAAGGCGGGTGGATCATGAGGTCAGGAGTTTAAAGCCAGCCTGGCCAAAGAGACCAGCCTGGCCAACATGGTAAAACCCCATCTCTACTAAAAATACAAAAATTAGCCAGGCGTGGTGATGGGTACCTGTAATCCCAGCTACTCAGGAGCCAAGGCAGGAGAATTGCTTGAACCTGGGAAGGAGGAGGTTGCAGTGAACTGAGATCATGCCATTGCACTCCAGCCTGGGTGACAGAGCGAGACTTGGACTCAGAAAAAAGAAAAAGAAAATCTTTTGAATTATAAGCCAAGGACATGGACATTGAGTGATATCTATGGAAACCACACATATTAACAGAGTTTGGTGGCATTTTTTGCTTTTTAGATTATTTAGTATGCTTTGAGATTAATTACAGCCTCCCTTATAACATTAAGCTCCCCTGGGAAAGGTCCTACTTTAAATCCACCTCAGTCATTAGCTTACACAAGGAACAAAGATATGGATTTAATAAACATATGGGGATTTGACTAATTTGAAAAGGAAAATAAGTTTTAAAAGAATCTATCGACATAAAGCAAAAAAAAATAGCAGTTTTTTCACTATTATGGATTCCCAAAAGTAACTTATTTTTAAAAACCTGCTATTTTTATGTACAATTATTTTTTTAAAAATTATCCCATAGGCAGACAGTGTTTTTATTTCCATTGCTATAATATTATAGCTGACCAGTTGGTGGAGCAATTACATTTCCATAACTCTTAATGGCTATTTTGCTTAGGTACTAGTGACTTAATTAGAATCAAGAAAGAGATTATTAATATTCTAAGAAATAACCAAACCGATCACAAACTTTCAGAAGGAATGACAGAGACAAAAATCACTCCAACAACATCTAACTCATTGAAGACAACCTGTAATTAAATTAAAGTGGTAATTCCACTTACGGCAGCAGGAGAGCTCCCTCTTAACTCACCTTGAAGAGGTAAAGCCCCATCCCAGCAAAGCCACACTCAAGCAGGTATGGGTAAGAAATGGGAGAAGGTCAGCCCTAGGGCTCTAACTCCAGAGGCATGGGGCTAATTATAATTTTTAATGGCACACCTGATACCCTTTTATAAAACCATACAGTACAGGCTCCAATGTAATTGTTAACCTCTTCAGCTTATGTACTTTTCCTAGAGAAAGCCTAGGGAAAACGGTTTTCTCAGTCCCAGATTTCTTCAAAAAGAATGGTTGAAGGAGTGTTTGCCAATCCATCTTTAAATCCCCCAAAACTGTTGTAGCTACTTACGTGTACTTAGAAAACATAACCTTCGGCTGGGTGTGGTGGCTCATGCCTGTAATCCTAGCACTTTGGGAGGCCGAAGTGGGTGGATTGCCTGAGCTCTGGAGTTCGAAACCAGCTTGGGCAACATGGTGAAACCCCATCTCTACTAAAAACACAAAAAATTACCTGGGCATGGTGGCAGGTACCTGTAATCCCAGCTACTTGGGAGGTTGAGGCAGGAGAATCAATTGAACCCGGGAGGTGGAGGTTGCAGTGAGCCAAGATCACGCCACTGCACTCCAGCCTGGGTGACAGAGCGAAACTCTGTCAGGAAAAAAAAAAAAAAAAAAGGAAAGGAAAAAAAAGAAAATGTAACCTTCATCCCTGATGTTTTAAATGAAAAAATACAAGAATCAGTATAGATTATGTAGAAAAAATTATCTCAGTAGACCGAAGAACATAAAGAATCAAAATATTAAACAGTGGTCTCACTTGAATAGTAGGAGTGATTTTTTTTCTTATATTTTCTTTGATGTTCAAAATTTCCTAAAATAAGTGTGTCTTGCTTAAACTATTTTAAGGTGTTGGTTCGAAGTAGAAATTTATTCCGATAAACTTAAAGGAATGAATATGTGCATGTGTATATATAAATATATACAAACTAGTACTATTGTTACGAATATAAGGCCATAAAGAATTCAACACTGCTTTTACATTAATTTGTATTTTGTTAATTGTAACAACCAGTGATTAGGTTTATAGAGATGGGCAAGGCAGGTTCTTGTTCATCCACAGTCAGTGCATGAGAGAGGTGGGTGACAGTGCCTTGAAGTAATCTAGGTCCTGCAAAGCTCAGCCAAGCACCCCAAGTTCTAGCTGTGGCTCCTCTCTTACTGTGTGTACTAAATGGCACTATCTTAAGGCTATCTAATTGCATCTTTATCAGACACTGATCAGTATAGAGGCTGAGCACCTGCTCTTAGCTGAAATCAAGGACTAACCTGTGCATGTGGATAAAGTTGTGTTGCCTGGCCAGCTGAAGAGAAGACGACTGATGTAGGTTAAGGGAGGGTAGGATATTTCATTATTCTATAATCCATGTTTCCTGCAGACATGTGTTTTCATAGCTAGCTTTAAAACAAATATTAAGTATCCATTCTGTGCCAAGCACTGTTCTAGACAATGAAGTTAAAGCAGTAAGCAAAACAGAGATTGCTTCTTTCTGGGAACTTATATTTTATATTGGTGAGACAATGAAACATCAAAACTGTACTTTTTAAATGACGGCAATAAGAAAATAAAGTAGAGAAGAAAGGCAAAGAATGCCTAGAAAGGAGACGGGGAGGTCACTTTTTGAAAGGGTTGCCAGGGAAAGCCTCCTTGATAAGGTGATACTAAAGTCAGAGCTGAAATAACCATGAATATATCCGGGCAAGAGTTCCAGGGAGAGGGAACAGCAAGCTAAAATATGTAAAACTGAAGCATGCCTGGTATGTTCGCAAAGCAGCAAGGAGGTAGGTGTGGCTGGAATAGAGAGTGTGTGTGTTTGGGGTGGGTGGGGGGGGGGTAGGGGGAGGTGAAGTTGAGAAATGAGGTTACCATAATGGGTACTAGACCATGCAGACTCTAGACCATTCAGAGAACTTCGACTTTTACTCTGAGAGAGATGGGAAAGTTTGGGGTACAGGAGTGTCTTGATATGATTTTTAAAGCCTTGCTCTGGCTGTTATATTGAGGAATAGACTTTGGAGGGAGAAAACAGGGGCAGAGGAAGGGAGGTTAGTTAGGACTATTGTAATAGTCCAGGAAAGTGAGTGTGAAAGTGGTGTGAAGTGACAGTATTCTGAATAAATTTTGAAGGTAAAGCCAATGTCATTTGCTAACAGATTGAACATGGTACAAAAGAAATAGAGGAATCAAGGATGACCTCAAAATTTTGTCTCAGTAACCGGAGAATAGAATTGATATTCATTGAAGTAGGGAAAACTGTGGGAGGAGCAAGAATGGTAAAGGTTAGGGAGAAATTAAGAGTTAGGTTTTAGACATACATATTAAGTGTGAATTTCTTCTTAGATACCCTGGTGGACATGTCAGGTAGGCAGCTGGATTTATAAGTGTCAAATTGAAGGGAGAATATAGATTTGAAGCCATAAGATTGAATATCACTAAGTAAGTGAGTGTGGTTAGACAAGAAGTCCAAGGACTATGCCCTAGATGTTGAAGAGATGAAACATAATCACTAGAAAAAGGATGAGTTCATGTCCTTTGCAGGGACATGAATAAAGCTGGAAACCATCATTTTCAACAAACTAACAGAAGAACAAAACCAAACACTGCATATTCTCACTCATAAGTGGGAACTGAACAATGAGAACACATGGACACAGGGAGGGGACCATCACACACCGGGGCCTGTTGTGGGGTAGGGGGGTAGGGAAAGGATAGCATTAGGAGAAATACCTAATGTATGTGACAGGTTGATGGGTGCAGCAGACCAGCATGGCACATGTATACCTATGTAACAAATGTACATGTTCTGCACATGTATCCCAGAATTTAAAGTATAAAAAAAGAAAAAGAAAAAGAAAAGAAAATCACCAAAAGAGATAGAGGGGTATAAAAAAAGGTAAAAAAAAAAAAAAAAATGTAAAGTCCATTGATGCTAGGAAGAAACTGCATCAACTAGCAAGCAAAATACCCAGCTAATATCATAATGACAGGATCAAGTTCACACATAACAATATTAACCTGAAATGTAAATGGACTAAATGCTCCAATTAAAAGACACAGACTGGCAAATTGGAGAGAGTCAAGACCCATCAGTTTGCTGTATTCAGGAGACCTATCTCACATGCAGAGACACATATAGGCTCAAAATAAAGGGATGGAGGAAGATCTACCAAGCAAATGGAAAGCAAAAAAAGCAGGGGTTGCAATCCTAGTCTCTGATTAAACAGACTTTAAACCATCAAAGATCAAAAGAGACAAAAAAGGACATTACATAATGGTAAAGGAATCAATTCATCAGGAAGAGCTAACTATCCCAAATATATATGCACCCAATACAGGAGCACCCAGATTCATAAAGCAGGTCCTTAGAGACTTACAAAGAGACTTAGACTCCCATACAATAATCATGGGAGACTTTAATACCCCACTGTCAACATTTGACAAATCAACGAGAAAGAAAGTTAACAAGGATATCCAGGAATTGAACTCAACTCTGCACCAAGCGGACCTAATAGACATCTACAGAACTCTCCACCCCAAATCAACAGAATATACATTCTTCTCAGCACCACATCACACTTATTCCAAAATTGACCCTGTAGTTGGAAGTAAAGCACTCCTCAGCAAATGTACAAGAACAGAAATTATAACAAACTGTCTCTCAGACCACAGTGCAATCAAACTAGAACTCAGGACCAAGAAACTCAATCAAAACTGCTCAACTACATGGAAACTGAACAACCTGCTCCTGAATGACTACTGGGTACATAACAAAATGAAGGCAGAAATAAAGATGTTCTTTGAAACCAATGAGAACAAAGACACAACATACCAGAATCTCTGGGACATATTTAAAGCAGTGTGTAGAGGGAAATTTATAGCACTAAATGCCCACAAGAGAAAGCAGGAAAGATCTAAAATTGACACCCTAACATCACAATTAAAAGAACTAGGGAAGCAAGAGCAAACACATTCAAAAGCTAGCAGAAGGCAGGAAATAACTAAGGTCAGAGCAGAACTGAAGGAGATAGAGACACAAAAAACTCTCCAAAAAATCAATGAATCCAGGAGCTGGTTTTTTGAAAAGATCAACAAAATTGATAGTCCACTAGCAAGACTAATGAAGAAGAAAAGAGAGAAGAATCAAATAGATGCAATAAAAAATGATAAAGGGGATATCACCACTGACCCCACAGAAATACAAACTACCATCAGAGAATACTATAAACACCTCTACGCAAATAAACTAGAAAATCTAGAAGAAATGGATAATTTCCTGGACACTTACACTCTCTCAAGACTAAACCAGGAAGAAGTTGAATCCCTAAATAGACCAACAGCAGGCTCTGAAATTGAGGCAATAATAGCCTACCAACCAAAAAAAGTCCAGGACCAGACGGATTCACAGCCGAATTCTACCAGAGGTACAAGGAGGAGTTGGTACCATTCCTTCTGAAACTATTTCAATCAATAGAAAAAGAGGGAATCCTTCCTAACTCATTTTATGACGCCAACATCATCCTGATACCAAAGCCTGGCAGAGACACAACAAAAAACGAGAATTTTAGACCAATATCCCTGATGAACATCGATGCAAAAATCCTCAATAAAATACTGGCTAACCAAATACAGCAGCACATCAAAAAAACTTACCCACCATGATCAAGTGGGCTTCATCCCTGGGATGCAAAGCTGGTTCAACATATGCAAATCAATAAATGTAATCCAGCATATAAATAGAACCAAAGGCAAAAACCACAGGATTATCTCAATAGATGCAGAAAAGGCCTTTCACAAAATTCAACAGCCCTTCATGCTAAAAACTCTCAACAAATTCGGTATTGATGGAACGTATCTCAAAATCATAAGAGCTATTTATGACAAACCCACGGCCAATATCATACTGAATGGGCAAAAATTGGAAGCATTCCCTTTGAAAACCGGCACAAGACAGGGATGCCCTCGCTCACCACTCCTATTCAACATAGTGTTGGAAGTTCTGGCTAGGGCAATCAGGCAAGAGAAAGAAATATAGGGTATTCAATTAGGAAAAGAGGAAGTCAAATTGTCCCTCTTTGCAGATGACATGATTGTATATTTAGAAAACCCCATTGTCTTAGCCCAAAATCTCCTTAAGCTGATAAGAAACTTCAGCAAAATCTCAGGATACAAAATCAATGTGCAAAAGTCACAAGCATTCTTATACACCAGTAACAGACATACAGAGAGCCAAATCATTGATGAACTCCCATTCACAATGGCTTCAAAGAGAATAAAATACCTAGGAATCCAGCTTACATGGGATGTAAAGGACCTCTTCAAGGAGAACTACAAACCACTGCTCAGTGAAATAAAAGGACACAAACAAATGGAAGAACATACCATGCTCATGAATAGGAAGAATCAATATTGTGAAAATGGCCATACTGCCCAAGGTAATTTATAGATTCAATGCCATCCCCCATTAAGCTACCAATGACTTTCTTCACAGAATTGAAAAAAACTGCTTTAAAGTTCATATGGAACAAAAAAAGACCCCGCATTGCCAAGACAATCCTAAGTCAAAAGAACAAAGCTCGAGGCATCATGCTACCTGACTTCAAACTATACTACAAGGCCACAGTAACCAAAACAGCATGGTGCTGGTACCAAAACAGAGATATAGACCAATGGAACAGAACAGAGCCCTCAGAAATAATACCACACATCTCCAGCCATCTGATCTTTGACAAACCTGACAGAAACAAGAAATGGGGAAAGGATTCCCTATTTAATAAATGGTGCTTGGAAAATTGGCTAGCCATAAGTAGAAAGCTGAAACTGGATCCTTTCCTTACTCCTTGTACGAAAATTAATTCAAGATGGATTAGAGACTTAAATGTTAGACCTAAAACCATAAAAATCCTAGAAGAAAACCTAGGTAATACCATTCAGGACATAGGCATGGGCAAGGGCTTCATGTCTAAAACACCAAAAGCAACGGCAACAAAAGCCAAAATTGACAAATGGGATCTAATTAAACTAAAGAGCTTCTGCACAGCAAAAGAAACTACCATCAGAGTGAACAGGCAACCTACAGAATGGGAGAAAATTTTTGCAATCTACTCATCTGACAAAGGGCTAGTATCCAGAACCTATAAAGAACTCAATCAAATTTACAAGCAAAAAACAAACAATGCCATCAAAAAGTGGGCAAAGGATATGAACAGACACTTCTCAAAAGAAGACATTCATACAGCCAACAGACACATGAAAAAATCTCATCACTCGCCATCAGAGAAATGCAAATCAAAACCACAATGAGATACCATCTCACACCAGTTAGAATGGCAATCATTACAAAATCAGGAAACAACAGGTGCTGGAGAGGATGTGGAGAAATAGGAACACTTTTACACTGTTGGTGGGACTGTAAACTAGTTCAACCATTATGGAAAACAGTGTGGTGATTCCTCAAGGATCTAGAGTTAGAAATACCATTTGACCCAGCCATCCCATTACTGGGGACATACCCAAAGGATTATAAATCATGCTGCTATAAAGACACATGCACACGTATGTTTATTGCGGCACTATTCACAATAGCAAAGACTTGGAATCAACCCAAATGTCCATCAGTGACAGACTGGATTAAGAAAATGTGGCACATATACACCATGGAATACTATGCAGCCATAAAAAAGGATGAGTTCATGTCCTTTGTAGGGACATGGATGCAGCTGGAAACCATCATTCTCAGCAAACTATCACAAGAACAGAAAACCTAACACTGCATGTTCTCACTCATAGGTGGGAATTGAACAATGAGATCACTTGGACACAGGAAGGGGAACATCACACACCGGGTCCTATTGTGGGGAGGGGGTGGGGGGAGGGGGGAGGGATAGCATTAGGAGATATACCTAATGTAAATGATGAGTTAATGGGTGCAGCACACCAACATGGCACATGTATACATAGGTAACAAACCTGCACGTTGTGCACATGTACCCTAGAACTTAAAGTATAATAACAAAAAAGTTAGAAAAAATGAATAACACCTAGTGTTTGACAGCACAGAGTAACTATAGTCAATAGCAAGTTAACTCTAAAATAACTTAAAGAGTTTGCAACTCAATGGATAAATGCTTGAGGGGATGGATACCCCATTGTCCATGATGTGATTATTTCACATTGCATGCCTGAATCAAAACATTTTCTGTACCCCAT
This sequence comes from Papio anubis, assembly GCF_008728515.1. Taxonomy (NCBI): domain Eukaryota; kingdom Metazoa; phylum Chordata; class Mammalia; order Primates; family Cercopithecidae; genus Papio; species Papio anubis. Next base: position 70,293,567 of record NC_044982.1, on the reverse strand, counting down.
AAATGTATACACCTACTATGTACCCATAAAAATTAAAAATTTTTAAAAAGTTAAAAAAAAAAGAAAAGAAAGTGTTTCCAGAAGGAAAAACTGAAATGTTACTAGTAGGTCAAGTAAGATGAGAACGGGATTTATCAGTGGGGAAGTCACTGGTGATTTGGCAAATGCAGTTTTGGTGGCTTGGTGGCATGCTGAAGACAAAAGCCTGATTGGAGTGGGTTCAGGAGTAAATGAGAACGACATCAGTTGGAATGGTAAGGACCTTCAAAAAAACTGCTCCTCCACAGAAGCCATGAGAATGTTGGCAAAATTGTCAAAATTAACTTTTTCAGGGCTCTAGAAATTAACCAAAGGCTTGGAACAATTTGAAGAACATTCATTCAAGAAGAGTCTGAATCTAATCACAGTGACCTTTGTGGTGTTTTACATGCCCTATTTCTGTCTCCTTGTCCCCAGCTCCATGGTAGCCTTGAGAACCAACAGCCTTACAATTACGGTAAGAACAGCAGTCTAGCAGCCACTGGAAGGGAGAGAATGGGTTCAGAGCTTCACTCCCAGACAATAGAAAGCTGTCGTTGTTTGACCTGCCTGGTAGTTCCTTGGAAATTCTCACTCACAGGGCTTGTCTTTATTTGACCTAATTCAAATCTTGTTTAGTGCAAACAGTTGTTTCTCCAGGAGGGTTTGTGAAATAATCACTGGCAATTGTTCAACATGGCAGGTTCTTGAGGTGGTGAAAAAAGCTGGGGCAAACAAGAAGTTTATCAAAAAACTAACAAGGGGAAAGCCGGGGAATGAGATGTTCATGGAGTTATTTGAAGAGCTCCGACATGTAATTGGCCCTTTGTTTCCACAGGTTTCACATTTGTAGAATCAACCAAGCAAGGAGCAAAAATATTTGAAGAAATAATTGAATAACAAAAATACAAATAAGCAAGCAAATGCTGATGGATTTTGTCACCAGGCCTGCCTTACAAGAGCTCCTGAAGGAAGCACTAAATATGGAAAGGAACAACCGGTACCAGCCACTGCAAAAACATATCAAATTGTAAAGACCATCGATGCTATGAAGAAACCACATCAACTAATGGGAAAAATAACCAGCTAACATCATAATGACAGAATCAAATTCACACGTAACAATATTAACCTAAAATGTAAATGGGCTAAATGCCCCAATTAAAAGAAACAGACTGGCAAATTGGATAAGAGTCAAGACACATCAGTGTGCTGTATTAAGAGACCCATCTCACATGGAAAGACACACACAGGCTCAAAATAAAGGGATGGAGGAATATTTACCAAGCAAATGGAAAGAAAAAAAAAAGCACGGTTTGCAATCCCGATAAACAGACTTTAAACCAACAAAGATCAAAAAAGACAAAGAAGGGCATTACATAATGGTAAAGGGATCAATGCAACAAGAGCTAACTATCCTAAACATATATGCACCCAATACAGAACCCAGATTCATAAAGCAAGTTCTTGGAGACCTACAAAGAGACTTAGGCTTCCACACAATAATGGTGAGAGACTAACTCCCCACTGTCAATATTAGACAGATTAGCAAGACAGAAAATCAACAAGGATATCCAGGACTTGAACTCAGCTCTGGACCAAGCAGACCTAACAGACATCTACAGAACTCTCCACCCCAAATAAACAGAATATACATTCTTCTCAGCACCACATCGCACTTACTCTAAAAATCGACCACATAATTGGAAGTGAAATACTCCTCAGCAAATGCAAAAGAATGGAAATCATAATAAACAGTTTCTCAGAACACAGTACAATCAAATTAGAACTCAGGATTAAGAAACTCAATCAAAACCACTCAACTACATGGAAACTGAACAACTTGCTCCTACATGACTACTGGGTAAATAACGAAATTAAGGCAGAAATAAATAAGTTATTTGAAACCAATGAGAACAAAGACACAATGTACCAGAATCTCTGGGACACATCTAAAGCAATGTTTAGAGAAAAGTTTATAGAACTAAATGCTCGCAGGAGAAAGCAGGAAAGACCTAACATTGACACCCTAACATCACAATTAAAAGAACTAGAGAAGCAAGAGCAAACACATTCAAAAGCTAGCAGAAGGCAAGAAATAACTAAGATCAGAGCAGAACTGAAGGAGATAAATACACGAAAAACCCTTCAAAAGATTAATGAACCCAGGAGCTGGTTTTTTTGAAAAGATTAGTAGGTAGACCACTAGCCAGACTAATATGAGAGAAGAATCAAATAGATGCAATAAAAAATGATAAAGGGGGTATCACCACTGATCCCACAGAAATACAAACTACCATCAGAGAATACTATAAACACCTCTACACAAATAAACTAGAAAATCTAGAAGAAATGGATAAATTCCTGGACAAATACACCCTCCCAAGACTAAACCAGAAAGAAGTTGAATCCCTGAATAGACTAGTAACAAGTTCTGAAATTGAGGCAGTAATTAATAGCCTACCAACCAAAAAAAGCCCAGGACCAAACTGATTCACAGCCGATTTCTACCAGCGGTCCAAGAGGAGCTGGTACCATTCCTTCTGAAACTATGCCAAACAATAGAAAAAGAGGGAATCCTCGCTAACTCATTTTATGAGGCCAGCATCATCCTGATACCAAAACCTGGCAGAGACACACCCCCATGCCCCCCTATTCCCCCCCCAAAAAAATGGGGGAAATTTCAGGCCAATATCCCTGATGAACATTGAGTGAAAATCCTCAATAAAATACTGGCAAACCGAATCCAGCAGCACACCAAAAAGCTTATCTACCACTTATCCACCATGATCAAGTGGGCTTCATCCCGGGGATGCAAGGCTGGTTCAACATATGCAAATCAAATGCAATCCATCACATAAACAGAACCAATGACAAAAACCACATGATTATCTCAACAGATGCAGAAAAGACCTTCGATAAAATTCAACAGCCCTTCATGCTAAAAACTCTCAATAAACTAGGTTTTGATGGAACATCTCAAAATAATAAGAGCTATTTATGAAAAACCCACAGCTAATATCATACTGAATGGGCAAAAATTGGAAGCATTCCCTTTGAAAACTGGCACAAGACAGGGATGCCCTCGCTCACCACTCCTATTCAACATAGTATTGGAAATTCTGGCCAGGGCAATAAGGCAAGAGAAAGAAATAAAGGGTATTCAAACAGGAATAGAGGAAGTCAAATTGTCTGTTTGCAGATGACATGATTGTATATTTAGAAAACCCCATCATCTCAGCCCAAAATCTCCTTAAGCTGATAAGCAACTTCAGCAAAGTCTCAGGATACAAAATCGATGTGCAAAAATCACAAGCATTCCTATACACCAATAATAGACAAAACAGAGCCAAATCATGAGTGAACTCCCATTCACAATTGCTACAAAGAGAATAAAATACCTAGGAATCCAACTTACAAGGGATTTGAAGGACCTCTTCAAGGAGAACTACAAACCACTGCTCAAGGAAATAAGAGGACACAAACAAATGGAAAAACATTCCATGCTCATGGATAGGAAGAATCAATATTGTGAAAATGGCCATACTGCCCAATGTAATTTATAGATTCAATGCTATCCCCATCAAGCTACCATTGACATTCTTCATAGAATTAGAAAAAACTACTTTAAATTTCATATGGAACCAAAAAAAGAGCCCATATAGCCGAGACAATCCTAAGCAAAAAGAACAAAGGTGGAGACATCATGCTACCTGACTTCTACCTATACTACAAGGCTACAGTAACCAGAACAGCACAACACTGGCACCAAAACAGATATATAGACCAATGGAACACAGCAGAGGCCTCAGAAATAGCCTCACACATCTACAACCATTTGATCTTTGACAAACCTGACAAAAGCAATGGGGAAAGGATTCCCTATTTAATAAATGATGTTGGGAAAACTGGCTAGCTATATTCAGAAAACAAACTGAACCCCTTCCTTCCACCTTATACAAAAATTAACTCAAGATGGATTAAAGACTTAAACCTAAGACCTAACACCATAAAATCCCTAGAAGAAAACCTAGGCAATACCATTCAGGACATAGGCATGGGCCAAGACTTCATGACAAACACCAAAAGCAATGGCAACAAAAGCCAGAATTGACAAATGGGATCTAATTAAACTAAAGAGCTTCTGCATGGCAAAAGAAACTACCATCAGAGTGAACAGGCAACCTACAGAATGGGAGAAAAGTTTTTCAATCTATCTGTCTGACAAAGGGCTAATATCCAGAATCTACAAGGCACTTAAATTTACAAGAAAAACAAACAACCCCATCAAAAAGTGGACCAAAAAATGTTAACACTTCTCAAAAGAAGACATTTATGTGGCCAAAAAACATACGAAAAAAAGCTCATCACTGGTCATTAGAGAAATGCAAATCAAAACCACAATGAGATACTATCTCATGCCAGTTAGAATGGTGATCATTAAAGAGTCAGGAAACAGATGCTGGAGAGAATGTGGAGAAATAGGAAAGCTTTTACACTGTTGGTGGGAGTGTAAATTAGTTCAACCATTGTGGAAGGCAGTGTGGTGATTCCTCAAGGAGCTAGAACCAGAAATACCATTTGGCCCAGCAATCCCATTACTGGGTATATACCCAAAGGATTATAAATCATCCCACTATAAGGACACATGCACATGTATGTTTATTGCAGCACTGTTCACAATAGCAAAGACTTGGAACCATGCTCAATGATAGACTGGATAAAGAAAATGTAGCACATATACACCATGGAATACTATGCAACCATAAAAAAGGATAAGTTCATGTCCTCTGCAGGGACATGGATGAAGCTGGAAACCATTCTCAGCAAACTAACACAGGAACAGAAAACCAACCACCACATGTTCTCACTCATAAGTGGAGTTGCACAATGAGAACACATGGACACAGGGAGAGGAACATCACAAACTGGGGCCTGTCGGGAGGTGGGGGGCTAAGGGAGGGATGGATAGCGTTAAGAGAAACACCTAATGTAGATGATGGGTTGATGGGTGCAGCAAACCACCATGGCACATGTAACAAACCTGCACATTCTGCACATGTATCCTAGAACTTAAAGTATAAAAAAAAACCAAATAAGCAATATGAAACTAATTACATAGCATTTACATTACAGAGATGATTTAATGCATGCAGAGAGAGGTGCATCAGTTATTTGCAAATATGACACCACGATGTATAAGGGACTTGAGCATCCATGTTTTTTTGTTTTTTTTAAATTCATGGTAGGCCTGGAACCAATCCCCATGAATGCTGAGGGATGACTGTATACCTGGAAGTCTAGAAGCCCATGCACATGTTCAGGGCTGTGCACATACCCAGGAAAGATCTGAGGAAGCCCCAAGCTCTTACCTCTGACTGATCTTGAGGCTCTGGCAGGAAGTGCAGGCTGAGGCCGAATTGTAAACTGCCTACCTGAGCATTGAAGGCAGGTCCCAACATGCAGAGTCCCTCAGCAAAGGCTGGGGTACTTATTGGTTCCAGACATTTAAGGAACTATCTGTCCAAATATTAGCTGACCACTAAGACAGTTGAGTAGAGATTTCAGCGGCCACACATGACAAAGGATACAGACTTGACAAAATTACTTCAGGAAAGTCACTAAAAATCGTTATGTAAATGAGCCAAACATGGCCTTTGTGTATTGGGTCCCAGATTATTTCTTCACCGCACGCTGAGATTCATTAGCACCAAACTCAAATTTTTATATATCCAATTATTAAAATATCCCAAACCAGCAAATTTTTAACCTCTTAAAGCCTGCCTGCTTTGCATACTCTGCAAAACCTCACCCGATAGTCACTGCCCATTGATGAGGTAGAGCCCTGTGGTTATAAGACCCAAGCTACCATGGTTCTTTGGAGCCCTCTGACCCACAGTTCACTTGCTGTGCTACTGGGCGACAGCACCTAGACCTACCATCCTTTTTGAAATGTTTACTTGAAAGTGTACTCCAACTAACAAAATGTGAATCAAAAATAGTAGAAATTGTGGCATAAGAGGACTAACAATAAACATCTGAACCATTTAAACAAAAGTGATCAACGGAAATGTGATCCTCTGAAATAAAATATGTAGAACATTTAAAAAGAAATATTTCAAAAATATTTTTAAACATAAATCTGAGCCTAAAGCCACAGAAAATATTGATGGCTAAAGCATAGATTGTGCGACCTGCAAGTCAGATATCAAGTCCTAATAATACACTGCTTAAAAGACATGTATGTAAAACAATCAGTGACTCATAGGATAGATTCACATACACATATTAAAACAAAACTCCTGACTAAAATATCAGCAAATTAAAGCTAGCAGTATAATTAAGAGCTGTTTAACCGGGTACAGTTTATTTTGAGAATACAAGAATGGTCTAACAATAAGAAATCTGTCAATGTTTGTCACATGAGCAGATTAAAGGAGGAAAACAACATGATTTTGTCTGTCTTGAGACAGGGTTTCACCCTGCTGCCCAGACTGTAGTGCAGTAGCATTATCACAGCTCAGTAAAGCCTCAATTTCCCAGGCTCAAGTGATCCTACCTCAACCTCCTGAGTAGCTGAGATTACAGGCACCCACCACCATACTCGGCTTTTTTTTTTTTTTTTTTTTTTTGTAGAGACAGGGTTTTGCCATATTGGCCAGGCTGCAATATGGTTATATCAAAAGGGATCTGACAAAATTTACTATCCATTCACAAAAGGAACTATTAGAAGTCCCATAATTTAAAATTTTTTAACAATAAAGAACATCCCTCTCAAACTAAATCATAAAATTCTAGAGGTATTTTTACTGAAGATATGGTTCAGAAAAATGTCTAATATTAATGCTATTACCATTTTTGATGGTTTTAAATATGCCCACAAATTCTTCTGAGGCTCACTTGGAAGCAGATTCTCCAGCCAAGCCTTCAAATTACTGTCAGCCTCAGCCAACATCTTGTTGACTGCAACCTCATGAGAGGATCTGGATGAAAACTACCTGCTCCTGAGTTTCTGAGGCTCAGAAAGTGAGAGATAATAAATTTTTGTTGTTCTAAGTTGTTACGTTTTTGGAATAATCTGTTACACAGTGATATTGAATGAATATCCCTTTGTTCAAAAGATACTAGTAAATATCAACTAGATGATTCATAAAATGAATTATCACTATGGAAGTGGAAGAGACACAGATAATCTTTTCTGAAGATTATATGGGTAGATTAATGAATTTTTTTTTTTAATTTTTGAGACATGGTCTTGCGCTGTTGCCTAGGCTAGAGTGCAGTGGCACAAAGATGGCTCACTAAAGCCTTGACCTCTTGGACTCAAGTAATCCTCTAGCTTCAGCCTCCCCAGTAGCTGGGACCACCGGTGCATGCCACCATGTCTGGCTAATTTCTTAGACAAATTTTTTTGGTAGAGATGGGATTTCACCACGTTGCCCAGGCTGGTCTCAAACTCCTGGGCTCAAGCAGTCCTCCCACTTTGGCCTCCCAAAGTGCTGGGATTATAGGCATGAGCCACATGCCCAGCCTTAAAGTTTAAGAAGTCAAAATCTATAAGATATAATATTTCATTGGTCTTAGAACTGGTAAGAACAAACACAAATATTGAAATATAAAAGCAATGGAAAAAATAACCAAATATGTCTAATATTTATTAAGCACATACTATATACTAGAGTATGTGGCAAAATATCACTAGGTATTCACCAGAATGGGTATAATTAGACTATAACACTTAATGTTGGCAAAGATGGGAGACAATTGAGATGCCCATACATTGCTGCTAGAAGTGTAAAATGGTACAGCCAGTTTGGACAAAGTTTGTCATTTTCTTAAACACTAAACACATACCTACCTTAGATCCAGTAATTTCACTTTGAGGTGTTTACCCATGAAAAATAAAAACTTATATTTTCAGAATGATTTGTATAAGAATATTCATAGCAGCTTTATTCATAATAGTCAAAAATGGGACTCAGACCAAGGTTTCCATCAATAGGAAAATAGTTAAGTTGGTATAGTCATGAAACAGAATAGTAACTAGCAGTAAGAAGGAACAAGCAATGAATACAGCAAAATGGATAAATCTCAAAAACATTATGCAGGAAGAAGTAAGACACAGGAGTACCAACTGTATGATCCCAATGACGTGAAGTTAGAGATGAGGCAAAACTAATCTATGGGTGGAAGGGGAAGAGGGGAGCAGAGATGAACAGGAAAGTAACATAAGGAGCTTTCTGGAGGTGATGGTAATGTTCTATATCTTGATAGGGGTTTGAGTTACAAAGGTGTCAAATTCATCAGAACTCAGTGCATGTACTTAGGATTTGTGCATTTCATTGCATGTAAATTTTATCTTAATAGAAAGTATTACTATTGAGCTCTAGTTAAAAATATTGTGCATTTCATTGCATGTAAATTTTATCTTAATAGAAAGTATTACTATTGAGCTCTAGTTAAAAATATGAATACTGAAGTGTTTAGGAGGATGTGTAGTGATGTCTTCAATGTCTGGAGGGGTGAATAGATATATGAAGCAAACATAGTAAAGCAATGATATAACCTGGGTGGTGTGCAAAAATTAACTTTGCTGTAGGTTTCAACATTTTTTAAGCTTGTTGGAAAAAACCATGTTTTTGAAGAAATTCAGATACATTGTCAAATTGAAAAGCAGGATAGAATGCTGCATGTGTGATGTGATATAGTTTAGAGAGTGAAAAAGCACTAACAGAGAAAAGCCAATCGTTATCTTGGGGTGTTGTGCTAATGTGTAAATTTTTTATTTTCTATACTTTCTACAATAAGTATAGAAGACTATTAACAGAAAAAAAAAAACTTATCCCATAAGATTTTTAAAATAGTTTCAAGGAGGCAGATTTTAACTTGGAGCACAGAGAAACACTTTCCGATGGTTGGAACTACATGCAGCTGGAATAGATCTCTAAGATGGCAGGAAGGTTTTCCATCTTCCAAGGACCCTGACCCAGGCTGGAAGACCACAGCTACGAATATCTGAGAGTGGGTGTAAACAAGGCATGAGGGGTTTTAGGCTATCCTCAAATTCTGAGATTTGACATGTGAAACAGAAAATGTTGAAGAAATGAAAAGGCCTCTTGAGTTTTCCTAATCTATTCCAAATTCAGTACTACTCTGAAAATAAAAACACTTGGTACTAAAACTAAATTCCTGGCCAAAAAAACAATTTTTTTTTTTTTTTTTTAAAACAAAAGTGCTAATCTGAGATTTCCCAGACAGCATCCGCACAACTTGGTTCGATGTGTAACAGAAAAGTCCTCCTCAACACCCAGAGTTGTTTTAATGTCTCAGCTGTGCTGTAGGAATGGTGGAATAGTAGTACCACCTCACATTTGCAAAGTGTTTTAGAGGAAGCAGAGCACTTCAATATGTATTATCTAATTCTATGCCAACCCCAAGACACACTCTGTAGAGGGAGACAGGATTTCCCAGATACTGCAAAGCTGAAGGCAGTGAGATTGTTCAGGGATGCCTGGGCACTGACTCTTCCCCCATGTGTGAGGGGTCCTTGCTGGTGCTGCATTTACCTTAAGAACTAAGAGAGCTTGAGATTTGTAATCATTTCTTTAAAGAAACATGCAAAGTTAATTCAAGTACATTTTTCTGGCGTTAGTTTCTTTCTCAACCCTTTCAGTGCCCCAGCTAGAAGGAATGTTAATGTCAGTGAAATGCCCCATGATGAGCCAAGTGTTCAGGGAAAAGCTGAGCCGTGGTGGGCTGCACTGGGAGAGGTTCTGTCATCCATGGCCATGTTACAGTTGGTGTGTGCATTTGAGTGTAGGAGCTTTCCCTGTTGATTAGGAATTTATCTCCAGTGATGCACATGGATGCTATTGTCTCTATTTTTCTGTTTTTATTTATTTATTGTAGATGAGGAAACTGAAGTTCAGAGATGAGGTAGAAGGCCCAGGCCTAGAATGTATGACACCAGTGCTTTTGGTGGAGCAGAAATGAAAGCAAAATTTGAGAGTATTCTTCAAATGAGTTCCTGTGAAGTCTATACAATCTTTAAGTTTTCCAGTTGATATAAAAAAGAAACTAAAAAATACAAATTAGCACTTCAAATTTCAAGTTTTTAAACAATTCTGAATGCTGTAGAGTTGTCCCAGGCATTCTGAGAGTATTTCCTATGAGGGCAAGACCACGTGTATCCAAGTTGAAGCAGTAGATGTTCTCCTCCTCACAAATGACAGTGGACAGCTTGAAGAAAGAGCTTTAAATTTTTATTTTTTGTCTGAGACATTCTGGTTACCTGTCCCATTCCTAAAGAGGGGAAAGGGGAAAACGTATCTAAGATAGGCCAACCAAGAGAGTTTAGAGTGATGGTACAAATCCATGACCACAAATCAAACAATGATACGATAAATCACATCACAGTTTTGAAAAGCTCCTAATGAAAAACCTGAATGAGATGGAGGCAACAACATGTCAGTAATCCAAATTCTTTACTTTGAAAAAAGATACTACTCCAAAGCTTGGAGAATCTTCAACAAAATCATTTAAAGCTAGGACCAGCAGAGATGACATTTTTCATTGCATGCCTTCAAAGTTGCAAAAACACAACCCAATGTATACATTTCTGTGTTTTGCTAGGTTCTATAAGGTGGAGTAAATCCTGTCTTGGCTGAGCCAAGGTCCCCTCATGTTCCAGTCCTGGATCTAAGATGCCAAGTCCACTGCCGGTTCCACAGTCAACAGCAATTCAAACTGTAGCTGCTTCTCTAACTTTTCAGGTTGCTACAGCCTTAACTAAGGACTTCCAGGGAAAAAAACATACCAGAGGAGCAATGTCATCTCCACTTTTCCAAATATTGAAACCCAGCACCATCACCCAGAAATCTGCCTTTCCAGGTTGTCTTCAAAACTCTACATGCAGCCTTTGGCTGATTTCAGCTCAAGCCTGGCTGCTGAGTGGGGAGTTGACTAGGAAGAGGACATCTTACTCCAGAATGTCAGGGCCTTCAGAAGCCTCCCTATCCTTTTGCATTCACTTGCCCTAAATACTTCAAACTCCAGGTTGCCTGAAATTGTTCAGCTGGAGATTTATTTCTTGGGCTAGGCTTCTGTTAAAATGTAATACCACTGGGGGAGTTAATAGCAACTTTCAACTCAGTGTGAAGATGTTTATCAGATTCCTTTATGAAGAAGGTTGTGATTGAGCAAAAGAACACTTGTTGCCCCTCCAGGAAAGCAGGAAAGCAGAGAGGAGGAGAAAAAGATTTCCTGAAGGGGAGACTAGGAATATGGACACTTTCAGATTACACCATGTTTTTCTGGCTGGCCTTGGTCTTAAGTGTTAAAGTGCCCTTCATCCTCATCATGAAATCTCACCTACTTATCTGATAAACTATTCTAATCAAAAGCCACATCAAATTTGTATGTGCCCAATTTTTCTCTATCTTGACCAAATACAGGAAATGAATTACTTCGCAAAGAACACGGAGACCAGCCAAAGCAATTTGCTAGTTGTGCAATTCTGTCCCAGCTCTTGGCTCTATGTATTCAGCAAGGAGTTCAAGAGAAACCTCATTCTTGTTCTCCCTCTCAAATGCACACACCCAGATTTTTTTTTTTTTTCTTTTTGGTAGACTTGTGAGCTTTAATTTTCCAATCTCTTCTTTTTGGGAACAAGCAGAAAATAGTAACATTACATTTGTTTTGTGCTTTTTCTTAGTGTTTTGTCCTCATATTGAGATACAGTGGAGCCAACTTTTAACTACAAAAATATAGCGAATCTCTCCTTTCCTTGTATACACACACAGGCTTATAAAAACCATGTGACCGTGAATTGGCGGCCCATATAACCCTATTTTTAGCACAGGATAAAAAAAACCCTAAAGGCCAGCAGCAAGACCTAATTTTTCTCAATCACTCAGCCAAGCTATTGATTGGCACAACTTGGAACTAGATTTTTTCTATTTTATTCTTGTTTACTGAGTTATACTAACTGGAAACTCACTATATTTTCTATTTCTGGAGCTGTTTTAAAAGCAACCAAAGTAGGCAGGTATATTATCTTTGCTAAAAGATGGTATGATGTTCTAACTATACTTATCACTGAGTTCAAGTACAGGATCTTTATCAAGTCCCTGTGCCATTTTAAAACTTAACTTCAAAAGCATATGAGGTAGACATGATAGTAAACTGTAAATGGAATTTAAAGGCAAATTCAATTTTCTTCGTAGAGCTGTCATGAACTTCAATTCTGCTGGCCATATTTCATTTGTCACAGGATCTAAAATGAGTACATATTGTGTGCAATTGTGTAATGTAGTTGTCCTAAACTTTAATACATTTACTTTTGAGTGCCATTTACAGATTGTTTCTCTAACACGCACAACATGAGTTATTAAAGTTTAAAAGTGCACAAGGCTCTTATGAAGACCCTGTTTATAACTCAAGTACAGAGCACAGGAATTCTGGCTAAATTACCTCCTTTTGCTGCCAGCCTGGTCTCCTTCATTTCAGACAGGCTACAAATCAAAAGAATTGTACGTTCCTTTTCAATGAAAAGGAGAAATTCTTAAACTCTAGTATTTAGTGAATAACTGGTGCTAAAAGGCATGGCTACATTTTTTAAGTGGATCCCTGCTTAGAATACATAGATAATGTTAAGATCTAATTGGAGTGACAAAAGGCACTGAAGAAGAGAAAGAGCAGTAAGTTAGATAATTAGAAAGCTGACCATCCTAAATATATATGCCACTCGGCAGTGACCAATTTAGGTTCTACTATTCCTTCAAGGTCCCTGCAACTGCAGATCGTGTTTCCTGAACACTCAGTTCACAAGGATACAACTCTTCTCTGAACTCTTTAATTTTTGAAGCAGTATCTCACCACCCTGTCACCCAGGCTGGAGTGCAGTGTGATCACAGCTTACTGCATCCTCTACCTCCCAGGCTCAAGCGATCCTACCTCAGCCTCCAGAGTAGCTGGGACCACAGGCATGCACCACCACACCCAGCTGCACCATCACATCCAGCTGATTTTTTAGTTTTCTGAAGAGATGCGGGCCACTTTGTTGCCCAGGATAATCTCAAACTAATGGGCTAAAGTGATGCTCCCACCTTAGCCTCCCAAATTGCTGGGACGACAGGTGTGAACCAACATGCCCAGCCTCTTCTCTGAATTCTTAAAGCATCCTTAAAGTGAGTCTGAACTCGGAAACTTCAGAGATCATCTGGCCACTTTGTGGCAGGGTAGGATCTAGAATCCGGGACTGTTTTCTTGCCAGACCCTACCTCAGTTCTGGGAGGAGGTGGTCAATTAGGCATGAAGGGAAAACCAGATTTGGAGGGTGAAGGTAAATTCAAAGATGCTTGAGGTTTTGAACTTGAGTGGTTTACAAAATATGGGGAGCCCACATTAAAGGAAAGATAATGAGTTTCATATTAAACCTGCTGACTTTAAAATGATGGCAGAACATCAAGTCTATTGGGCCTGGATAGATCAAGATTCTTGGAATGATAAAGGCTAAAATCTCTGTGAAAAGGAAAGGAATGTGTAGAATGATAGAAGTTTTAGCCTTGGTGATATACAAAGTTTAAAGCTTGATTCAGTGGTCTAGGTGGTGAGGAACATTGGCAGATGTGCCAAAGCCTGTAAGAGTGATGGGGGAGGAGGTGCCAATGACTGCTTCCTCAGTAGCAACTGTGGCCTTTTCATTTGAAGCAAGCCTTTCCCAGCCAGTCCCACCCTATAAGTCAGGTCATAGGTCAGCAAACTACAGCCCACACCGCCAGTTCTGGCTCACTGCGTTTTTGGTCAATCCTGAGAGCTAAGAATGTTTCTTTAAGTGGCTGAAAAAAAAAAAAAACTCCATGATGTGAAATTTAAATGCAATTCAAATTTCAGTGTCCATAAAGTTTCACTGGAACACAGTCATACTCATTTATATATTGTGTATGGTTTCTTCACATTACAATAGCAGAGTTGAGTAGTTGCAACAGAGACCATATGGCCTGCAAAGCCTAAGATATTTGCTATGCGGCTCCGAAAAATTGTGTTGATCCTTGTCTCAGGTCTTTAAATGTTTAGACATCTGAAGATGGCTTCTGATCCTTAGCGTTCCCATCTGTTCATCCATCCATCCCTGTACCCATCCAGCCAGACATCTCATATTTATCAAGTGTGTAGTATGTGAAGTTCTAAAGAGTTACAAGACTGAATCCCAGCCTCAGTACCAGCGTTATATAGTAGAAAGAATGTGGCATTCAATTGGAGATGTATAGGTTGAGTATCCCTTATCTGAAATGCTTGGGACCAGAAGTGTTTCAGATTTCAGATATTTTTAAATTTTGGATTATTTGTATTATATCTACTGGTTGAATATCCCAAATCTGAAAATTGAAAGTCTGAAACGCACCAAAGAGCATTTCCTTTGAGCATCATACTGCTGCTCAAGAAGTTTCGGATTTTAGAGCATTTCAGATATCAGCTTTTTGGATTAGGAATACTCAACCTGTACTTCACTGGGTGGTTGAACACTGAGTTTCTAGTATCCTTAGGTTCCTCCCCAGAGTGCTTTTCCTCAGGGACCAGCCTGGGGTTAGAAGGGGGATTAGTCTTTGAGATAAGAGTAGGACTGAAACTCCAGGGGTTCCAGTTAAGTGGAAAAGGAAGGTTGCTGAGATTGGGAATAAGGCTGAATTTGAGGGGCTATGGCTTTTGCCTGGGTGATCAAGGTTTGTTTCTCCAGCTAGGCCCAGCCTAAGGTTTTCATGAGCCTTAGGCACTTTTACCTTTGTGGGTACCTTCTTCCATTAAAAAAAAAAATCAGAAAGCAAAAACTAGTCTAGGCATGGTGGCTCACACCTGCAATCCCAGTGCCTTGGGAGGCTGGGGCAGGAGGATCACTTGAGCCCAAGATTTTGAGACTAGCCTGGGCAGCATAGTGAGACCCTTTCTCTATAAAATAAATCAGGAGTGGTGGCACATACCTGTAGTCCCAACTACTCAGGAGGCTGAGGGAGAAGGATCTCTTGAGCCCAGGAGTTGAAGTTATAGTGGGCTATGATCACACCACTGCACTTCAGCCTGGATGATAGAGTAAGACTATCTCTAGGAAAAAAAAAAAATCAAAAACTAAAAATGTTATGACTACATTGCTATGAATATAAACTAGTCTGGGCTCATTATATTTTTTCTGATTTAAAAAAATATTAGCCATAAAAAAAAGGATGGGTTCATGTCCTTTCCAGGGACATGAAGCTGGAAACCATCATTCTCAGCAAACACAGGAACAGAAAACCAGACACCACATGTTCTCACTCATAAGTGGGAGTTGAACAATGAGAACACATGGACACAAGGAGGGGATCATCACACACCGGGGCCTTTTGGGGGGTGGGGGGCTAGGGGAGGGATAGCGTTAGGAGAAATACCTAATGTAGATGACTGGTTGATGGGTGCAGCAAACCTCCATGGCACATGTATACCTATGTAACAAACCTGCACATTCTGCACATGTATCCCAGAACTTAAAGTATATTAAAAAATTAACATTAACATTTTTTGTGGGCTCCTAAAAGTATTGTGTGCCATAGGCACTGTGCCTACTCTGCTTAACTGGATAAGCCTGCCCTGGCTAGTAGCTATAAAATGCAGACTTCTGGTGGAGAAGGACTCCCTGCCAGCTCAGAAACATGGTTCCTGTGCCTGGGAGCTTGGCATAAACCCCTCCCATGAAGTTCTGAGTTAGAGAGTTTCCAGATCTGTGAACTGCATTAATGTCTCCCGCTTGTAGCTGAGCTACCATACGTGACTGGCTCCCTCAATAGACTTTGTTGTTTAAAAAGATCTTTGTTTTCTCATAGAAATCATTGATGGAATTTATATTAGGTTTGATAAAGATGATTCTAGGCATATAATATGTATTTCATGTTTATATATTTTGGATGCATCACTACTGGAGCAGCACCATAATATACTTTGGATCTAAGATTCTAATAGCTTCACATATGAAAGTCAACTTGGTTCTGCACCAAGTACAACCCATATAGACACTAACATTGTCCCCTCTCACTTTGTATATATAATTTTGATACATACTTTGAAGAGCAGAAATATGAGGCCATTTTTTAAATTCTCTGTAGAAAATGCCATCTTTCTTTTCATATGGGGGGAAATAGAGGGTGGGGAGAATATTTTTGATATCATTTTTCATTCAAAGCAGTGGTCCTATTTTGGTTGTAATACACTTAGATGGGATCTTCTACCACTCTGCAGCCTAATTTGCTGACACCCCAAAACTCTGAAACACACAAATATCTATACTCTGCAGCAAGTGCTGTTGCTCTACCTGCCTCGGCCCACTCTGCCTTAGCCTTGACTGTTTATCAGCAGTGAGTGCACTTGCCACATCCCTGTGCACCACTGCTAATCTTCTCCCACCTCCCCACTTTGTTTCTGATTGATTTCTTGGAAAGGCAATTTCAGGATGTGAACAGTTAAGGAAATATGGAGTCAATGTGGGACAATATTTTATCTTCCTCCAAATGTATACCAGCTTCAGGGAAATAGATCCCTATTACACTGTTAGCAGGAATACAAATTATAACCACGGTTTTGAAATACTATTTAGAAATGACGTTGTAAGCCTTTAAAGTGTAAATGCTTCTTTTGACCACAGTAATTCTACTTTTAAGAACACACCTTAAGAAAATAATCTTGGACATATGCAAATAGTTTTGTTTGGGTTGGTAGCAGTGAAAATTTAGAAATAGTCTGTATGACTAATAGGATACTGATTAAATAAATGCTGTTTCCATGTAAAATACCATTTAGCCATTAAGATAATGCCATAGATATGTAAACACATAGGAAATATGAAAAATATTGAAAAGTAGAAAGATTTCTGCAAACCAGTACATACAGCATTATCTCAAATTTGTTTTAAAAGGATATATGTATATTTATGCATAGGAAAAATATGTAGTACAATATTAATGGTTATTATCTCTGGCTAGTGAGATTGTGGGTTATTTCATCTTTGTGTATTTCTGACTTTCTGTATTTTCTACAATGTACATTGATGCTTTTATAATCAGAAATAAAAATGATTTACTTTAAAATGCAGCATCTGCACCGAAGTGGAAAGCTGCCAGCTAGGTCTTCGTCCCAAGCCAGAGAGGAGATAGTCATGGTGAAACCCTGGACCTTCCCACCATCTTCCGCCTGGTATTTCTGTTAGGAGTGCTTTCAGCTATGAGTAACAGAAAGTCTAACAGTTGAATAGGCTGTAGCAATATTAATTATTTACCTCTGGAAAGTAGGTAATTTCAGGATTGGCCTAGAGATTCAACTGGTATCAATTTCCATCTTTCTACTCTGCTGTCCTTCGAGTGTTGGATTTTCATCGACATGCTTGTCCCTACATGGTCTCAAAATGGCTGTGTTCTCACTTTCACATTCAAGGCAAGAGGAAGGAGGAGGGGACTGCACTGGCATGTCTGGAAAGCAAGCCTTTCTGGGGCAAAGGAGAGGGGACTTGGATATAGCTATTGTATAAGCCAATCAGAAATATTGGTCACAGGTGAGCAGCACCTATTCTGTTGAGACATATCGTAGGCTGATTACTTTTCTCATTCCAGCTTCATTAGGCTTATAATAAGGGGAAAAAAAAAATTCTTCCACGATACTGGCAGAGTTGTTAGTTTTAGTCAGTGTGAGGTTTTCTTTCTCTGTCTTTAGGGGAGTTGGGAGTGGATACAGTCGAGTGTGCTATGCAGAAGACATTTGAAATGGAGTTCCTTGAGTTTTCAAACATTCACATCCTTTATTTCATATGAGAATGTGAGGTAAGTGTATATGATTAATAAGTATGAAGCTATTCTGCAAATTTTATATATGATGAAATTGAGAACAAGAGACTATTAATAAATTATAAAGAAGACAAGTGATCACAAGTCAGGATATATTTGTGATGCCCAAAGATAACTAGTAATGAGCTAGGCACAGCACAGCAGGTCCTTAATACTTGTTCCCAGTCACACCTGTTACTACTGAGTTTAATTCTACTATCTAGTCTAAGAGTAAAAGAGCATTTCAGAAGTAAAAGACACAGTATCCAGAACACATTTTGGGAATCCAAGAGCTTTGATTTCACTGTGGATATAACCATCTGAACCCCTGCCTTTCTCTGGTGTGAATATTCCCTTAAGTAATTTAGCCTTATTTCCCTATCTGTAAAATGGGAATTACTTTGTATACAGTTTGCCAAGAGTTATTTGAATTAATTTGTTAATGTGCATAAAAGGCTTTTTGAGATAAAAGGTGCTAGGCATTACTATTCATTCTTCTAATGGTGTATTTAGTGTATAATGGTTAAGCCTCTAAAACAAAACACTAATAGAAGGTTGAAATTCTCCGTAATAGGTATCACTTAGATGATGATATTGAAAAATGGCCATGAGTCTATTTTAGTATTCTCTCAAGTGAAATGAATTCAGAAAATTAAATGAGTGTCACTTAGAAGTGTACTAAATTTAGTGATAGAGTTTATCTGACCTATTTAAGCAGCAAGATTTTACATCGTGTCAATATCACCTTTGCTGTATTAATTCGTTCTAGCTTTATAATCCTTCTTACTGCTTTCCCATTATTTCCTACCAATAACTATTATTGAATAAATTATTCTTTATATGTGTTGCTAGATTTTTCAACCAATGCTTCAACATTTATGAACTGCCTCTCTGCACAATATAAGCCCCTTTATCATGCTTATTGTTACATACTGCAATGAAATTTTTCTTGTAGTTTCTTGTGTATACATTTCCTCCCTAACTACAAGAACAAAAGCTACCTCCTTTACATTCTTTGTAAGTCGGAAACTTATTAATGTAACAAACATAATATAGCCTTCTATGTTTACATAGACAGACAAAAAATTAACATATTACACAAACATCTTATTTAATATCGTTTTCAAAGCATTTTTTAACCTATTTGATCTTCACTAAGGTATTATTCCTATTAAAAAAAATCTACATTGTATATATGTACACAATTTTTTCCTTGCCAAATGGAAAAATTCTAACTAATTACAATTTATAAGGTCTTTAGAGAAACATGAAATATTTTCATAATGCCACTTACATTTTTTCCCATGCTCAAAATAACAAGATAGAAATATTTGGGAGAAACCAGGCCAGAGAGATTAAAGGATATGCCTAAAGTTATATGCTATTTGGTAAACAGAATGAGGCCAGAACTTCAGGAAAGTTATTCTACATCAGTAGAAATATTGGAGGTGCACATTCTTCAGTGGAAAAGCAGCCTGGAGGAACCGAATGATCTTTAAAAAAACATTTTTTCAAGTGCAGGCAACCATTGAGCAGCCCCCAAGCCAAGCACGCTCTCTTTATAAAAATAACCAAGGCCTCCTCCCTACCCTTCAGTGGCTTTGTGACTTGTAGGTGAGACACACTTACATAAGTTCCTGCAAATCAATGGAGACTGGCCTTTGGGAAATCTGATAAAACCACATTTAATTGTGCCTGTTCAGCCTGTGGGAGTGGGGATGGAAGCAGGAAGTGGGAAGAAGAAAACCCTTAAGAAGAGTAAATCATATCAATGAATAGAAATAAAAAGACACCAATAACTTTATGTAAAACTAGCACTTATTTCATTAGATTGTAATTATCTGTCTGTCATTACCACCAAACACTGAGCTCCTCATTGCCATAAACCGTTTTGTGGCAGAGACTGTTATTTGGACACTGAAATTCACTCTCTCATTCCTCCTTAGCACAAGCCTGACTTTTGGCTAGATAAGCGGCACCAGAATAAAGTCTATGTCTGTCAGGCTTCCTTGTAGCACGGTATGTGAATAGGTTCTGACAAATAGGATATGAGCAGAATTGTTGAGAGTTCTGAGACAAACTCCTTTATTCTTTCATCCTGCTGCCTGGGATACAGGTGGCAGCTGATGTTTCAACTGTCTTGGACTACGAGATAGCCTTGAGAGTGAAAACCAAAATGGGAGAGAAAGGACTCTGGGGTTTTTTTGATGATTCTTTGGAATCATCCCCTGAGCTGACTTCAGCCTTAATTTACACAAAAGAATAAACCTGAGTGTGTTTAAGCCACACAGTTAAGTTTCTGTCAATAGTGGCTGAAACAAAGCCTCACCAATATACATCACATCTGTGTATTCCCAACAGAGAGTATGGCGCCTACATTGGTAGTTGCTCAAAATATTTGCACTTTAAATTTAATTACTTTAAACCTACCTTATTTTAAAAAGAATTAAAGATAGGGTGCTAAATGGCTGCAACAGTTGAAATTACACCAACTTACCAAGGAAGAGCATAAAGACCAAATCAGGAAAACAAAGGCAAGAATGGAAAGTCAGTCTTCAAGATATAAAATCATAGAAATTACACAGGCAACATCACTCCTTTGCTAAGGAAGAAAATCTGGCAACATGATTTTAAAAGTATCTTAAGACAGAAAAAAATTAAAAATTGTAAGTAAATAATTGGCTCTACATATGAGTTGCTAATACATTAAAGGACAAAAATCAAACTCAAAATGATAGTTGAGAATTGATCTATATCAAAGCAGGGAAGGGTTAAGCAATTTATAAAGGAAAGAGGTTTAATTGACTCACGGTTCAGCATGGCTAGGGATGCCTCAGGAAACTTAGTCATAGCAGAAGGTGAAGGGGAAGCAAGGCACCCTTTTTTACAAGACAGCAGGAAGGAGAAGTGCCCAGAAAAGGGGCCGGGCAGTGGTGGGGGAGGGGGGGGAAGCCCCTTATAAAGCCATCAGATCTCGTGAGAACTCACTCACCATCATGAGAACAGCCTGGGGGAAACGGTCCCCCAGATTTCAATTACCTCCACCTGGTCTCTCCCTTGACATGTGGGAATTATGAGGATTAGGGGGATTACAAGTCAAGATGAGATTTGGGTGGGGACATAAGGCCTCACTCAGGAAATCATGTGCAAAATAGGTGCTGGTAACTATGATTTATTCAACAATCACTGACAGCAATTCTTCTGCGCCACGCACTGTTCTAAACACTTATAAATATTAACTCACTGAATCCACATTATAACATTATGAGGTAGTTATTGTTGTTATGCCCATTTTTTAGATGGGAAACTGAAGCCCAGAGAGATCATATTACTTGCCCATGATCACACAGTAGGTGAGGGAGCAGGATTTTACCCAAAGACCAACATTTTTAAGATGAAAAGTGTTGGGCATTATTATTAGTTCTTCCACAGTATACTGTAGAGTATAGCCTACTGATGGGCAGATCAAATTCTTGGCTCCTTTAAATCTACTTCACATTTTGAAATTATGGAGAAAGAGAATCTGGAAAGAACCCAGAAATAGGTTAAAAGAAAAGTCATAGGATGAAAAAATTGATCCCTGAGAAAAAGGCAAAGTTGCTGTGTTTTAGAGAAGAGACGATATCAACGAATTTCCAGTGAGAGTGTGGTCAGAGGAAGGACGTAACTACTTGATTGTGATAGCTGTAAAGGAAGGTGTTGGAATCTGTGATCCTGATGGTTCTTAAAATGAGGATAGATGATGTAAAACATATTTGCAGCAACATGGATGGAAGTGGAGTTCATTATGTGAAGTGAATAAGCGAAGCACAGAAAGACAAAGATTGCATGTTCTCACTCGTGTGAGAGCAAATAGATGGAGTTCATGAAGACAGAGTAGACTGGTGGTTATCAAAAGCTGGGAAGGGCAGAGATAAAAGGGTATGAAGAGACATCGATTAGGGTACAAATATACAGTTAGACTTAGTGTTTGATAGATCAGTAGGGTGACTCTAGTTTATAGTGATCTGGTGTACATTTCAAAATAGCTATTATGCTGGTGCAAAAGTAATCACATCATTTTGCCATTACTTTTAATGTGATATTAAAATCACATTACATTACTTTTAATGTAATGGCGAAATGGTGTGATTACTTTTTGCACCAGTCTAATAGAGAATAATTTGAATGTTCCTAGGAGAAAGATAAATGTTTAAGGTAATGGATATTCCAATTACCCTGATTTGATCTTTACATAGTATATGAATGTGTCAAAATGTCATTCATACCCTGAATATACAAATATCTATTCTGTATCAATTTTTAAAGGATTAATTTAGAAGATTTTATAAGATATTTATATCACTTCTTTCATATATATTCTTCTGAATTGATACTTATAATTCACATTATATGTATATGTGTATTGTATATATAAATTCTGAATGCCTTTCTCTCCTTGTCTTCCTAGAGACACTTCCTTATCTTCCATGATTTTGCTCCAAGAATATTCCCTGTTGATGCTCCCTAACCTTCCCTCTGTCTCTTCCCAGGTGCAGTTGACTTGGGGTGTGGGGGTTGCTTAAAATTTTTTAGCCATTTTAGACACTTATATTTGAGCTATTTTCCCACTGTGTTTGCAATTAATTGTTCACAAGCACACAGCCCTCAAACAGGCTATGTATGAGCTTCCTAGGGCAGAAACCACCCAACACAGTGATAGGCACATGCTTGGCACTGAAGAAAAACTTGCTGAATGAAAAAATAAATAACCAATTGACTAACCATATGCTGTAGGAGGACTAGTGTAATCCAGAGGGGACAATGTCATTTTACAAATGCAGCTTGAAATTTGACAATGACGATGTGAAAACACAGGTTCCACTGTCCAGGAACAATATCAGAAATAGAAGCCAAAGCAAAGTGTTAAGAAAATAGATGAGGTGTTAATCGTTTTTTTCTTTAGAAGAGTCACCCACTAACCTTGCAAGAGGCATCATTGTTGATTCATTGAGCTTTGCCCTCAAAAAGGTAAAGAAAATATCCCTAGCATAGTACTCAAAATAATAGGAAGACCAAAAGCAGTGGGAAATTTGACCTTGCTTTTCACAGTTTCCTTGAGAATTTTTAGTAGTTCTATTGTGAAGCCTTAGTACTCTGGCTGTGACCTCTGTGTACCCCAAGGTTGGGTCAGCTTTGCACATAGCTTATGGATTAAACCCTTGGGACCATCCTATAGCCTGAGCTTTAACTGGCCTCAAGAACATGCACCCAAACCTGCAAATTCTTTTCTTTTGCTTTACAGGGGATGGGGACTCCTTTTTAAACCGAAGCTTTAAAAGACAGTGGTTAGAATTTATGCTGAAGTGGAGTAACAGGCTTTGGAGCTGAGCAGTGTCCTAATGTAGGTGAAAGCATGTATTGATTACTTAAAGAAAGTTAAAATAAAAGCAATTTTTCTCCCCATTTCGGCACATTGCAGCTTTTGGCCTATCCACTCATAGCTAAAAAAGCATTCTTTCCTGATAATCAAGCTTCAGCTGTCTGAATTTCAGGCTGAGCCTCTCCTCCTGAGCTCTGCTGAAGAGCTGCTTTAATTAACCATTATACCACAGATGTTATTGATTTTTTTTCAAATCTGGTTGAAACATCATTGTGCTGGATCATGGCCAAAACTAAGGCCTGAATTTGTGTGTGTGCGCTGCTTTTACTCCTTCTGCATACCTTATTAGTCTCCATGTCTGTTAAGTGCAATCCTTAGTATTAACTCAGAAAATATAGAATTGATTTTTAGCCTAGCAGCCGTGATCTAAGGGCTCCTAATTTGAAATCTGAAAACCTCAGTTGCTGAGGAAGTCTTTCTGCTGTTACTCTATACTTCCTTGAAGTAAGCTTTTTATTCTTTAATTTAAAAAAGAAATCTCCCTCTGCCTTTTACCTCTTTTTCTTTCACACACATACATTTGGAAGTTTCAAGGGAACATGAACATCTCTTTGCATTTTGAACGTGTTTATCATGAAAGGCCCCAGAGCCTTATTCTGCCCTGCCCTAAATGTTTGACCTGCAGTGTAGATTGTATAAGATTTTGAAACTGAAGTGTCTTTAACACTTTCCATATTTTGAAGGGAAATTTGGAAGAACTTGAACAGCATTCACTTTGAGCAAATTGCAGGATATCAGAAACAACGGGGCATCTGCCTTCCTTTTACAATCCACCTTCCAGTGGGATGATAAACTCAAGGACCAAACAATCACAGTAGGTTCCTAAATTCTGATAAGGTTTCTGTGAGTTTAGTGATACATTCTTTAAATGTAATTTGAAGCTTTTAAAATACTGTAATGGCAGCTCTTGACCTTTAAAAATCACATGGAGCAAGAGGTGGTGAAAAATGTTTATTTACTCTGCATTAGTGGCTAACCTCCCATTCCTTCCTAGCACGAGTAGTTCTTTTATACTCGGGAACTCACGCATGTCACCCCCATTCTTCCAACACGAACCAGACAGGCCCACTTGAGCTGGAGAAACAATGGCCTGTAGCCGGTCCTATGCCTCAGTGCGAAACAACAATGCAGGCCTCTTGACGAATTCTGGCGTCGCGAGTGGAATCTTGCAGTTCAACATGTCTGCTGAACAGAAGTTGGAAAAAGAAAAGATCATCTTGTAAACAATTAATTAATGTTTGTCATGAATTATCATTTTTACTTCCTTCTCAAGAGGCTCAAAGGGAATAAAAAGGCATTTTTGCAGGTGGTGGCATTCAAACTAAGGGCAATCAAAGGTTTGAGAGCTGAGGCACAGCACTCTGAGTCTCTAAGGGTGAATGGTGCTAGGATTAGAGCACAGCAGGGGGTTGAGGGCTTCAGGTGTGAAGCTTAATGTTTGTGATCAGCAAAAAAAGTCTTGAATTTATCTAAACTGCTCTTCTGCTAACAGTACTTCTAGCACATAAATGTTCTGAAACTGACAAGTGTTCTCATTGCTCTTCTAATGCAAACATGATCTGCATTTGAAAGATGCATCCCTTTTGCCTAATTTAGAATGTGCATCACAAAGAGCGTTAGATGATGACCCCACAAAGAGATACACACACACACACACACACACATACACACACACACACACACTCCATGCTGCATGCACACACACACATGAAAACTGTCTCTTTCTGGCCTAGATCTTCTCTGAAGCTCCCAGCAAGGATCCTGCAAGATTGCTTTTCTCTAGATTCCTAAACCAGAGGTTGAGAACTAGGGGTCTCAATAGCCATCTGACCAGTGAATTCCTCTGATCTTCTACATGAATAATTCCTTTTAATTTGATTTGGATAATTGTCTAGAATTTATCGTACTGCATTTTCATTTGCAGTCTTCCCTCTGCTTCTCCCAGCATCGACTTGTATCAGTAGGAAGATATTGAAGAGTATCCAATATATGAAAAATTTTAAACACACACACCACCAATATTAAAATTTCCTAAGGAATTATGACTAATATTTGCAACCCCTAGAACCAATGACTTTGGCAGGCATTATTGATAGAGGTTGTTAAGTCCATATAAATACATCTGATAGTTTAATGAATCCTCTCCATAATCAATAGCTGAACTCTAATTAAATACTCATTTTCTTTCTATATCATCAATAAAGGTCACCTACTAGGAAACCTCTAAAGGGAAATACTAAGTTAAAGGTTATGAGATATCACTTTGTGAAAATGAGTCATAGGCAAAAATTAGAAGGACCAAGATGAATCTCAGCTTTGAATTACTTTTTAATCTAACCTTCCCAAACTCTCTCCTATCCTGTAGGACCCACCCATTTTCTTTTCTGCATTCACATTTCCTATTCCCTTTAGTATTCACTTGACATCATGCAATAAACACAGGTTATTGGTGCATGAAGCCTGGAGGCCCTGAGGGATCCAGGATGATAAAGGAAACGTAGGCACAAACTTGCCTCCTTTTGCCCTGACTCTTGGAGCTATTAAGTCGAGTGATGCTCTGAGGTTTATGGTCACCATCCTAGACCCTGTCGTGGGGTTTTCCCTTGAATCCCAGCATGCAGTGGGATTCAACTTATGAAAAAAAACCCCAGAAGCTAGAGAAGAGTTTGGGTAAAATGGGCCAAACTAGAATATTATCAGGTCAGGGACATGAAAGGAGAGTTAAAAAGTTTAGAAGAGGAAGGGATCTGGGAGGAAAGAAGGCAAGCAGAACCCCTGAGATGGAATAGACAGAAAGGAACGCCTTTCCTGAAATTCCTGGAAGCTTTAGTTTGTTAATATCTAAAGGTAGATAAAATGACTTACCAGAAAAAGTACATTAGTTTCTCAAAACTAC
The DNA here is from genome assembly GCF_008728515.1 of Papio anubis. Classification (NCBI taxonomy): domain Eukaryota; kingdom Metazoa; phylum Chordata; class Mammalia; order Primates; family Cercopithecidae; genus Papio; species Papio anubis. The sequence goes on along the minus strand of NC_044982.1, from coordinate 70,267,391 downwards.
TAAAACTCTTCAAACCTAGAGATCTACTTAAGTATTTTCTGTGGTTCCCTATTTTTTGTAAAGATGTTAAAATCCTATTAAAAGTCAAATGCCAACTGCTGTAGAATTATGTAGGAAAAAACAGTAAAAAGAAAGTAGCAATGAATGTGGTGAAACTGAAAAAGACTGGAGTTCATGACACCCTATACCCAAAGGTACACTCCAGATTTATTACAGCTACACTGGGGTTGTTTCTAAGTTCCAGGATCCTGGACCTTGGTTAGTGTGTGTCGCTCTGCCTGGTGGTCTACCCTATGTCCACATTGTCTCTCTGAACCTGCCTAATCTTCCCTTGCCCCCTTGCTGAACAATGCTCTGCATGTGACATTGTCTCCAGGACAGATCATATGTCTGTGGAGCAGGAGGTTCACCTTTCTTCCCTGCCACACACTGCTCTTCATTCTTACTTTGGAGGGCTAAGATAGCACTCACTGGGGCTTGAGGGGAGGGAGCTGAAAACGTCCCAAATGAGTGGAAAATTGAAAGTCTATGTGGCTTTTATTGGTATTGGATCAATTGGTCTAGATCTAACTGGAAAATGTTTTACTGTAGGGTGAATTTTACAAAATTATAAACATTTAGCTTTAAAATAAATGGCATTGATTAATCCAGTGATTAGAACTATGTGCAAAGATGGTATCAGACTAATACAATCCCCCTATCAGGAAAGACACAGAAACATTTCACATTCTTTGTTTAAATGTAAACAATTAGATTCCCCCAACAAGTGTTTAGCTGCAAGTTGCATTAACCCAAAGCAACAAGGAAGAGTTTCAAGGAGTAAAAACAAAGAATAGTTTTAAGGAGTATTACTAGGAATATATCTTCCTTCTACAGCAGAAAAACTAGATGTTGCGGGGGAGTGGGGGGAAGTCCTCCTATAGATTGCTAACGAATGCCTCCCCCAACCACCCAGGAAGGAGTTGATGATGGAAAGAATTAAAAATTGTGACCACTTGAACGGCTCTACTGGTTGGATCTGTCTTTTCCAAAGGGACTGATCTTTCTAGGACTTGTGTCTGCGTGAGAGGTCCCACCTACCCTGCTACCATTTTAAGGAGACCTGTGAAAGGCTCCTTATTTTGCTTCCCTCCCACTCCCCCCATTATGCCACCACTGTGTGCTAGTGCTTGAAATTAATCAAGGGCCCCTTCTGGGAAAGGGATTCCGCTTTGAGAGAAACGGAACTGGACACTTCTCTGCCTTCCGCGCCCCTCGCCCTGCCAGCCCCTGCTCCCCAAAGCTCCCCAGACAAAGCCCCAGGACTCCCAACTCCCGCGGAAGCTGCAAGGAGCCGCAGACCTGCCCTTGCCAGACAGCTGCTGTTTGAACCCAGTTCTGACCGTAAAATCAAAAGTGGGTCCGAGGGAAGCAGTAAACACTGTGCAATGAGCCTTTTGAAGGCAGCTGATGCCTCATTTGGGGTGACATGTTGTGGCTGATGAGTGTGGATGATGTGGGGTTTTCGATAAGTGCCTCATCAGTATCCTCATCATGCTCGTGTTGCTCCGCTGCGGCGTGTGCCCTGACTTGATTGTAATTGCCCGAATCTGCTCCCGCTGCTCAGGCGCGCACAGTAATATGCAATAAAACAGCAAGAAGTGAATGTTAACCATCTGAGTTCTGACACGGCGGCTCTGCAGTTCAAGATCTCCATTAAGACCGAAAAAAAAAAAAAAAAAAAGAAAGAAAGAAAAAAAAAAAAAAAGAAGGAATCAGAAAATTCCCAGGGTCTCCTTTTATGATCCAAGGGAAAGTCCAGAAATTAAGGAGCTGTTTAGTCTTCTTAAGTCCTCACGGGTAGAAACTAACAGGTAGTTTGCTAGTGTTTATTTATTTATAATTATTATTATTTTATTATTTTACATCCCAGGTGTCGCTGCCCTTGCTGCTTAACTCTAATAGCAGGCACCGCTGCAGCCCTTGCCCAGGTGTGGAGGGTGGTCCGGGTCTTCAGGGAAGGCAGAGACCCTCCTCGCCCCAGTCTGTCAATGTCCTCCGTAAGCCTTCGGTTGTTTCAGGTGCTAAATGTCTAAGATCCAACTTTTCAGCGAACTCAAAGAGGCAGACACCTGAAGCATTGCTTCATCAAATCACTCACTGCTTACTGGCTTGGTTTTCAACTTCGCTAACATGCAGAGTGACCTAAATGGTCTCTTCCGTTCTTTCCACAATGACTACACACCTGCGGAGGCCTCCTTCTATACTTTGAAATTAAACCTGCCAGTGTCAGGGACATCGGGAGAACCAACTCCTGGAAAGTGAGCTGGTCCCCAGGACTGTGTATTTAGTCTTCAACTGTAAGAAAAAAAAGCCTGTCTGGGAAAGGAGACCTGAGGTGAGCGTACAGTGATCACCTTTCCTTTCTCAGATGAAATATTTTAAAAGAAGGAGGGAAGAGAGTGCAGTTTTTTTTTATTTTTTTAAGTAAGGAAATTTTTTTAGTAAAGTTAAACTTTGTACAGCCCAGATTTCAGTATAGATCTGATGATAAATATGCACACTTGAAAATCTAATTTCCATATTATAAACCTACTTTTTTAAGCCTTATCCTTTCCCCTTTTTTCCCTAGAATGAGCCATAATTGCTTATCCTTTTGTAGGTAAGTTACTATCCAACCCATTGTCTACTTAGGAGCATTTCTTAAAGCATCTCAAAGAAAACACCATATTCTTTGCGATTTCCTGTTAATTGAGTTCTTTGGGAGCCAGTGGCGGTGGTAACTTCAGAATGAGATTTTAATTACATATGGAAACCTTTACCATTGTTTTTCATTTTAAAGAAAATAGGGTTTGCTCAGAAGTATTCTTTTTTTCCTCTCCCCATTTCTAGTAGCAATGTCTTTTCAGAACTTTACAAATGCTGTTTGGACTCTGGGTTTTCTTCTTGCTTAAAAGCCTCACATCTAAAACTAATCAATTCAGCCTGCACTCCCACTTGGAAGCTCCTATACAGATGGAGTCTCATTAACTGTTTGAATATCTGTATCAGTAACTGTTCAAGAGAAACAATTCCAGCCCACATGGATAATTAATGGAACCCTTCACAGGAAAAGACCATCTCTTTTTATTTATTTTTTATTTTTTTTAGACAGAGTCTCACTCTATTGTCCAGGCTGGAGTACAATGGTGTGATCTCGGCTCACTGCAACCTTCTCCTGGGTTCAAGCAATTCTCCTGCCTCAGCCTCCTGAGTAGCTGGGATTACAGGCATGAGCCACCATGACCAGTTAATTTTTGTATTTTTAGTAGAGATGGGGTTTCAAAACATGTCGGCCAGGCTGGTCTTGACCTCCTGGCCTCAAGAGATCCTCCCACCTCAGCCTCCCAAAGTGCTGGGATTACAGGCCTGAGCCACTGCACCCAGCCAAGACTATCTCTTATAGTAACTACCTGGCCTTGCTTAGCAAACCGGTCAGGTTAAACTTCCTCCTGCCTGGGCTAGTCCTTCCTAAAAGCAGCCAGAAAGCTCCTCTTCATATGCAGCGAGTGACTGTATGTAACTGCCTCCCTACAACTGCTGCAGGCCACCAAGTCTTGCCTAAACTCCTGGTAGGTTCAACTTGAATCTTGGGTGGACACAAGAAGAGAATGAAATTGCCCTGTGGCTGCTACCCTCAATAATGCCATAGGAGGCAGCCTTTCTCTTCACCCCAAGGACCTGCCTCTCTTTGATAAGGATGTCCTTATCTATCATGTGTTATAAGGCAAGATTTACTCCTGAGTGTTTGGATCAAATTCCCATGTGGGGTTATCCCATTCCAGCTTTAAAAATTGCCCCCTGCAAATTCAGGTAGAGAAAGCCTTTCCATTAAGCAGGTGTGCAGTGTTAGCAGCACTATGCTTTCACACAGCTGTTGCTTTTTATCCAAGAAGCGGCTGCATTTCAGAGATGGGTGCTTCCAGAATAGAGTTCTGGCTCTTCTAATTAACTTGGCATTATATTGCAGTTTATAGAATACGTTCCCTTAACAGGTGACATACAAGTGAAAGATTTTTAATATCTTAAAGACAGACACATTAAATGAATACAATTTTAAAACAGTTTTTTAAAGGCTCAAACAATAATAATTGTATCAGAGAAGCAAAAATGGATAAATAATTTCAGTGAAAGTGTGAGGGCCCTAAATCAGTGTGCTGTTAAGTGTGCACTCTGGGAGGAAAGATGTTAAACCAGGAAATATTATTAAATGCAGCCAGGACCCTAGCAAATTTCTTCTCAGAAACTGATGTTTGTGTCTTCTTTTTAAAATCAAAAATTGATTTTAAAGAATGTACAAAGGAGTAATAAGTAATTTAAAAAACACATTGGTACACAGTAGATTTTTATGATTCTGTCCTTAACTAATGCCAATCCACTTTATATGCTAGCCTAGAGAATTAATAAATTGAAAAGAAAGGTACACAGAACTTTTTAGATACAGGATATGTACTTTTATATTCATTTGGGTATTTGCATGTGCACACACATACAGTGTATGTTCACATAAATTCGAAGTAAAGATTTGCAAAAGTTTGTTCCCAAAAATAGTTTTCTATTGTAATAAGAAAAAATATGAAAGGAGGAAAATTAATTCTGAAATACCAAGTCCTTTCGTTAAAAGGCAAGTTTAATCAGTAAGAGTGCATGTCGGCTTTTATTTATTTATTTATTTATTTTTTTGCATAAGTCAGCTTTTAGATAGTGCGTCTTAGCAAACCTGATTGAATTCAGGCTTATAAGTTCTGACTGTGAATTCTGCACAAGTTGAAGGATGTGCAAAAACTGCAACATCAACAGTTCATTTCAAAAAGATTCCAGAAAGAAAAGAAAAAACTCCAAACCAAAAAGCAACCCTGTGGTAACATTTCAGCATTAAAAGCTGGGGTTGCCATGGGCACCAGAGAGAAGCTCAGTATAGGGACTGCTGCCTGAGGTTACTGGTGGGGGATGGGCATGCCTAGGATGCACAATATGTGGGGCAGCATCATCAGCTGAATCGTAGTGTCTTCATTCTATGGGGCCCCAACAAATGAGCCATACTGTTGTACTATTGCTGGTCAGTGGAAGACAATGAGTCTATATGCTTGTGATCCTGTGAAGTGAGAAATAACCAATGCCCTAGAATTTATAGAGTGATAAACTTAAGTTCCTGGGCCAGGCGATATGAGCAGGGTTGGAGAGTCAGTTGGTGAACCCATGTAGCTGCCCAGGTCCTAGTCTTTTTCCTGTATGCTGTACCTTAGGGAAGTTATTGGCCACACATCCTTTGAGGATGCAGGTTAGCTTGGGTCAGAATGAAGCGTAAGATGCAAATACAACCCAAAATTTGGTGAGCTCAATTTGGTAAGCTCAAAACCAGCAAAAGAGTCAGGAAGGACTCCTTCCAGAGTCAAATCTCAAATTTAGGATTATTCAGGTAAAGCTCTAGAGTTGCCTTCATATCGCCAAATAAATCACCCCTCCTGATGGAGGTCCAGCTTTCCCGGCAACCTGAACAGACTTTTGGATCAGAAATAATGTGTGTCCTCGGTCTAGAAACACAACCCCGGGGTTAATAAGAGCAATCCAACTTATGACTTCTTATATCCTTTTTCATGAACATTAAAGGTTCTATTCCATAATCATTAAAGAAGGAGCTTTAATGATTAATGGTAAATTGAGAGTAAAAAGTCTGCTAGTCTATTAGTGTCACAAGGAGAGTGTCTTAAAGATAATGAAAATGGTGGCTCTTACTGGTACAGCAGAGAAAATGAGCAAATACCCAAGTGTCCATGAATAAGACATTCCCATCTTTCCTAAACTTGGGACAAAAGAGACTGAGCAAAGATCTGAATTTTATTCCTTTCTTTTAGCCAATAAGGAGAATTTTAAAGAAAAAGAAATTCATGGAATAAACTAGAAGTGTGCCTCAAGACAGACAAAGGGAATGCAAAATTAAATTCTTGATGTGAAAGGGAAGGCACAATGAAGCCTTCTGGATGAGATACCTTTGGAGAAAATTTCAATTTCAGTTTCTTTTCTTTCATGCTTGCTTTATTTTTTTCACAGATATGCTCTGTGGAAAGCCTGAAAGCCTTTTTATTATTTCTTATTTTCTTTTTCTTTTTACTATGTGGTATACATTCATTTTTTTTCACTTTCTTCCCAATGTTGAAGCAGTTCCCATTTTCTAGTTTTGTTTCTGACACCTAGCTGTGACCAACAATACCTTCCATTGAATCCTTTATTTCATCTGCTCAGTTTCTCTTATTTCCTCCATCTCTCCTTTTCCTTCACCTCCTCCTTACCTCTTATTAACCCTCACAGTCCCCAGTATATTGTGATTCTCATAAAGATATATTTCTTTCTTTTCCCAAGCCTAACCTACTTTTCTACATAAACTCAAGTTTATATCCATGATTCTAACTAAATTCATGAACTCAGTCTTTTTAGCAAACAGGAAACTCATATTAATTTATTATATAGCATATAATTTGGCTTTGTTTTGAGGGCGTTTGCAACAAGCTATTTTCTTTAGGAGAATGAAATATATTTTAGTCTAAGCATAGAACAGCACCACCAACAGCTTTCTAATATATTGACTTGCTAAGTCACCGACTTCTTAGGGTCTCGAACACAAGAATAGGACATGATTTAAACGTTACATGATATTCTTTGTCATTTTTTCATATGGCTTTTCTTGTGGAGGAGCGGTACGTATTCCAGTGAGTGGCATTTATGTAAAGAAAACAGATCTTTAGGGAGTTAAATATATGAGAGATGAACTAAAATTTAAAGTTGCATGATAATTTCATTATCTTGAGCTTCTAGGCACGTAGCAATGACATTTGAATGCATTCATAATTTTTCACCATGAAAATCCCAAATTTATGAATAAGTTATTTATAATACCCTCCCTATTTCAGAATATTTGCTGTATTTTTCCTCATGGTTATATTTTGACATTATATTTCTCTGTATTAGGCCCTGAAACACAAGGGAAAAAAATAGTTTTCTTGAAAACAAGGAATCATATTTGCCTGTGGATATGGAAGATGTAAGCTTTTCTTTAGATAATACAGTCAAGTGTGCTTATTTATCAGAAAAGAAAGTCTTCCTTTATATCTACCGAGAAAGGAATTTTTTAAAACTCATGCTTTGACTAAACATTCAGAACTTACACTATACTGGAGTCTCTGTGCATTAAGGAACTTATCAGAAAATTGATGAATGTAGCAAAATATTTTGTATGAATCAACAATAGAATTTTTTACAAACATAATCAGTTTGGAAATTTCTTTTTTTTTTTTGGTGGTGGTCTTTTCCACTTTGGAAATAAGGCTTCGGGAAAGCACTTTTAATTTTTTTCTCTTTAAAGAAACACTTCACTTTTTCTTTTTTCTTTTTTCTGAGACATGGTCTCTGTCACCCTGGCTGGAGTGCAGTGGTGTCATCTCACAGCTCAGTGCAGCCTTATGTCCCAGGCTTGGGCAATCCTCCCAGCTTTCAGCATCCCAAGTAACTGGGACTACAGGTGCATGCCACCACACCTGGCTAATTTTTGTGATTTTTGTAGGGATATGTTTTTGCCATGTTGCCCAGGGCTTACAATTCACTTTTAATGCAGCAAAATCTTTACTATTTTAAAAATGTATAGAAGTAAGGTGATGAGTGAGTATAAAAAACTTAGGAAAAACTTTTGGATGTTTGTGACAATATAATCATTCATTCCACATAATATACCTTAGGTCATTACATACAGCAAATTTAAAATAAATGAAATTATATTGAGAAAAAGACTATAATCAGGATTAAATTGATATGTAACATATTTAAGAATCCTTAGAAACTATTTGATGTAATTTTAAAAAATATTTTGAAAGTTATTGTGTTTTCCAAATTCAGAACATGCATTAATTCTACAGGCTCATGTAGTAATAAAAATCATGAAATAGAGAATTGTTGTTGTTCACATTATCCTAAAGTAGCCACAAAACTGAAAATCAAATCAAGCATCCAAAACGTGTTCATGCACCAAAGATGATTTTTGATACGTGTCATTTTCGATGTCAAAATGCATGCTCTTAAAACATTTATTGGATAGTTATAACAAATGATCTTTTTATTTAGGAACAGTTTCTCTTTGGAGTATTTTTTATTTTCTTAGTTGTCACTTGCAGCATTAACTAGCATTTTCCACCAGTTGGACTTAAACAATGATGTTTTTGTTTACACTGTGTCCTAGGAGAGATTTTTAGCATAAATGAATTACAAAGCCTGTGAATTTGGGACATGGATTTTCCTTTATTCATGAAAGCGGAGGTATTATACCAGTAAAATATACTTTCAGGATTGCTGAGGATATCACATTCTTTTAATAGACAACAGTAATTTTCTCCAACTACATTATCTGTGTCAGTCTAATAATTACATGCTATCAGTTTTGTGTCATTTCCTCTGGGATTCCCTGTCTGCTATGCACCACTTTCAACTATTTCACTTTATTCAGCATACTCTCTAATTGCCATATCAAAGGTTTACTTGAACTCATTTTTGAGTATAATGCATTTGACCACAAAATCATGCATTTGCAGTTGAGTATGCATTTCCATCAAACTTATAGCTTTAAATTTCACGTAGGAGAAAAGCCTCATATTTTAATGCAGGTTTTGAATGCAGATTTACTACAAAATAAGTGAATAATAATGCCAGGTTATTTTGGAAAGTGTTCTTTTATGCAATCACTGCATTCAATACAATCACAAAATGGCTGCCCAACAGGTGGTCTTTTCAGAGTGTTAAGCCACAACAATCGGAACAAAAAGGACACCAGAATCTAATGTTCTCAGAATTTAAAAAGCTGTTCACTTTCTTTTGTTAATTTTCAGATTTAGCCATGTTCATTATTGTTGAGCCCAAATGCAGGACATTCTTTTTTGACATTTTGCCCTAAATAGACACTGACCGAGGCTGACTCTCCAACTAGCTTGTTTTGTCACAGGCGAGCGGAAACTAGTCATGAACAATGAGTGTGCATTCTTGGTTCTTAAATGGCTAAGGAACGAACCAGTTTTGACATGCTGCAAATCTGGCAAAGTCTGGGTTAACAAAAGTATGTTTGACAAAAGATGAAGTTTCTTTTCCTATATTTTCCCCAAAAGTAAGTATTTAATTATGTCCTAACACATTTTCTTATTTTTTGCCTAGAGGATTAGACGCCTTAGTGACAAGCTCATTCACTCTTTGAGGTTATCATGTGGCATTATGGACCATACCATTCAAATACCACCTTTGGAAGAAACTATTCTTTAAGCAATAATTATTCATTTAAGGGGAAAAGGTTTAAAAAATATGTAACTTTTTGTAGTGTTACCATTACATTAGAGGACTAGCATTTTATAAGCTAACATTGTTTAAGAAGCTGTCGGAAAATTGATAAATGTAGCAATGTATTTTTCTAAGCAAAGATCAGGCTACATTAAGTATAAGAGGAAAAACATTTCAAAGACCTTGAATTTATAAATAGATGAATAAAAGAAGGAAACAAAGAAAGTAACTTTTATGCAGTACTTAAATGTGGGACTTAAAGTATACTTTAGAGTTAGTTGTTAAATGCCGTATCCATCATTGTTAAAACCTGTCACCTTTTAAATTGAGGTTTTAAAAATATCAGTATGTACAGGCATGGCATCATTTATATTTCTGTAAGTTAAATAGCCCTTTACTTATGGAAAGAGTCTATTAATTGGTCTTTGTGAGAAGGGTATAAATACAGATTTTATGATAAGAATACTTTGAAGTAATGTATATAAAATAAATTCCTGTTCATCTGCAATAAATATGTAGGAAAGTTAAAATAACTGAAGTGGCTTTGTCTGGGTGACATCATAGAAAGAGAGAAGCAATAAAAATTTGCATTTAAGGGTTTTATTAAAAATGCAATTTAGGGAATGGCATGGGCTGCTCTAAATTCAGCTGTCACCCATACCTTCTGCATCAGAAGTGCTGTTCAAAGAACACTGATGTTCAGAATGGTGAATCTGAGGCATTTGGAATTCTGACTTCACAATAATCAAAAGTAAAATTGCATTATACGTGGTAGAGTTTTTAAAAACCTTTCTATATGACTGTGTCTTAAGCCTTGATACTCAGTAATGTGTGTTTTATAAGTGGAACTTTCAGTTTCCAAGACACATAGTCTTTAAAAAACAGAGTTTATTGTGATGCTCATAGCTTTTATTAGACTGGCCTAGACAACTTTCATTCTTCAAGGATTCTAAACCCTTTTTGGTTACAGAGTTTCAGCCTAATCACCTAAAATTCTATCTGATTTTTAAAGTAAACCTAAGTTTCCCCATGTAAATTTGGATTGGCCTCAAACAAAATCTAGTAAGAAAGAACCAGGAGGGTAATGGCTAGGTCAGGAAATAGCATACACCATGCTATTCACTTCCACGCACATTCCATTGGCCAGAACTCAGTTACATGGTTCCTCTCAAACTGCAAGGGCATCTGGGAAGTGTAGTCTTCCCTTTTGTCCAGAGGAAAAAAAAGTACTGGTGAGACCTTAACAGATTCAGCCACAGTGAGGTCAAATATTAGAGGTCATTTGGTTTTCCTCTCACTTAGGCATACCCACTTCCAAGCTGGACTTACTTGGGCACACATCTTAAGTGTCTTTGTGACATCTCTGGTCTGTGTCATAGGCTGAGTTGATCATTAGCACTTGGGGGAAAAAATTAAAATAATTTTCCAGTGCTTCCAAAGCATTTTAACTGATCAGGATTTTAAGGAAACAGTTTTAATTAGCTTCTGGTGGCATAAAGAAAACAATGTATCTCTATTTGCCTGTTAAACAATGGCACTTAAATTTGTTTAGATCTATGCAAGTGTCAAATCTAAACACAGAACAAAATATAATTTTGTGTAGTGAATTATAATCACAGTCTATTCCTTAAAAAAAAAAAAACAGAATCAATGCTATCAGTGTGCTATTTGAGTAGACGATGGCTCTCTCTGGGTTCTCAAATGTGTATCTATCTATTTACTTATTTTTAGCAGATGATTGTTTTTTTAATCCTCTGGTTCAAAAGTGTGAGGAGAGATATAAGTCTTCAATGTAAATGTTAACATCTAGTAGCATTGGAGATGACTGTCTTTCTATTATGCTCTTGGAGAGTTTGCATTATGTTGTAAAACTGGAAAATGGTGCCATAATTAATTTGGGTAACTAGTCCAGCCACACAGACAGAAGCAATTCACCTGCACTTATGAAACTGATTGTTAGAGAGTATCTATTTTGCTGCTGAGACCAAATAAATTTTTCATGATATTGTTATGCTAAGTTGAACATCACACCTTTTATATTCTCCCTATTTAGCCTTGAATAAACATTAGTACAATAATAATCTAAATGGTTTGCAAGTGTCATGAGCAGTTACCCATCTGCTTTGGACAGATTTATACAAATCAATTACATGGACATAAAAGCCAAACAAATAGAGGCAAATCAACAGAAATGAAATGGATGAACTCTTAAGTTTTGTTCATCCTACGTAACCCCTTCAGTAACCAAAGATGGATAAATTATACTCATTAACCTGGAAAAATTAGATGATTTGTACATAATACATTTGAAACCTATCTATTCCTAGTTATGATGAGTGTTTTGTCCATGATACAGTACAGTTTAATTGAAGATCTACCAAAGGGATTGTTTTGATATGGTATCTTTCTTCCCAGAGAGATTATTCCATGAAATTAGCTTGTATTTGTTTTCCACTCTGTAACCCACCGAAAAACTCCAATTGCTCAGTTATGCTTAGGTAAAAGTGAACATTGGCTGTCAGGAAGGAAGTGTATACATATTTAGTTTTAAGATGATTTCTTAGAACTAACTGAACCTGTGGACAGGGGCTTACCCTGAGAGAGACCAAAGGAAACACTGTTTAAGTTTTCCATTGGGCATTTTTCAAGAAAGTCTTATCAAATTATGTATTATTGCCATGAAAAATTTATCAGTGAAGAGATCGTGCATGTTGTGGAAAAGGTAAGCAAAATCAGAAGCATCTAGCTTTGTAGGGGATGTTCTTATTCCATAAAAGTATGACTTAATGGAATTACTGTTTTAATCATGAGACTGTTAGGGAGATCATTGCTGGGAAACCCTGAGGGAGGAGTTCTCTGTTCTCTGTTTTCTCTGGTCCTGGTTCTCTGTTTCTGTTAAGTGGAGATACTTTAGTATCACTATGTGTTGGTTGTCTCCTTCCTTGTTAAGGAAGCCTCTGGTTTCCAGGATCTGGGCTGAAAATCCCAGTGGCCATCCTCTCAGAGTTCCTTTGGAGAAAACAAAACAGAAAAGAAATGCTTTGGAGGAAGCCATTTTTCTGCTCCCAGTTCTCCAACTGAGATGATGCATGGAGAAACAGTCTTGTATTACAGAAAGAGAGTATTATGTCGGCATACAAAGAATGATTTTAATCCTTGACTGGTTAAAGTGAAATAGGCTGCGTACATCGATAGCCATATCTAGGATACCTCATCAGATGTCACCAGCTTGGACAAAAGATTCTTTGAGTCCGCCTTTTGTGCTATAAATCTACTGTAGAAAATAACCACAGAAAAGTCATTTTCTTTTAATTGCTATCTCTTCGTCTCTAGCTTTTGTCATTGTTTTTCTTTGTTTCATGCTAATTTTTCATGAGTACTTCCTCTGCGGTAGGCCCTCTGCTAAGAGCTTTGCTTTTTCATAGTCTTCCTGGCCTTCTTCCTCTAACACATTCTTCTAAAGTGAGATGTAATGTAAATCTAGCATATTCCAAGCCTTAAATTTTTAGCTTGTTCTGACAGTATGTCCGGGCAATTTTTCCGATTTCCATTTGCCGTATTTGTGTGTGTGTGTGTGTGTGTGTGTGTGTGTTTTACCAGCACCTGCACACATCTTGATTTCTTAATCACTCAGGGTTGTTGCTTACCATTGTTATGTTTTCAAAGCTCTTCATGCATCAGGATTAATCCAGAGGACGTAAGCTTGGCACTGGGGGAGTTAAAACACTTGAAGAGTAGTGTAAGTTCTTAATTAATACAGAAAGAAGAATCACTTATAATTTATTAAAAATATCCAATGCTGATCCAAATAATATTTTGGAGTAAATGGGTATGTAGTGAACAGTCTTCCATGGTTCCTCATTCACTGATTCTTCCTGCTGGTGTGAGGGCTGTTCAAAGTAGCACTTCACTTTTTGGTTTATTTATTAAGATCCTGCACTCAACTGTAAAAAATTAGCCTCCTAGAGGTGAATCACTTCCTACACTGCAAAGAAGAAATCTGCTCCTATACAGCAAAGAAGAAAATCCTGCATACATTCCTGAAGCAGACAATAAAGAAAAGATCAAATATGTTTATTGCACAGCCCATTCCAAGTGTGAAATGGGGCAGATGAACGTTTAAGTAATGTGGACTGAGTGTCTGAAAGAGTGATCTTGTTACTACCCATTAGACAAGGGTAATGTCCAAGATGGGTCATGATGGGTTTTTTGGTGAACTTTTAAACTCAAAGCTCTTTAATAATTGAAAATTGGAATAGCTTGAAGAAACATGTTTTCCCTTATGTAGAATATTATGAAAGCTAATAGCATAACTGCACTGGAAGAGACATTGAGGGAGCTCGAGTCAAGCCCTGTGTCAGGTATGCTAAAATTGCCCTGCTATGAATCAAAGTCTCTACTTTAATTATCTGCAAAATGCTCTGGCAGAGGGAATGTTTCTCTCTCCTCCTTCTGTTCTCATCCAGTGTACTGACTGCTGGCTAGTTTATTAAATCAACATTTTCAAAGACTCCCCCTTCCATCTCTAGGTAGCTAATGCCAGTTAGATTTTAAGTCTCTCAGCAAAAATGTATTCTTCAATAAACGCTGTCTCCGGGACAAAGGTGCACACAAGCCTTAGAGGCCAGGAAGGAGCTAAGAGTATTGGTATATTTTTTTCTTGCCTCTCTCCTCCTCCTTCTCTTCCACCTTTGTCTTTGGTACCTTGTTAATAATAAGTAGAGAGGCACAAACATATCCATTCATACTTGGAAGACAAAAGCTCACACATGGCTCATAGCATATCCCATGGGAAGGGCATATATTACCTTCACCACCACATTGCTCAACTAAGCAATTTTTTTGCCTGTTCAGATACAGCTAGAGAAAAACTTGTCAAATAAGCAGTAGTTTGGGGACTGACCCCTAATTCCTACTTCTCATAACACTTCAACAATTATATAAGAAACATCGATTGTACACTCTATGTACACAACTCTCTGTGGTACATTGGATATGCAGCCCTTGTCCTCTTTACTTAAATAGATTCACCTGCTTCCTGCCTAGCTGGCCTTCTTGTTAAGCCTGATTACCCTGGGCCAGCGCCTTCCCCACCACACTCTCCCCATCAGAGCTCAGCAGTTTAGTGCTCCATTCCCTGGAGTTTTTGGTAGCTGAGTGCCCAGTGAATGAAGTGAGTGGGGTAATGACTCAACCACACAGATTAATTCAAGATCTCTACTGGGCAGGAGGGAGGCTGCTTTAAAGAAGGAGACAGTTCCCATGCTCTTCACATCTCAATATATGGGTGACCATTGTCTGCCCAACTAACCCTGGATTAGCCTATGTCTTAGAAAGGGCATGCAGTCAGGGTGACAGTATCTCCCTCCAAAGAGTTTGGGGGCATAAACCTGAGTGAAAGTTTCTTTTGGGGATGGGATACCTTCTATTCCCTATAGCAAGGAGTGTTATCCTGCCAGGCAGCCATATCTACTAAAGCTAGCTTTCAGAGGATATGGTGCTGATCAAGCCTCATGCACAAATGTCAAATACCAGGGCATGTGAGAGGAGTTGTGTAAAATAAGTTAATAAGTAGGCTTCTTTTCTGTAGCAGTTCATCTTTAATATTAGTACCTCAGCAAGAAGACCATCTCTTGAATTCTGTAGTTCAATGGAAATTCTGTTATGGTTGTACTTGGAATGTGCTGAAAAATTCAAAGTTGATCATCCCTATATCTCTTCATTCGAGAAGCCAGTTGCCTTTTTGGTCTTTTCAAGAGGGTAATTTCTCATACTTTTATTTTGCCAATTAATTTTCCTACCTTTGGCCTATACATTTTCCCTGTTATTCTGTTTTTACTCAAGGTTATCTCAGCCTTTCTCCTACTCATCTGCTGCCTAACTTAGCAGTTCTATAAACGTATCTGCCATTTGTTACAGAGGCAAGAACATGGCCTTTGGAGAGGATGAGGGCAGGCTACCCAGCCCTGTCTCTTACAGAGGCCTTCTCACCTTTCTGAGTCTCAAATTCCTGTCTGCAAATAGAAATAATAATACAGTAACCTCTTTGCTTATTGTAAGGATTAAATAAGATAATGCATGAGAAGTCCTCATGCACTACTCAAAATTGTTAGTTCCTGCCAGTTCTTTCTTCCTTTTTCTCCATTTTTGCCTCTTATCTATTAGTAAAAATTCACTGAATTGAATAAAATTGCAGATGTTTGCTATACAGATAATTACCTTAAAAACTACATTTAAACAGACGATAATAAGATATTTAAAAACAGGTCTGTGGCTTATTCAATACCCTTTTCTGTAATTTTTGCTTTGAGGCCTAGAGGTTAAGACCCTGTTTACAATAATAACTTGTTAACCAAATGTAATGTACCCGAGCATAGTAATCCATTCTGCACACTGTAGCCAGAAGCCAGAGTGATTTTTCTAACAAGCAACTCTGATCCGGCCATCCACCTGCTCTTCCCACCGACTCCTTAAGCCAGTGTTTTGCAAGGCTTTTAAAATCTGGACCCTTCTTCCCTCTCAAAGGTCCCTCTCACACTCTTCCTGCCCCATCGTACCACACAGTGCTGCATGCATGACAGCTAAACAATGACAATAAGTTCAATGAATAAATGAAGAACAAGGTGGTTACATTTTCTATAGCTTTTACTGAATGACAGAGTTCAACAGATGGCCTTTCTACTGCAGAAAAAAGTTTATTAATTTTAAATATAATAATTACCTGTATTTGGCTGCTATGAAAGAAGGGACATAATTGGGCAGTTCAATCAAAATGTTTTGGATTTTTTTAAAGGCAACCATTATTTCCCCCCATTGGAATTCTCTCTTTTGTCAACTATGTGTATGGTGTGTTTTTTGGAAGACATACTTCTTTACTACAGTTCACAGCACATGGTTAGCTTTGAATGGGAATCAATTATATTAACCTATGTGCCTATGTATTAGATGTGTACCAATATTAAGAGTGGAAAGATAGAAACACCTATGTTTTCCCATGTGCTTTCATAAAAAACTTCCAACTCCAACACAGTGGGAAAAAATACGCTGAAGAATAAAATTATTTCACCACAAATTAAATCTTGCTTTTCTGCTGGAACTGGTTACTTGAAGATGATTTTCCAGAAGAGGGAGACAGACAATACACATGATATTTAAGTAAATTAGGTAGTTTGTTGGAAGAAGCTGAGTGTTACAAGGGAAAAAAAATATAGAGCAGGTGAGAGGAGTCTGGAGTTGGGGTGAAGGGGAGGTGGGATGTGCCTGGATCAGGGTAGAAACCGTTGTAAGGCTACCAAATGGAGGAAAACAGTCAAAAACAACAACAGGGCACCCAGTTAAATGTGAATTTCAGATACACAGCCAAAACTTTTTCTGTATATGTGTGTCCCATGCTAAATTTGGGAATTTGGGGCATGTGCTAAGATGCTATTCATTGCTTATCTGAAATTCACATTTAATGGGTGCCCAGTATTTTGTCTGGCAATCCTATCCCATTGAAAGTAAGATTTCAGCTAAGATATGAGGGGATATGGAACAGTAACCCAGGAGAGCATCTAGGCAGTGAGAAGGCTAGTGTGGTGGGGCTCAGGAGTCAAAGGGGACTTGTCAGAGGAGGAAGGGGGGTGGTGCGGGCCAGGCAGATCATGTAGGGGCCTGTAGGCCTTTGGAAGGACTTTGGTTTTTATTCTTGAGTGAACTGAGAATCCATTGTAGGATTTTCAGCAAAGAAGTGACGTGAACTGACTTCCGATTGTGAAGGATCATTCCGGCTGTTGTGTTAAAAATAGAGAGTCGAATGGCAAGGTCAGCAGGGGGACCACAGGGAGCTTTTGCAGTGATCCAAGGGATTAATATGATGGCGGCTCAAGCTGGCGTGGTAGCAGCGAAGCAATGAGAGAGGGTTAGATTTTGAATATATATTGAATGTAGAGACCACGGCATTTTCTGACAAAATGTAAGATAGGAGTTAAAGACGGCCTCAAGGTTTTTTGACCCAAGGGCCTGGAAAGAAGGGAATTGCCATGCACTGAGATGGGAAAGACGTGACTGGAGCAGGTCAGAGGAAAAGATCAGGAGTTCGGTCTTCAAAGTGCAGGGCTGACATGACTCCAGACATCCAAGGAGGAGATTTTGAGTGGGCCACTGGATACTGGAGTCCGGTCCAAGCAGGAGATGTAAATTTTATGTTCTCTATAATCTCCACTTAAATCAGCGTTCCCAAAGGGAAAAGACATGTCACAATTCTCCCAAGGAAATGTTTGTTCCTCCCTTCTAGCTTTAGTTAAAAAAAATATATCTTTCTTTGAACCTGTTGCTTTGTTTAGCTTCCTATCAACCATCCATCACTGTTGAAAGACAGGGGCTGTTTGATGCTTCATGACATTTCTTTGCTTTTCTGCTCCTTGAAATCCAGGAAAGTGGGAGAGTTGTTTTGCCTACACTAGATTCCTTCTAGTGAGATTTTTCTCAAATTTGCCTTTTCCAGCCCAATTTTAGGGACTCTTGGTCTTTTTCATTTTGACTTTTGGCTCTTTCCAAATATTTTCAGAACTTTTAAAGTAGGATTTAAAGTCACACAAGTGTCCAGGCTGAGGCTTGCTGAATTCTGAGTTAATACGGAATATGTATCTAAGAGGGAAAAGGGATAGAACCATTTGGAAAAAGAACATTTGAACCTAAAAAAATCTAAGGTCCCTACATTTCAGGGACCTAATAGCTGGGGCTAGATTGGAGAAGGTAAAATCTGAAAGAAGATTTTATATTTGAATTTATTCAGAAGTGAGATTCTGATTATTTTTAGTTTTTAAAATAGCCTTGCATAGCATCACATAATTTTAAATTACACAAGATCTTGCCAAATTGGTCCAAAAACATTGGATTAGGAATAAAGTAATTCAGTTTTAATCCTGATCCTTTAACTACTTAGCCATGAAGCTTGGGTAATCTTTTAACTCTTGACATGTCCCAGTTCTCACATCTAAAAGATGAGGAATCAGCACTGTTGCATACTCCTTCCCGGAGTAAGATGAGATGTAACTCAGATTATTGTATGAGAAAGCACTTTGAAAACATAAAATATGCTACAAATTCAGTGGATTTATTGCTGTATTGTCAGCAGTATCATTTTATCCAAGAAGAATTTCTTCTACTATAATAATTAACATAAAACATAAAATTCGACTCATTGGCAAAATATAAAACAGGAACATACTTTTATTTCTTGAGGGAGAAGAGTGTCCTTTCGGTAACGGTGTTTCCTTGATGAAATGAATAAGAGTTTAATTACTGAGTGATGCCTAATTTCTGTTATATTTCCCATTTGAAGTTTCAGAT
This sequence comes from Papio anubis, assembly GCF_008728515.1. NCBI lineage: Eukaryota > Metazoa > Chordata > Mammalia > Primates > Cercopithecidae > Papio > Papio anubis. Next base: position 70,248,731 of record NC_044982.1, on the reverse strand, counting down.
TTGTAATTATTGCTGAGAGCAAGAAAATATCAGGAAGATTTGTGGTTTATGGAAGAATAGGCACCTTCCAAAGTTAATCTTGTCTCCCTATTGCAGGTAACTAGTATCTTCAGCTAGAAATATCAAATGCAAATCTGTTAATCAATTCGTTTAACACAGAGATTTTAATTTCCCATTCATATCAGTGTCTGAATACCCCTGAGTTTTACACAATGCTTGTCCTCCTTCAGTTGGTTTGTACAGTATTGTTTTTTCCAGTTACAAATAGAGAACATTGGGCATGTGGGTTATCATTTTTAATTGAGCTAAATTAAGCTAATCATAAAAATTTATTCTTCTTGCCAGTAATTAGTTTAGGAAGAAACATGTGATACAATTCTGGCCAATGAGACATAAGAGGTCTATTTCTTCTGTTGTCCTATATTGTTTTATCTGGACGTGGTACCTGGAAGTGTGGCAGCCATCTTGCCACCATGAAGTGGCCTAGAGGCTTCAGATCAGAAACATGAGAACTTAGGTCCTCAGTGACAATGTTACAGAGCTTGTGAATTAACCAACTTGGACTTCTCTTTACATATAATAATAAGCCCTCCCGTAGTTTAAGCCAGTTGAATAGACGTTTTCTGTAATTTGCATACAAAAGCTGCGTAATGAATACAGGTTAAATATCACAAATCCCAAAATGAGAAATCTGAAATGTTCCAAAATCTGAAATTGAACGCCAGCATGGCACCTCAAGTAGAAAATTCCACGTCCGACCTCACGTGAGGAATCTCAGTCAAAATGCAAAACTTTATTTTGTGTACAAAATTACCTTCAGGCTGTGTGTATAACGGGTATATGAAACAGAAATGAATTTCATGTTTAGACTTGGGCCCCATCCCCCAAGATACCTTATTATGTATATGCAGATATTCCAAAATCTGAAAAATTCTGAAATAGAAAAGTCTTCTGGTTCCAAGCATTTCAGATAGGGGATACTTAAACTATACACAAACCCTAATAATGTTTACCTCTCCTGCTTGTTTTCATTCATGCCTCCTCTTGATCCTGTTAATTATGCTTCTTGGGTATTTCTGGAACCCCCTAATTTTCTTGAAGCAACTAGGGCTGTTGTCGGTGCTATGGGGAAGAACACATACTAGTTAAAGCTTAGGAGGGCAGAAATTCCATCAGTGTATTCCCAGCCCAGCACAGTCCTTGTTATTCCATATATGTTGAATGAATAAATAGACTTTCTATAATTCCTTTTTTTAATCACAATAACACATTGATTTGATAGTCTTAGCCAAGTGACGAAGGTTAACAGAATGAATGCTCTTTTAATTCCTTTGTTTGGATTTTACCTTATACAGGTAAATAAAGGTCAGAGGCCATGACCTTTCAAGCATCAGTCATATTTTTTTCTCTAGATTTGTTAATTGGCATGAGAGTTCATCTACCCCTTGTCTTTCTATTGAGGCAGAAAAATGAGATCAGGATTCTGAGAGCAGGAGAAAAAAAAAGGCAGTGAATAGCTGCTATTTAATAGGCTGCCACAGGAAGGCTGGAGTTCTTTAGCAATGCAGTGAATTTCAAAGCATAATTCCCAGGCTATTAAAGCCTAGATGTTTAAATTAACTGAGATGATATAGGAAAGAAACAGAATTGCCATAGTTAAAAATCAAAAATACACTTTATGATTGGTTATACTTTCCTGTATACTGCTAGATATTTGTATGGTTTTGTCAGTAATACATAAATAACTTGTTAATTTTCATCCCTCTTTTAAAATTACATTCCAGTAAATCTTTTAGGTAGCTTATTTTCCATAGTTGGAAGCTATATGCTGGGATAGCTACTCACTCCAGAGGCTAGTACATACAGGTCAGGATCCTGTATAAGAAATACAAGAAGTAGAAACAACTTGGGTATCTCCTGCTTGGGAAATGAATAAATAAACTCTGGTTTATTCATATATTTGAGATATTTAAATAGCAATTTAAATTGGTAAAGTAGAGCTACATCCATCAGTATGGTTAAAACTCAAAACCAATATTTAGTGCAATGTAGCAAGTTTCAAATATGATATAATTAACAGAATGTGTTAAAAACAAAACAATGCTAAAAATGCCTGAGAATGATGCATATGAACTTCAGGAATGTGATTCTCACTGGAGAGAGAGAGAGAGAGAGAGAGAGAGAGAGAGAGAGAGAGAGGTATGTTTGAGAGGAAAAGAGAGAAAGAGAAAGGGATAGATTTTATCTATGTCTGCACTTGGCCTAGTTCTTTAAAACTAAAAACTTGAAGCAAATATTAACATTTATTAAGTCTAGGTGTCAGGACATAGTTGTTTGATATATGATTTTTTTGTACTTTTCTGTATGTTGGAAAAGTTTATAGTTTTTTAATGGACTCCTAATTTCACAATTCTAGAATGGCAAAAAAAATCTATTAACTTGATAATCTAAAATTATATACATAATTCAAACTTTAATTTTTAAGATAACTTGGAAGAAAATTCTATTCCTTAGTGATTTAAAGCAGTATAGACAAAGACCATCCTACAAAGGCCATTTAAAGACAAGAAAATAGTACTTGTAATAAATTGGATTTCTCAGATAGTGCTGTGGCTACCAAAAACTACAAGTCACAAGGATAAGAACATTTGAAGCATTCTGTCATGTAAGGATGGGTTATTTTTGAAAGTGTCGCTACATAAAAGGACTTTATTTTTTAGAGAGGTTTTAGGTTCACAGCAAAAATGAGAAGGTACAGAGATTTCCCATATACCCCCTTCCCCCACATAGGCATGGACTCCCCCATTATCAATATCCTTCATCAGAGTGGTACATATGTTATAATTGATGGACTTATACTAACATGTCATTTTCACACAAAGTCCACACTTCACATTGATTCACTCTTGGTGTTGTACATTCTATGGGTCTAAGCAAATGTATAATGGCATGCACCTATTATTATATTATCAGGGAGTATTTTCACTGCCTCTAAAGGTTTCTGTGCTATGCCTATTCATCTCTACCCCTCACCTTCCCCCACTCAACCCTTAGTAACTGTTGATCTTTTTACAGTCTTCATAGTTTTGCCTTTTTCAGAATATGGTATAGTTGGAATCATTTAATATGTAGCCTTTGCAACTTGGTTTCTATCACTTAGTAATATGCATTTAAATTTCTTCCATGTCTCTTCATCATTTGATATTACATATATATATATATATATTTTTTTTTTTTTTTTTTTGAGACAGAATCTCACTCTGTTGTCCAGGCTGGAGTGTAGTGGTGCCATCTTGGCTCACTGAAGCCTCAAACTCCTGGGCTTAAGCAGTCTTCCCGCCTCAGCCTCCCAAATGGCTGGGACTACAGGCTTGAGCCACCATGCTTGGCTCAAAGGTTTTTTGTTTTTTTTTTTAAATTTAAGTTCTAGGGTACATGTGTACAACGTGCAGGTTTGTTACATATGTATACATGTGCCATGTTGGTGTGCTGCACCCATTAACTCATCATTTATATTACGTATATCTCCTAATGCTCCCCCCTCTCCCCACCCTACAGCAGGCCCCAGTGTGTGATGTTCCCCTTCCTGTGTCCAAGTGTTCTCATTGTTCAATTCCCACCTATGAGTGAGAACATGCAGTGTTTGGTTTTCTGTTCTTGTGATAGTTTGCTGAGAATGATGGTTTCCAGCTGCATCCATGTCCTTACAAAGGACATGAACTCATCCTTTTTTATGGCTGCATAGTATTCCATGGTGTAAATGTGCCACATTTTCTTAATCCAGTCTGTCATTGATGAACATTTGGGTTGGTTCCAAGTCTTTGCTATTGTGAATAGTGCCACAGTAAACATACATGTGCATGTGTCTTGATAGCAGCATGATTTATAATCCTTTGGGTATATCCCCAGTAATGAGATGGCTGGGTCAAATGGTATTTCTAGTTCTAGATCCTTGAGGAATCGCCACACTGTCTTCCACAATGGTTGAACTAGTTTACAGTCCCACCAACAGTGTAAAAGTGTTCCTATTTCTCCACATCCTCTCCAGCACCTGTTGTTTCCTGACTTTTTAATGATCGCCATTCTAACTGGTGTGAGATGGTATCTCATTGTGGTTTTGTTGGCTCAAAGTTTTAAGAGGTATGGCATTTTGGCAATGCAAGCACAAGAAGAAATGGAAGTAATAAGGAACTGGGACCTAAAAGAAATATATCTGAGATATGGAATCATTATTTACAAGGTGGATATCCTCCAGGTTCATTCACGGCACATATTGAGCAGTTACTTACATTCGACCAACATTGCCCATTTTTACCTTCAACACTAAGAAAATATAAAATAAAAATTATGTTTGCTGTGTTTAAATTCTTACTAAAATTTCTAATAAAGTTGATTTTTTTAAAGTAGCTCTTTATAATTCAGTATATTATTCATAAAATAACTTAAAATATATTTTCTTTATTTTTTGAGACAGAGTTTCACTCTTGTTGCCCAGGCTGGAGTGCAGTATTGTGATCTCGGCTTACTGTAACCTCTGCCTTTCGGTTTCAAGTGATTCTTCTGTCTCAGCTTCCTGAGTAGCTGGGATTACAGGCACTTGCCACCAAGCCTGGCTAATTTTTTGTATTTTTAGTAGAGACGAGGTTTCACCATGTTGGTCAGGCTGTTCTCAAACTCCTGACCTGTGATCCGACCACCTCGGCCTCCCAAAGTGCTGGGATTAGAGGCATGACCTTAAAATATATATTTTTTAAAGTTTTAAGATTCATTGGAACTAGATGGTAAATGGTGATTACTATTTTTCCTGGCAAGAGAGTTAAGATATATTTTTTAAATCTGACGATCTTGGTAAAGTCCAAATGCCTAACATTAAATTTTTAAAATAGTATCAAATTTTTTTTAAAAAAATCTATATTTAGGCAACATAAAATCACTTTCAAAGGATTATTTTTTTAAAGTGGCTCCAGAATATTTGAATACATGTGAGATTGCTTTTCCTCCTCCCCGTGACACTTCCTCCAGGAAACCTTAGCCACAAAGAATGTATAAAAGTGTTAGAAAATGTGAGGATTGTGAAATGTTCACATGCCTCTGCTTTTTAAAAAAGTCAACATGCAAGGCTGGCAAACTGCTTTCCCTGTGTAAAAAGTAGGGACCGTGATTCAGTGCTCAGAAGAAATGAGCAAACAGGCTGGGTGCAATGGTTCATGCCTGTAACCCAAGCAGTTTGGGAGGCCGAGGCTGGTGGATCACCTGAGGTTGGAAGTTCGAGACCAGCCTGGCTAACATGGTGAAACCTCGTCTCTACTAAAAATGCAAAAATTAGCTTGGATGACAGAGTGAGACCCCATCTCTTAAAAAAAATAAAAAATAAAAAATAAAAAAGTCTAAAGCTTTAATGACATAATTTTATTGAATGATGGCGATTATTGTAAAACATTTTCATTTGTAGATTTATAAGCACCAATTAGAATGATTTTTTTTCATTTCTAAATCTTTTGATTTTTTAAATCACCTTTGTGCACATAGCTATCTTTAGCATTTTTCAACTTAGGAACTATGTCAAGTAAACTTTGGTGGATAAACATCATAAAAGATCAAATACTGTTACAGCATTTAGCAAAATCAAATGGTCCAGGTTCTTGTCACAAAATATTGCATGATTAAGCTCTTCTCATTGAGTACCTGGCTGGAAATACTATTTCCTTGTTGTCCTTGGAAATATATGGTTCACTCCCTCATCCTTGAGTATGAGAAAACTCACCTAGAACGTGCATCTTTAGACTCATGGTCTGAGATTTTGCTTACATGATCAATTTCACCAACATCATCTAGGGTCTAGAGTACTGCCTGCCCTCTGTCTCTCTGTGTTCACCTGCTGCTTTAATGATGGTGGAAATTCTTCTGTTTTCTTCTACTTGCTATTATGGGCAAAACATGAAAAATTCTGAACTCTTCACTGTATTCACTGAAAATTAAACAAAAAGGACTCTAAAGATGGTGTTTCTCCAGACTTTCATACCTTCTTGAAAGATGATGTAATACTTTGGCAATGCTATATTAAAACTGAAGGATGTTATAATAATGATCATTTATTTTCCTATCACTGTATCTTTTTAGGTAATTCCATCAATGTTCCATTTCCTTTTTATTTTAGTCTTTATTTTTATAGCATAGTTTGGAATAATTGATTAGTAATGTTTAAATAATTCCTAGGATAATGAGATAGTAAGTTTTGAAAGATACAGAAAAGATCTCATAATATGTCTTAGATTTATGAATCCAAAGAACCCATATGAGATTTACAAAATAGGAGCTTTATTCTATTTTTAAAAAGTAAATTTTCTCTTTGTCATTTGGAGGATAGCTAAGAAAGAGTAAAAGTCGTGAAATATTAATTCTTACAGTTAGAACTGCTCAAAAAAGAAGCCCCAAACTAAAATTTTTTACAATGAACCTGGATGCTATCTCTTGGATCAGAAAGTATTTCCAGTTAATATCACTGAAAAAACAGTATTTTTTTCAGGCCAGCTGCATTTTCATCAGTCTAGGTAACAGGGTCAGGGGTCTTAGCTCATGCTTTCTTTGTTGGAAGTGCCCTTCATTCCCCAAAGGTCTGGGCACATGAGGCTATTTTGTTCTTGGAGATTCTACCATTTGAGCCACACGTCATTGTTCTGGGGTGGACAGTTGGCCCAGGTTGAGAATATCAACTCCTGTTTCAGATTTTGAATCATAAGGAACAAACAGGGTATACTGGAAGCAAAGAGCTAGGTCAGAAATAGCTCCACGGGGCCCAAAGCCCTGGGAAAGCCTAAATTGCAAGGAAGCAGAAAGGAGGAAATCTTCAGAGAAGCCAAGCTCCAAAGGGAAAGAAGCGGGTGTGCAGAATCCAGACAATGTGGCCCAGTGAGGGATAAAGGGTAACAAAATCTGCCTAAACTTCCTGCAGTTTGGATTCTTTACATTCTTTATACCACCACCCCTTTATTTTAGAATTGGGCTCCTGTTTCTTGAAAACAGCAAATCTCTAAAACAGAAACTAGTGCCAGGAATAGGATTGCTCAAGCAACAGATCCTCAGTGAAAATGCAAAACTAACCGTGGAGTTAAAGCCAAGAGGGGGGATAGGGGTTGGGGGTGGACAGAGAGGATACCCTGTTCTATGGAAAACTGGTGCTTTGAAGGTAAGTGATAACAAAAGAGCTGAGCAATGGCCTATTATCTCTTGGGACCCAAATCACATGTGCAGGTTGTCTGCCTAAAAGCAGATAAGAGAAAGGCAGGGAAAATGACTTATGTTTCAAAAGGGAAATCTGCTGAGATTGCTGGAGACCAGGTACAGATATTATTCATGAGTTTGAAAAAGCTCAAGGGGCCAGCAATGGAAAGGAGAATATCTAACAGTACCCAGACTAATGTGGGAATCCTAAGCCTTTCCCACAGGATAAACATGTTGATGCCCAATCCCAGCCCCACCAACCCCTTGTAAAACACCTTTATAGACTGGAATGTAACCTGTGGAAGGGAGATATCTATAGGGCAGAGTAGGGAAGAGGCGCTTTCCAGTCCTTGCAAACAAGCCTCTTTCCAATCACTTGTGCTCCTTTATTCTCTCGAGGACAAGGCTGTTAGAAAGAAACAATGGGGACAGAAAGCTGAATAAGGAAAGTCCTGAAGGAAAAAACATCATCAGGCAGCCTTGTGATGAAGGGAGCAAATTTATCCCACAGAAATTCCTGGCATCACATTTCAGTCAAAGATGTGCTCAGGACAATGATTAAGAGCCCACTAATGTTCTGGGGTAGTTATCACCAGAAGAACCTTAGTCTTGGACAAGTACCTATCCTAACTCCTATCAAGATGGTGTTGAATCTTGAGCCTCTTCTGCAGGCTCCAGACTCAAGTAGAAAAGGCTGCTGGCACCAGACAATAATTACTCAAATGGAGAGAAGACTCCTCTCTTAGGTCCCTAAGAAGGGTAGGCCTGAGGACAATGGAAAGAGGGAATCCTAGTGAGATCCTAGGACTCCCAAAGCGTGACTTAGGAAGTTATTCTATTACCCAGGCAAGAAACAGACTCATGGCATTTATTGGTCTGGACTAGTGATCAGTGTATGATCCTGTTTTCTAAGTTCCTTCCCTACCACCAAGTCAACCTCCTTTTCTAACTGATAATTTTTAATTTTCATTTTCCCTACTGAATGGCGGTGTGCCGATAGTAAAATGTGTCACTAAATGTGGAGGATGTCATTCTGACAGGATGATGATCACATGGACCAGATGCAGAGTGGGGAATAGGTATTTGCAGCTGTACTTATAATACGGGATCATGTTAGAAAAGAACATCTTGAGGGATAAGTTTGCTCTGCAGAAATGAAATACAGTGGTAAGTCACTGGTGGAATCCACCTAGCCCACATCTTCTTGGGAATGATTCTGAAGCCTACATTTTCTATGAGGTGACCACAATTTCAAGGCTGCCACAAATGGTTGTACAAGGTTGTATGTAAATTGCAAACTTCTACAAAGAGGTTCGGCCCCATCTGGCCACAGTTGACTGAGATGCCTGGTCACACTGAATCTGATTTAATCTCTGGAGAATGTGAGCTAAGAAACACAAAACATGAGGTAAGCAGCAGTCACTGGAGTTGTGAAGTTCTAGAGCTGAGTTCAGAGTTTGCACCATAGCAGCTCAAACACATTAACAAGCCGAGGCTCTGAAGACAGGACTAACACGACACCCCATGTGGGGAAGCAGAGATAAAAAGGTCTTCGGAGAAACCAGTCCACAGAAAGATAATACAGTAGGTATATAGACGATTATGTTTAAGATTAAAAAAACAAAGGCAGAGTGACAGAGACAAAGGCAGAGGGAGAGCAGAAAACAAGGTGATTAGAGGACAGAGACAAACAGAGTAAGGGGCAGTCAGAGACACAGAAAGAGTTTAATTGCTGGTGACTTTCTAGATCCTACAATGTTTCACTGTACTTCCTGCAATGAAGTTCCAGATTTCTGCTCCTTTTTAACAACTCCTCTTTTCCAAACTATTGGTAGGTTTCTGACTCTTGTAACCAAACCTTTTTTGTTTGTTTTTTTAAGACAGGGTCTCACTCTGTCACCTAAGCTGGAATGCAGTGGGTCACTGCAGCCTCGACCTTCTGGGCTCGAGCAATCCTCCTACCTCAGCCTCCCAAAGTGCTGAGATTACAGGAGTGAACCACCAAACAATTCTTGACCTCAACAACTGCTCCGTGAAAGAATTTCCACATAACAGTAGCTGCATCTTTCAAATGTTTAATTTGTAACCGTGGTAATGAGAGGTGACAATGTTCTAGCAGCCCTCACTCTCAGTGCCTCCTCAGCCTCCGCGTCTACTCTGGCAGCGCTTGAGGAGCCCTTAAGCGCACCACGGCACTGTGGGAGCCCCTCTCTGGACTGGCTGAGGCTGGAGCCGCCTCCCTCACTTGCGGGGAGGTGTGGAGGGAGAGGCGCGGGCGGGAACCGGGGCTGCGTGGGCACTCGCAGGCCAATGTGAGTTCCGGCAGGCGCAGGCAAGGGCTCGGGGGCCCCATACGGATGCCGAGCGGCCGGCTGGCGCCGCTGGCCCAGGGCAGTGAGGGGCTTAGCACTGGGGCCAGCAGCTGCCGAGGTTGCGCCTGGTCCCCCAGCAGTGCCAGCCCGCCGGGGCTGCACTCAAATTCTCACCGAGTTTAGCTGCCTCCCCGCCGGGTAGGGCTCTGGACCTGCAGCCCA